>NC_092433.1:2386000-2745000 GCF_036169615.1 Heliangelus exortis
CTGGGTTGCTCTAACTATAAATTGCCAAAGGAACACAGGAGTAGAGGTCAGCCAGGCAGCTTCCTGCTTCTCCCTTTTACTCTCTTGCAGAAATTAAGTGCTACCTCTCTTTTGTCACCCAACTTTTTGAGTGCTCTCAGTAAGGAAATAGTCTTAATTTATATCTGCAGAGGTTGTTAGACCAATAAACCTTCTTAAGGAGCCTTCTCACCCACAAGCAACAAATATATATCTGAAAGCTTCATGTTGTGATCCTGTGCCTTGATGAATGTTCCCTGTGCTCTCTAAACACTGCCCTATGTTGAAGTCCTTGAAGTGTGTTGGTTTTCTGTACAGCTGATGCCCACATTCTGTAGTGTTCTGAGCAGTGGAGGTTCCTGAGGAGAGGATCTTTACTTTTCATCAGTCTGGCTAGCTGGGTATCTAGAGCTTTCTCAACTCTCCAGTCCTAGCTGCTGGTCTCCTAACACTGGGGGTTTTTGTTTTGTGTTCCTTCAATTCCCAAGAATCTGTTTTCTTTTTTGTTTAATTTAAAAATGAACACATCTGTTTTGTGGCCGTGTAGAAAGACTTGAAAATGTGTGGCTACATGGCTCAAGAACAGAATTAATTCCAAATGTATTTGTAATAACCTGATTCTAATTTTACTTCTGAAAAGTTCAAGTGAAGTATTTTCTCATACAGTGGTTTCAGTGAGTTCTATGAATAGGTAACACAGCTGTGGTAAGATGTGAATTTTACTACTTTACCACCTCAAAATCAGTCACCTAAGGTGTAAGCAACATAACTGCATGGCAAGAAAGCTTTCTGCTCACTGAAACACTCTGATACTGTTCTGTTTGTTTTGCCTCAGTAGATGTGCATGACAAACAGCAAACAATCCAGTTGAGATTTGTGCAGGAAAGATAAAAGCAGAGGTCTTATATCCTTTATCCTTATTTCCTTTCCTCAATACTGTAGAGGCAGAAAACCAGTTTCTAATTGGCCATAAAGAAGTCCTGAAGTCCAAATCCTGTTGATTCTCCAGTAGCAAGATGGCATATTTGGGAGCTCTGATGCTGAATTTCCTCTCTATACCAGCACTGGATATGTTACATCCTGGGCAGCTCATCATTTGGACACTCACAGTTTTCTTTTTGTTGGAAATCCCCATTGTGAGCACAGATTTCTCTACCATTAACAGTTCAAGGGAAGAACTTATTTTATAATTTAGAAGAAGTCAGTTCAAAAAACGATGTATACAGCTGCAGCTCTTGAAGCCTTGGGCAGACTTGACTTTCAGAATTACTGGCAAGTTCCTCTAGTTTTGTGCCAGTCACTGGGCACTTGGTGCCAAGTTTCTGTCATTCCTGACAGCCAGAGGCTGTTGTGCCAGGGGGCTGCAGGGCTCCACCTGAGACCCTGCAGGTGGAGGAGAGGGAAAGGTCTGTCAGGAGATGGGGAAGGAGGAAGTGTCAGGTAGCTTTAGCTGTGCTGGTCAAGTTACCACTTCTCTTAGAGCAAAATACATCTAATTGTCTCTGGCAATATGACAGAAGGACAGAGTGGAGAGAAGATGGGGCAGCTGTTACAAGGAGGAAACTTTTCTTATAAATAGGAGAATATTTCTTCTTGCCTTCTCTTTCTTTAATGATGTATTATGGGTGGATCTGCTATTGACTTTAATCCTCAGCCTTTGCCCAGGCTTTTTTCGTATTTCCTGTGAGAATTGGTAGGACCAAAACTGCATCCAGAGTTCAGCTGTAACAGGGCAGAGCAGGAGGAGAATCCCACACTCCTCTTTCCTGTACTTCCAAGCAGAAACTGTTTATTTGTTGGATTAATCATTAAAGTTACAGACATGTCAGCAAAGTCACCATTTGATTTGTTACTGCTGATTGTTCATCATCCTGGAAGGTCATAGCTTGACTCACATTGCAGACTGCATTTGTAAGCCTTTTGTTGTGAGGAAATCTGCTCTTGCCATGAAAATCTTTAAAACAAGAGCCCTAGAATGCCACCATACCCTGTGGTGCTGCCTCTGCCTCTCTTCCTTTCCACCACCCCCCTGAAAACTCAGCATTTGAGCTCCTGACATTACAGTGCACAGACCAGGGAAGCTGAAGGCTAAATTAGCATGAAATGAGAATTGAGTGGTTCAGAACAGATCTCTGGAACAGTACATTTTAGACAAGATTGTGTGGTCTTTAAAAGTTGATGTGTATTTTACATTTATATGGTTAATCATTCTGAACCCTGTTCTGGGCCTATATTCATGGAGCCAGGTCTTTATTACAATAAAGAAAGTGTCTTGTCTGCTTTTAGATGTTATTTTCCTCTGGACTGACTAATTCTGCTGTCCTGGTATTCCTAAAGCCTATTCCATCAAGGCTTTCTCAGAGGAAAAGGTAAATTCTGTAGATTTGTGTGCTTGTGCTTCTGGGGACAAAATGAGAATGTTACTTAATTTTGAAGAAATTAATTTCCTGGTTTTCAGTTGTTACTCTGCTAAATTGGCTCTGCAGGTCAAGAAATTTCTTCTTTTAATCTTGATTTTCAAAGTCCTTGTATGGGGGAGGTATGAGAGGCAGTGGGAAGGAGAGATGATAATTTTTTCATGAAATGATAATTTTCTTGCCTTAGAGAGCTGCTCCAGCTAATTTCTTTCCAGCTTTGTCATTGGTTGGGGAAGTCAGGTTGGTGGCAGGAGGTTTTTTCCACCCTTCACTGTGGGTGATGCTGGCTGGCAGCCTCTGGGCACCCAGGCAGGGAGCAGGGGTTCCTCATGCCCTTCCAAGATGTGTGTCCCTCTGAGAGGAGCTCTCCATGGGAAGCCACCCCTCTGCTGAGGGAATCTCCTGGCAGCAACAGAGCTGCAGCAGCTCCACAGCCCAACTGCCAGGTGGGAAGCTGAGGTGGTGTTGGTGATGGTTTCACTGTCAGGAGTGCTGAGGGGTAAGGCCTAAATTAAAGTTTTCTTAACTCTCTGCAGCTCTGTTGCTTTGGTTTTGTTTTCCAAACAGGTTCATTTATATCAGGACATAAACCAGAACAAACCTGAGCTGCAAGAACCGTGTCAGCAACTGTTAATGCCTTGAGGAAATGTCCAAGGAATAGAGGTAACATGGAGTTAAATAAAGGTATGAGAGGAAAGGACTTTGCTGCTGCCCTAAACCCTGTGGCAATGGTGTATTTGTCCTGTTTGAATCCACACATTCACTTCTGAAGAAGTGAACACTTGAGATTCTCTGTAGCCTTTGCAGGAGCCCAAGAACTTGCCACTGGGAAGGAAAAGGAAAGGCCCTTGCTTTAATCTCTAGGTATTTCAATTCTTTCTATATATTATATAATACATATATATATAAAAAATATAAGAATTATATATATTATATAATATATTATATACATTACTTTATATATTATATAATATATATAATTCATATATTATATAAGAAATTATAATTCTTATAAAGTATAAGAATTATAATTTATATATAATTCTTATATTTTTTATATATATATATATATAAACTAATATGTATATAATTCTTTCCATTATTTTCATCCTCACTTCCTTCTCAAAAAAAACCCAGACAAAAGTCTAGGATACTACAGTAGAGAAGCAAAGGTTTGGTTTTAGGCTAGGAATTATTATTTTTTTTAAACTAGCTGAAACTTTGTTTTCCTCAAAGCAAAAAAAAAATCCTGTGGTTTTTACCTTGATTTTAACTAGCTAGAACTATTGCAGAGATATATCCTGTGTACACTTTAACACATAGGCCACGTGTCATTATACAAGACCCACATTATTTTAATATTTCAGGAAGCTGGAGATTTGAGCTTTGTGTTTTTTCTGGATTAGAAGAGTAGCACTGATTTCACCAAGACTAGTAGGACACTGGCAGAAGAATTGTGCTTGCATAGTATTTGCCCAAACTAAGTAAACAGCTTTAAGATAAGCAGATTTTTGACTGTTGAATGTAGCAGGCATGTGGCAGACACAGCTTCATGTTGACAGATGCCTTTGTGTCTGTCTTTGTGATGGAGAGAAGACAGATGTTCTCCTTGGCATTTCAGAAAGCTGCTGCTTAGCAAAATAAAATGTAAAATTAGAATGAACAGTGCAACAGTGAAGAGTGTGACTGGCCAGCCTACAGGAAAAAAAAAAAAAAAAAAAAAGAGTTAAACATTCTCAAATCACTGTAATGAATGTGTGCTGTGACTGGGAGAGCTCTGTCATTATTTGGAAGTGGCCTGTAGAGAAGAAATTTCTGTTTTTCTGTTCTAATATAAACTCGTGTCAATCTGCACATCTGTGTGTGACTGATCCCCTGCCAGCCATTCCCAACAGAGAGGCTCCAGCCACACACCCAGCAGCAGCTATCAAACCCCCCAGGTTACTGCATTGCTGTGGCATGGATTGGGCTCCTGATTGTGTCACACAGGAAAAGATGAGAATTCCCTCTGTGGTGTTCCTTAGGGCTGCTGCTGTCAGAGGAGGACAGAGGATGCCCCAGGATGAGCTGGGAATGGGCTGGGACTCCTCCTGTGTCTCCCTTGAGGCCAGCACTGGTCTCCTTCCCAGGGGGTGCAGCTGGAGAGCTGCTGCTCGTGGTTCTCTCTGAGGTGAGTTTGTCCATGTTGAACATAAACTGTGTACAGAGGGACTTCAGTGACAGTCACAGTGGAGCATCTGGTTCCTTCCTGGAAGCCACCACCCTGGGCCACCCAGAGCTGTGCCCCTGCTCAGTATTTTCTGGTGTGGAAGTGCCTGAGGAGAAGGAAAATCCCGTGAGTGAAGTTCAGCAATGCTGAGAGTGTCAGCAGAGGGGCCTTTGCCCCAGGCCATCATGTGCTGTGATGGAATTTCCCAGGGCAGGGTGTGGAGGGTCCCACAGGCACCCAGGCAGAGCTGTTTGGGCACCTTTGGGTGTCTGTGAAGGTGATACTCAGATTTGCAGAGCTTTTTTTTTAAACTTTTCTGCAAATAAAGGTCAAACTTGATGCCAAGCTCACCAGTTAGTCTGGAGGGAATATGGACAGACAGAGAGGAAACACATCCCGTCAGGATGGTTCTGCTGAAGACTTGGGGATCCAAATTGCAGCTTTGTACTAAAAGCTTCAGAGCCCTGAGGAAGATTCCCAGCTGGTGCAAGGTGCTCCTGACATTTTTTTGTCAGATAAAATGTACCAGGACCATATTTGTTCTTGGTGTTTTAATTAGGAATAAAGCTTAGTTTATGGTCTTGCAGTTTAAGCAGCACTTTAGCAGGGGCTAAAGTTCTACACTGGGCTTAGGCTGCTTGTGCAGTTCCTTTAACCTGTGCTGAGGAGTCTGCTGTGAAGTATTAAATGTCTGAGGGGAAATCTGAAATTGGAGAACTGGAAATGAAGTGGTGTTTGTGGCTTTAGATCAGGGATGAAATTACTTGTTCTCCCTCTACCTTTTCTACAGAAACAACTGGTTCATGGCAGCATCTCCCTGAGACTGTGGTTGGGCAGGATTAGTCTTGAATGCACTCAGGAACCAGGAAGGCTCCAAGATGAAAGGTTGAGCACTGGTGGGAAAGCCACGTGCTGAAGTTGTGACAGTCCTGGTCACAGCTGTGACAGTGCTGGTACAGGTTGAGTGAGTAAGTGGCCATATTGCCCACAGACCTGCACAGCATGATAAGCTCCTGTTGCACCAGTGCTGTGGCCAGCCAGGTCAGGTCTTGCCTCTGTAGACACTTGTGTGTAAAGTTCATTTTCACAACTATAAGAAGTGTGAAACACAGAAGCTGTACTTGGGAGAAGTCGCTCATTGCACTTAATCTTCAGTATCACCCCTATTTGTCATGGCAGGTCTGGTTTATAAAATTAAAATGCTGGATTGAATTAGCAAAAATAATGTGTGGGGAGGTGTGGTTGGGGTAAAAAAAAAAAATAATCAGAGAGCTGGAAGGTGCCTTTAATTTAGCTCACTGAAAGGGATAAGCCATTACAAATAGTGTAGTATTTAATAATATGAAATGCATGATCCAGTTTTTCTCAGCCACAGCACTGTCCTTTTGTGCAGAATTACTGCTTGCTGCTAATTAGAAAAATTATGTGGTAGGGAAAAAAAAAAAAAAAAACAAACCCACAACTGTATTTTTCTTCTTACCATGTAGAAAATAGAACACGAGGTTACCGACCTGCAAGATAGTAATGCTGCTGCTCCTGTTTCATGTAGTCCCCAAAATGTTGATGTAGGGCTGACTTTTTCCTAAAAGGAAACCAGCTCCCTCCAGAAAGCAGACTGAGAGGCGTGTGAGGCTTGTGGTAGTTGGCCTCCCTCCCAAAAGCTCTTAAAGGCTGTATTTAGGCTCCTTTCCACTGGTATTTAGGGATGTTTTTCAGATGTGTTAAACTAATCACTCTTGATGTGTTCTCATGGAATCTCCCACACCCCAAAAATAGCTGTTGGCTGTGACAATGGACATGCATGTCAGCCCTGCTTTGTTTTTCAGGCCACTGAGGCACTTCTATTGCAGTAGTAACTTGCATCTTGTTATTTTTAGAGGTTCCTTTTTTTTAATTTTGGAGACACCTCTGTTACATTCTGAGCTGAAACTCTTCTGGAAGGCTCTCACTTGGTTCACTGAGCTGTCTCAAAATAAGGTAATTGAACACTTTTTTTTTTTTTTTTTTTTTTAAGGCTTAACCATGGGTAGGACAAGGAGCAATGGGCACAAGTTGCTCCTGGGGAGATGATTGGACACGAGAGGAAAATTTTTGGCTTTGAGGACAGTCAGACATTGGAATGCTCCCAGGGGAAATGGTGGATTCCCCCACTTGGGTCCAAGTTTTAAGCCTCAGCTCGACGGGGTGCTGGGACATCTCACATAAACAATAATATCAGAAGGGGACCAGATGATCCTTAAGGTCCCTCCCAACCTGATACTTCCAGCTCATGGAGTACAGGAAGCAACCTCACCAAGCAATACAGAAGAGTGTGCACTCACCAGTGATTTAAGAGCACTTTATTGTTCTTTAAGGCTACTTTTAAGTACAAAAAAAAAAAAAAAAAAAGATGGCCTGCCAAACCTTTTTTTTTTCCAGGTGAAACAAGGCCACAAAAGAATGGTATATTACAGATTTACAAACACAGAGAGAATCTTTCAAACGGAACTGTAGAGAACCTGGCTCTGTGAAGGAACTTCCCACCCCTCAGGATGGTGAGTTCAGTTTAGTTTCCTTCCACCTCCCCCCAACCCTTTGGCTTTCCATGACATTACTGTGTCTAATATATGTTTTACTGGACATAGCACATTAAATCTTTATTGCCCTCAAATCCATTTACCTATCTCAGATAAGTAAATGTAACCTTGTAAAACAGCTATTATTGAAAATATTAGCTTTAAAAACATTATCTCATTTGTGTTTACAAAGAAATACAGGAGTCACATTTTCCACAGAGTCCATCTACAGTATTAGTACTTTCCTGTTACGACGCTCAGTAGCCTGTAGCAATAACAAACTAGTGGCTATTAATGCTAATGCAGTGTTCTCATAGAATAACTGTGTTCCTGCACTTTTACTGTATTACAGACAAATCTACAACAAAAAAAAAAAGATCAACTTTTTTCTCCAAACAAAAAAAAGAAAAAAAAAAAAAATGAATGATTACAATAAAGGAAAGGGAAAAATTAAATAGCTACATATCATTAACAAATTAATTGTTCCTCAAAAAATACCTACAAATTTCTCTGTACATTCTTTACGCACAGCGTAACGATGGTCTTAAAGTTACCTATATAAAAAAGTGTTCTTTTAACAATCTTCCTACAGAGAGTAGGGTACTGAATGCCAAAGCAAGTAAGCGTTGACTACCCAGTAAGATGGTAGTGAAATGTGTAAAACTGGGGGGCTTGTGTTGGTTTTTTTTTTTTAATTTTTTTTTTTTTTTTTTTTTTTAAAGAAAATTGAGCAGCCACCTTCTCAACCAGAGTAAGAGCCAATCTCCCGATCTTCTACCCTGCACCTTTTCCAAATTAAATAGCTTAACTTTAAAAAAAAAAACAAAAACAAAAAAATAAAAGCCACAATGGACCCAATACTGTAACATAGTCCATAATACATCACGTGTAGTTCATCTTCCAACTAGTTCTAACTTTCTACACTGAACCAATCATTTCAGGTAACCCAGTATAAAAAAAAAGCCCTAGTTGCAACTGTACTGGGAAGATGGAATGTCTGGGGGAGAGTAGTTACACTTAACAAGAAGAGAAGCTCTTAGTACTAGCACAGCTGCGACTCTATGCCTGCCTCTACTGCCTAATCTCTAGTTAGTAGCTATTAATATAGCAAATGATAATAAATGCAGTAATACCTGTATAAAGTTTTCTACTGGAGGAATGTATGCTGCAACTTGGCCTAGGTTTATGAACAAGCTTAAAAAAAAAAAAAAAACAAAACCAAAACAAAACGAAAGATCGTCTTTCACAAACTGTAACAATCTGTTGTCCAGCCAAGATACCTAAGGGTAGCAGTTTCTGCAGCTGGGTAAAAAGGTGGATGACACAGACTTGGTGTCAGGAAGGGGATTCTTGCTGAGCAGGCAGTGCTGCAGGCAGGAGCAGAGCTCCAGCGTCCTGTACTGCGCCTCAGCCCTCCCCAGCTGCATCGTTTGAGGCCTGTCCTGAGGCTGTCCCTCTGTTGCTGGCTGCTACTAAAGTGAATATCAAATACAAATATCATAGAGTACAACTGTACCAGCAGTAAGTATATCTAGGATTGTTACTGACAAAAATAAACTAATTCTGAAGAAAAGCTAATAAGTATTATGATTCTTACTGTCTATACATTAATAGATACCAGCTATTTTTCATAAAACATGCATCGTTAAGCACTATTGAACCCTCCGACCTCAGCTCTATTCTAACAAACTGCAGTGTTTAGGAAAAAAATGCCCGTGTTCTGTAAATTATGCAGTCCAGTTGCAAGCACTAAGCACCTGAAATCTAAAGAGAGAAAGACCTATAACCTGTATGAGACTTCCCCTTCTGAAGCTGTTTTGCTCTAAGAAAAAAATCAAACTGATAGAAATGTCGTCCTTAAACCCTTTTTTCAGCAGTTTGCCCTCAAAATATTAGCATCTTCCAGAAAGTTGCTATGCAACTTCAGTCCTCCTCCAATAGTGCAAATCATACATGACAGTTCTTTTCAAGTATATACATACAAAATTACTTCACAGAGGGAGAAAAAAAAAAAAAAAAAAAGCAATGTAAGCAAACCAGACAAATTCTAGTCTTGAGAATCTAATGAAAGCAAAAAGCATTTGGGTCAACCAACTACATGTAATGGCTTTTGTGGATTAGCGTGCAGTATTTTTTTTTAAGGGGCAGCAGATTTGCATCAGAGGTTTCTTTGGTAACTGAGGCAGGAAAAAAAAAAAGGATGCTACATCATATGAATATGAAATAGTTCCTGCTATCATCTTGAAGGGCACCCTTTTACAAATAAAAAGTGAGTACACAAAACCATGTGTTGAAAACTAACCTCCCCTCCCCCAACACTATTTTAAGCACTGTTCAAAGCTCAGTCAAACCATGCAGATTCAGGAACGGAAGGGTCCTCTCCTCTCCTCTCTTCATGAGACCACAGAGGGCGAGTGATTATGATTGACCATGTGAGAGGAGGGGGAAGACTGTCCCCGCCGCGAGGCCGACTCGGGGCTGCTGGAGACTCCGTCCTTGGCAGCTTTGATCTGCAGCCACGTGTCCCCAAGTGCTTTGGCAAAGTGGTCGTCGACTGTTCCCGTGATGGACACCGAGTTTGCCACTGGCTCAGGCTCTTTGTAGTTCTTGCCCAGGCTCCGGCGGAAGTGCTCTTCCACCACCGGGTCACAGGCAGCGCTGGCTGCAGGGGGAAGGGAGGCACAAGAGGAGTTATGTCCCTGCAGAACCCTGCCACCAAGCCCTGCCCTCAGACTCCTGGTTTTCTCCCATTTTCCTATCAGAAAGACATCTTTTATCATGATGAAAGAGGTGGTGTGTGGGGCGGGGAGAAAGACTGAAGACTTAAACTGAGGAAGTTAAACATTTCTGCATTTCTGTGACCTGCTTACCTGCACTTCATAACTACAGTTCTCCCTCAGGCTACTAACAGCTACAGCTCTGATCCTATGGAAACCTGCTCCCAAACAATCACACAAACTTGTATTTAGGCTTAAATAGAACTGGAGATGGAAATGGTTCTCTAAAATCAGCCCCCAGGCCTGATGGTAGCAGTCAGCTGAGAGGAGGCTCCACTCCAAAGCACAGCATGCCCAGAGCTGGCTGCAGGGTTTCAAGTTGTTGGACATTCTAGTTTCTAGGACAACACCCAGTCAGAAAACTAAATTGTCACCTCTGCACTAGGTACTATGAGCATGAAAATGGTGCAATACTACCACAAAAGGCACAAAAAAAAACCAGATTCTGAATAACAGTTAAAAATTCCTCAAGACTGAAGATGAAAAAGTTGCACTTTTGCAATTCAAAAACAATGTATTTGTATGTCTAAAGATTTATCTTTCAAAAAAATACTTAAAACCATAGGGGATCCATGCTACAGGCATGGTGATGGGTCTGAGCCTTCACGTCCCACTGTCCTTCTGAGACACCTGCACTGGGCTGCAGCACAGCTGGAGAGGTCACTGTGCAAACTGTTGCCATTCACAACAGGTCTCCCCAGCCCTGCTGGAGTAGGAGTATTAAACACCAGCCAGGCAGCCTGGGAGCAAAGCCTTGTGGCTTTTTTTTAAGATTGGTTGGAAACAGAAGTGCTGAGGTACTAACAGGCTGAGTCCTGTTCTTACCTCTGCTGTCAGAGTGGTTCCAAAGAATGTTTATCTATATGGTGATAGGCACTTAATATAAATATAAATAAATATAGAGATAAATATAAATATAAATAGATTTTGACTGATCCTAAAATGAATGTCATTGACCCCTCCAGGTGACAGGTGACAAAGCTTTTCAGAAAACCTTCACCTCTGTTCCACAAGCTCTGTGAATACAGGAGGGGTCTCGGTAAAGCTCTCCCTAGATGAGGAGCAGCAGATTTCTAGAAAACTTCTGACAACTCAGATCCCAAAGCACTAATTTCTCTAAAAGCATAATGTGTGTTCCTTCAGCTTCTAATTCTAGTTTTCAACAGTACATTCATTTTTAAAAAATATTACAATAACTACCCTACCATGGAACCTCAGGCTCCTGCAGCAGGTGTATGACTGGACAGGACTGAGCTGTTTTCCTCAGTGAGAGAAAGTGAAGAGAAACATCCCCAGGTTCCCCAGCAAGTGCTGCAGGAAAGATCTCATGAAAAGTATTAAGTGCACAGAAGTTCACTGCTTGGGTTGCTATAGCAACTGCCCTCCAAAGCTTTTTGTGTAGTCCCTGCAGAAAAAGGTGGAGGGTAAATGCCTCGGGGCAGGAAAAATCTACAGGAAAATCTGCTCATGACTGCAGTGGAACCATGGAATCTACCAACTACTGAAAAAGTCTGAGGAAAAAAACTACAGCTCCTAAAACCAGAGCATGGCTGGATCTGCTGGCCCTGTCTGCTGATTGCCAGGTGACTTACTCGTCCCTGGGGGGTGCCTGGGGTTTTTTGATGAAGTTTTTCAAAACAAAAGAGCACCTCTGGCTCCCTACTTTTGAAATGTCACTTGGTAGTGTGGCACAGGACAGGCGGCTGGAAAGAGGGGGCCCGTGTAGGTGTCTCTGGGCAGAGAGGACACCGAGTGTCTCTGTTGTGCCTGCAGAGTTGGTTCAGGTGAGGGAGAGGCCTGGGTGTGCTGAGCAGTACTTACTGCTGGCGGGTCTCCTGTAGGGCACCGCTGAGCCGCAGCCGCTGTGCGCGATGGGGCAGTGGGACAGGTTGCAGTTCCGGTTGCTGGCGGAAGCACAGGTGATGACAGAGGGACGGTTCTGACGGGGGGAAACACAAAGCTGTCACTCTCTGAGGCCATCAGACAGTTTACTGCATAACCACTTGAGCTGTACAAACACTGAGCTCAATCCCAGCAGTGAAATAACACGTGAACTATCAGATTCCATAAAGCACCTTAAGACCCCAAATATTCAGCTATTCTTTCTTTGATAAAAAAAGCCCCACACTGCATTTCCAGAATGGTTCTGAGTTAAGTGGCAAGCAGCCATCCAGAGAAAGGGGCAGTGCGACAGCAAATCATTAAAAGCATCAAAGTGATTTTACAGTGTTTAAACTTCAGAGGCATTCCACACACAGAACTACATGTGAACACACTGAACACTGTTCCACTGATCCACACATCCCTGTGATCCCAGGACTCAGAAGGGCTTTACAAATTCTACAGGTGTTTCTCTTCTTAGTGCTAATCAAGCCTGCATGGCATCTTTTTCACTCAGAAGTTTCCTTCCCTAAGCCTAATTCTGTATTCTGTGCTTCAGCCACAAAGCAGGAAGCTCCCAAGATGTAAAATCTGAAGAGCACCTGAGCAAGTCTTGAGTGCAAGAACTTCCCTGTTGTAGCTGATCTGCCTTTCCAGCACTGCTCAGCAAACATCATCCTTTGGCAACACAAGCAAACCCCCTGCACCTCTGTTCACACCGTGAGTGCCTCCTCTTATAGCTCCTTAAAGGTGCAAGGTTTAACCTTTAAAGGTGTAAAGGAAAAGACATGTCCCAGTTTCTCCAGATGGCTGAAGGGAGATGATAACACAGGCTCTGTGTTGTTTGCTTTGCATCTTTGGTATATTGTATAATACAAAGGAGTCTCAATTTGCTACACTTAGTACAAAATAATTAAGTGTCTAAAAGATTAACAGTATTGAATTAATTAACAGGGCTTTAATTCCTCATACATTTTACAAAGCTGTGCAGCAAACCCACAAAACCCACTGCCTACCAGCACACAAAGTCACCAAGGAAGGAGTTTGAATTGTTTAGTGGTACTTGGTCTAGACAGAGCAAGATGGGAGCAAGAGAGATGAGCTGTCATGAGGAGGTTTAATACCTTGTCTAGACACAAAGGGAACAATGCTACTTACATCTTCTTTACTGTTTTTACTTTGCTGCCAGTGCAACAAATAGAAAGTGAATTATTTTTCTGGAAACTATTCACATGTGAAAGTCTTTATTTTCACCAAGATTCTGTGTATCTATGGAGGGGTTTCTGAGAAGTGTATTCATGCTGACCTCTTCATGCAAGAGGTAGGAAGTAGAGAGAGAGACAAAAGTAATAAAAAATCTTGTCTCAAGAATGCAGGTGCCAACACCACACAGGACCTGAGAGGCAAGATGAGGCATTGTACAGGTCCCCTAGCATGGTGCTGTATGCACAGGTGCACTTAGCAGAGTGATTTGTATTAAAATACTGAGATAATCTGAGAATTTAGTAACAGCAACTACAGCAGCTGAATATCCCTATGCTGCCTAAAATAATAAGGTATTTTTTACCCACCTCTTTATTAGAAACAGAGTAAGATGAAATCCCATTCAACATCAGGGTTAAAAAAAACCCCAAGCCAACAAATCAAACTAGTTTCTTATTTTCAATACACTTTTTTTCTTTGTATGATTCCTTCTCTGTGCTCTTAGCAAGGCCTTACCTCAACATCCTCTTTTCCCAAGAAGACAGACTGCAGTCTAGCTCAGAATGTCCAAGATAACAAAAGAGAGAGAGAGAGAGAGAGGAACCTGGCAAGGGGCAGGAGGCAGGAGCCCAAGTCAAGCACAGGAAACAGCAGAGCGGTGGCGCTGGCCGCTGCGCTATCAAAGGGCAGCAGTGCCGTCACTGGGAGCCTGTCCCTTCCTCCTCTGTCAGCACTGAACGCTGGGAGCAAAGAAGAGCTGTTCTGCACACAGCAACAACTCTGCAATCTGCTGCCAAGTGGTGCAAGATGGCAGCAGCAGCACCAGTGCACGGCCAGGCGCTCTGTACCAGCGGGTGCAGCCAGCCACCGACGGGCGTAAAGATCCAGCTGCAGTGAAAAGGAGCTTTCAAACACGGCGCATGGAAACCCCAACCTCTGAAAGATCTCCCCTCAAAAGTGTTTACCCTCTGCAGGGCATCACAACAGGGGAGGAAGGAAGCAAGGAAGGAAGAGCTTAGGTACAGGGGCCCAGTTTAATGTCTCGACACTGCAGCTCATCACATCTCGCTGTCTCGCTTCGTCTCTCTGCTCGTCAGAGGGACGGAATCTGACAAATCAGAAAACTCGTACAGAATGCACAGAGAGGGCTCATCCTCAGCACCTCTGAGGGAGAACAAACACAGCATACAAGATGGCAAGCAAAAAACAACTGACCAGGCAAAACCAAACCACCCAAGCCTATAGAAAGTAGCTATAAAATAATACAAATTCACACAGCATTGCTCTGAGGAACACACTGGATACTTTTGGCCGGCTAAAACAACTTAGGTCACATTCCAGTTTCTTTCATCTGGAAAATAATGCAAAAATCTCCTCCATGCCCTTTCTGTCTCGTACCTGAACTGAGCAGATATTGCCTGGCATGCACTGGGGATTCACTCAACCACAGGCTTTGCATTCCCAAGTAAAAGATATGCAATCACAAGCTTAGCAAAGCATCCAAAAACAAAAAAAAAAAGACAGAAAGGCCAAGAAATCTGTGACAGAGATGTTTAAACATGAGTGGCTAATTCACGTCAAACACAATGAGCTGTGACATTCACTGTGCATTTTTAAAGTACATTTTCCCTGAAGAACAGGGTCACCTACTTATATTGTAACTCTCAAGTTGTGGTTACCTCTGAGGCGTCCTCACCATGCCCACAGCAAGGACTCCTACAACCAGACAGAGGTTCTAGTGGAGGTGGAAGCCAGTACCTGCTGCCGTTCCACAGAAGTCAGTGTAGGTGTGATGCCAACTGTTCGGGTCGCATCCATGCTGTTTTTGGTCAGTGCTAGGGGCTGCTCCATGGTCAGGCTGGGGATTGAGGCATAGAGGTGATTGGCGTGCAGGCTCATGGTGGGGGCAGCCGCCCTCTCGATTGGGCTGCGGCTCCGCTCTCTGTGCTCCTTCCGGTAATCCCCATTGGCAGTCTTATTTCTGAGAGAGAAAGGAAAAAAGGTCAAAGGACTCACTCTGCCTCCAGGCTGTAAATGTGACATGCAGCATTAAACCCTGATAAGAAACACGGGGCAAAGCCTTGTGCTTGGTTGTGGGGAGGGGGGTAGAATCCCTCCTTGAGGCACCTCTGGTCTGTCCAGCCAGCTCCTCGCAGAGAGGAGCCAGTGAGTGACCCCTGCAAGCTCTGGCAACTCACATTTTTCTTCTGCCTGGAATTCCTTCAGATACTTGTCTGAATGCACTGAGTTAAACACTTGATCACGTTTTGCTAGGCTCAGACATCTCCTCTATTTATTCATACAATGGGTCTCACTCTGCTTCCTAACACTGGAGTATTCTCTAAGCATTGCTGAAGCTGAAGAAAAGCTGCTATTACTCAAAAGACAGGGTGGGTTTCAGCAAAATGCTGTGGGAGCAGGCTAGAAGTAAAACTTTTCAGAGCAGAAAATGAAGAAAAAGCTAAAACTAGGCTGCACTTACCTCAGAATCATTTCATTACAACAGTTCTTTAAACAAAGTAACTTCAAAATACTACTGAGCAGTGAATCTCAATAATGTGCTCACAAAATGGGCTGATCATCCACTGTAATTAAAATAATACCAATTCTGTTCTTAAGTGGGAGATATTTCAGTAACCACACGGCACAATAATCATTGCTGATGGCAAACGAGGGACTCAAAGGACAGGGACTTCATTCACCTGGGTGGAGGCAGCTGAGGGCCACCACTCACCAAGGTAAGGGGGGGTGTGACTGTCAGCCTGGGACACACCAGTGCCTGTTAACACCCTGCAACACCCCCTGCCCCTGTGTGGAACTGCAGGCTCAGCCCTCTGTCACCCAGGAGCCTGCTGGAGGAGAAAGCTGGTTCTGTGCAAAAAGCACAGTCTGCAGGAGGCTCCTGAAGCAACAGTGAAGTGTCCTCTATGTGATGTGGGCAAAATCCACTTACAAGGGTTTTTTCACACCACTTTTAAAGCATGACATGGCTAAGAGGCAGGAGCAATCTCCTGTAATATTATGATCTGTAAAAACGCTCTGATAAGCATTAGGCAGAGACAGAAAAGAAACAAAAAAATGTCTCCTGTAATCATAGAATCATAAAATCATAGAATTAGCTGGGTTGGAAGGGACCTCAGAGATCATCAAGTCCAACCCTTGATGTAATGCTACAAACTAACATGTTCGAGTGGTATTCAATGCTGAAAGTACATTACAACTCCAAGAAGCCTGTTTCAACACCTGCAAAAGTCTCTCAGAAGAAATGGCAACAGCTGAGGTGGGAAAAAAAGCCCTGGCAACAAACAGAAAGAAAGAACCCCAAAAACTTATCAACAAAAATGCTATAGAGAGGCCTTGCAGCTTCATATAAATGAAACAGCTACTTAAACCTATCTAATGTCTGCATGTTACTGCACGTTGGTTAAAACATACAATAATATTACTCTGCACTGAAGTTAGTTTCTCTGTATCATGTAAAAACCAGCACTTATGCTCACATTGATCCCCCAACCCCCCCACTGCTCACACCCCCCGTGCCCCATTCCCAAGGCACACACGGGGTGGGGGTGTCCTGCCCCAGGACTCGGGGATGCTCCCTTTGTGGCACAGCACTCACTCGAGTGCCTTTTGAGCCCATGTAAACTTGTAGCCTCCACAGCAATGGATTCACAGCTTACACTCAGTGCTTTGTTCAATACTTTTCTTCACAGGCTCCTTTTGTTTTCTTTTCAACCTAAAGTCTAATGGCTTGGTCTGCTATTGCCCTGGTTATTCTGTTAGGAGAAAGAAAACCACCACTCCCTGCTTAGCATCCTCATGCCACTCCCGAGTTCACCTCTCTCTGTTCAACAACCTTTTTTCTCCAAGGCACTACTTTCTTTAATAAACCCTTCTCATACTTTTGTCCTCTTTTTGGCCCCTCTCATGTCAGAGCCAGAAGAGCTGTGATTTGCTTGAGATGAGGGTCCCATCTCTGCTGTGCTCAGGAACAGGACCTTTGCTGACCTGGTCCAAGGCCTCAGTGCTATTCTTCAGCCTGCTCCAGAGTCACTTTGTTCTGTAAGTGATAAATCTGCTATTGCTGCCTCAGCTCATTTACCATGGTACAAGCGAGGGTTAACAAGGCCCCAGGCAGCCGGTGACTGGAGAACCTCAGGACACAGCTCCTTCTCTGTGCCAAATTCCCCTGACAGGCTCGGGAGGGAGCAGCCAGCAGAGTAACAATGCAATTTGTAACCTTCCAGATCCCCCTCCTCCTGCTCAGCCTCCCCGCCTATCGCTTGTCCCTTTTAACTAATTACAAATCAGCAGCTGCAGATTAGCAGCAGCGACCATAAAATCTAACCTTAAAGGTTTCACAGCTGGTGCTGAAGATGTTCTCTGAAAATCACGTGCTGTTTCTTGAATCCTTCTTTCTCGGCCAGATTTAGGCAGTGCCAAGCAGCACAGAACCCAGCACCTGGACAGATGTTCCCCCGGCGCTGCGCTCGGACCTCTGGTACCGTTTCAGCGCCCAGGCTGCTCTGCCCCCTCAGCATTCAGAAGAAAGAAGCTGAGGATTGCTTTGCTCTGAGCTAAGGGCCGACGCAGATCTATATTTAAAGTACAGTAGTCTCAGCTTGAATTACAGCACTGACACAGCTACCGAGCACAGCGAGCTCATCCCTCAGCACCCCTGAGGAAGCAAAGCGTGGGACTGCGTCTCCAGGACGCCTCTCCGGGATGAGCTTTGTCCTGGCCCACAGCCACCAGATAGCCTGGGAAGCAACCACCTGAAAAGACACCGCTCAAGTCAGTGCTGGAGTGATAGGGGCGAAGCTGCGCGGAGATGGCTCCTTCCTGCTGCAATGCAGGGGCGCTGGTGGCTGCGAGCCAAGATGTTGCTTGCCAGCTGAACACTGGGCTGGTCTCCTACGATTTAAGTAACGTTTGGAGGCTGCAAAGCCACACGCAGCTCCAGTGCATGCCTACTTTTCGCTGCCTCAAAGAAAAAAAAAATAGTCCTTGTTCAGAATTACTGTATTTTAATAAGCACGTGCTGCTTCTCAAAGGAAAGACTTTATTCTACCAAAAATACTTGCAAAACTAAACAGAAAATGTAGCTACACCAGTTGTTTGAGGGGGGGGGGGGCTGCTTTCCTGTTTTTTTGCTGTTTGTTTTTTCTTAGAAGTGGGTTTTCAACAATTTAGTGCTGGAGAGGGGAGGAAGAAGGGGGCAAGGGGCTCTTAAGTGCTGAGCAAATCTACTGAGATTCCCAAGCAAAAAAAAAAAAAAATTTCATTTTACACAACACCACCTATCTCACTCATCCTTTTAACAAAAAGTCACAGCCATCAATATTGGTGAACTGGTAGGAAACAAAAACAAAACGAAAAAAACCCAAACCAAACAAAGAAAAACCACCCCACATTTCTGCAGAGGTTTTTTGGAAGAAGGGACCAAGAAACTGGGAAAAGGCTCAGTCTGACGTCAGGAAGCAGAGCTCAGTAGGCAGACCTTTCCTGAAGATACCTAAAATTATCGAGTTATCTCAGCAATCTCAGCAGACCACACCCAGCCCTTTCTGTAGGCAAATAATTCTCTCTTCCTAAATTAGAACTACTCCTCTTCAGGCAGGGATCTGCTTATAGTCCACTCCACTTAAATCTTCTCCTCAGATCATCTACCTTCAACTATATTCTCTTGGCAGAAAAGGAAAAATACCTGAAGCTTCTGCTTCCACATTCTGAGCCCAGCTGAAAATTTAACAGCACCCTGCAGAATAGTAACATGATCACTCTGCCCTTGTGAAAATATACCAGCCCTTGAGTCCCTCCTATTTAAATATAAATAGCAAATCCTACAGACATCTGACTCCACTTGTAAAACAATTGTACATAAAAATTATTTATAGAGTAGTCATCATTGTGACATTATTAAGTACTTTGAGTTGAAAATTTATCTTAAAAAATAATCTGTTAGAAACTGAGATCTTGTTACCTTTTGAAATCATTATTACTGAGCAAAGCTATTCTCATTTTGGTATTAGATGCTGTGTCTGAAGGGACAATCAAAACTGCCTGTGTTGGAAGATGTTTACATTTCACTCAAGCCAATTAGCTTAAAAACTGCACAGGCACTGAGAAAGCACAGAGATGCATCTCTTAGTTCAAACATAAGGGCAGAAAATTACAAAGAAGGATTTCTGACCGTGTTTGAAAAATAACTTAAAAATATACACTACAAATAAATCCAGCTGTCCAAACAGCTTTACCATCCCCTGACGCCACTTTGTTTTAAAAGTCAGCACTTGTACCTTTGGACTCCACCTTCAGTGATGAAGGTGCCAGCACAGCTCTACTGGCTGCAAAAATAGCTCACAATTAATATGGGTGAGAACTGGAGCAGACAGCAGGCAGTGGGACATCCTACATCAGCCCTACCCATCACCCTCACTTCCCTTCTAACTGGGCTATTCAAGCTACTTGCAGGTTTATTTTAGCAAAATGAGACATGATCCCAAACCTTAAATTCATTTCTCCAACACTTGAAAAACAGACATTGTTTTCCATGTTTCTCCCAAATGAATCATAACCCAGGCTCCAGCACTTACCAAGCATCATGTGCTCAGATGGATGTCATACCAAAACCACACACATCCTGACTGGGAGCTGAGAGTCTGCTCCAGTTTGGGGCTACACAACAGTTGCTAATTGAAAGCAATATTTCGGTCCTCCTCAGGAACCAGTTCAAAGTTAGCTAAAACACATTGTTCTTTGGAAATCTTTTTTTCTGTAGCACAGCCTTTAAAGGCGGCTGCTCTGCTGACTGGCACAGTGTGGCAGTCATTCACACTCCTCCTGCAGGAACAACCCTGCCAGCTGCCTAAGGAAAAGGAAAAAAAAGAGAGGCCCACCGAAGGGGACAGTTCTGCTTGCACTCACTTCCAGCCTGCAGATCCTTCAGGAACAGATGCCAAATGCATTACTGTACCTCCAAGTGAAGCCCTCACAGCCCTTTCACTCTCCCTGTGGCAGAAAAGGAGCTCTCTGCCCCGAAGTGGTTACTGCAGGGGTGTGCTGCTCGCAGAGAGAACAACGACCCCCTCGCAGGGCTGTTCAGTCAGCACGAAACATGGTTTTCTTTATCCAAACACAATGCATCGTGTTGCTTAAGAATAAACCTCCGTTTGTGTAACCTAATTCAAAGACGGTTTTAATATTTTCAGTATCTTCAGAGTACTCCTTTTCTAACATCTTTTCCTGTGTTTATTCAACAAGGTTTCAAGTGTGACAGAGGACAGCTGTTTTTCTTACTTAAGGATACAAAGTATCTTCTCCCCATGATGGGGACCATCTCTAGCGAAGTATCTACCCGCAAACATTAATTCCCTGGGTCAGGAAAACAAGAATTTCAGGTGTTATTTGATAACAAGATGATATCTACCCAGAGAAAAAAGAAATCCTAGGTGTTCCTGACTTGGGATTTTTAAAGTAAACCCAATTCTGTAAAAAAACCCCAATAAACCCAAACAAAATCAGAACGCATCGGCAGTTTGCTCTTTGAGATTCAGCATGAAATGAAATATTCATGAAAAAATATTCCAAATAGTCCAGTACTCCCTTTGAACCACATCTACTTTGAGTGGCTGCCACTCACATACATCACCCTTTATTTTATTAGCTTTATGCTGCCCTGTTACTCCAGGTAGCCTCTTCCTTTCATGCCTCAGTACTCCCATCCCCAAAAGCTTTCAAGTAGGCCACTTGCAAGTGGTTACTGCTTTTTCAAAAGTCATTTCTGCCACAGAATCTGGACATCTGATATGGTTTCCTGAGAAAGATAAGGAACGCTCCCCCTTTTTGCCACTGTTATTTAAACATCATTTATACAGTCTGTTCCCCCCTGCAGGAAGCCTTTTGGACAAAGTAAAGACCATATTCAGATCAATGCACACATAAAACTGATGATGAATCTTCCATGAGCAGCCCTGCCTCTTGCTATGGTTCTGGAGGAGTCCAGCACAGCAGTTTGCTAGCCAGCCGGCTACCAAGTGGCTCTTTAACCCAGGTCTGTAGCTGGCAAATCCTCTGCTGCTTCCTCCATCCCAATGTGGTTAACAAGGGAAGAAGCAAGTGGCTCAGTCTTCACTTTCAGCCTCAGGCTCCAAACAGCTCAGCAAAGGCACCCAGGATGTTAAGCACCACCTCAAAGCTCCTCCAGCCACCAATAATTAAACTTAGAACTCTTCCCAGAAAAGAGCTTTTGTTCTTTTTAATTTTTCAGCTTGAGCATCAGGCCCAAATGGGAGAATGAAACATATTTACACAAGTTATTTCAGAGCCAGGAGTAGGCATGCACCAACTGAACCAGTTTTTTCCTCCCTCTCCATTCCTCTCTAATCACAATTCTGCAGTTCCTGCCCTTAAAAAAAATTACAATTAATGAAAATTTCAGCTACAGCCAGCGGAAAGACCTTTGAGATGAGTAGTCAAAACAAAACCATTAGAAACATACTAACAAGAAAAAGGATAATCTTACATGTAAACAAACAAAGGTCAAACTTTCTATTTTTATCCTCACCAAAACAGGGTTTTCAGAGATAAAATCCTGGACCAGAGAGTTACACACAAAGGTAATCAACCAGGAGAACAGATTCCACAGTAAAAGAAATAAATGAATAATAATCTGTGAAATGCATAAAGGAGAATCCCATTACTGCCTGCACCAACCAGAAGCATTTGAACCCACAAGAGCTTCCCTTCCTGAAGGCTTCACAGTCACAAGTATGAAAGAACTGGGGAAAACCGCATGATGTCAGAGCTGAGGCAAAAGCCAAACCCACACAACTGAAATCTAAAGCTAATGTACAGTAAAATCAATTAACACAATCTCTGATCCTACTTACTTTTCTCACAGGATTTTTTTTTCTTTTAATGTTTGGCCATCATTGCCCCAACACTCCTAGGGCTGTTTTAAAAGGCCGTTGGTTGCTTTATAATGGCAATCACTCATTCTGTCCTTAAGTAAAACACTAGGATTTATTAAATGAAAAATGATGTCACTGCTGGAACACATGCATACCTGTACCATCCAGAAATTATGACCAAGTTACCTTCCTGCAGTAGGTACAGACTATAGGTGACCTGTACAAATCAAAACCTAGAATTCAACTTTTATTTTAAAAGCAAGAAAAAAAAAAAAAAAAAGCCCAGCAGCTCTGCTCACCCAGCTCTGCTCATTGCTCTGCTCTGCAGTTCAGCTGCCTGCTCACCCAACTCCAAACCTCCTGCATTTAAGTTCTTGTTTTGTGTGGCACACCTGATGGCTCATTCTAGAGTACCATAATTTTTGGAGATGCTTTTATGTGAGGCCATATCTGAGATGTAAAGACCAAAAATTTAACAATAAGTATCTGGAAAAACTATGAAATGGTAAGTGTTCCCATTACTTCTGCTGAGGTAACTGTGCATACAAATTAGCCTGTTAGGAAAATTAAATACATTTTTTAAAAATCACTAGCAGCTCAAAAAGTGGAGCTAGAGCAACAGAAAGTTCTAGCATTTCAGTATCACCTCATTAACGAGTGTCTAGTTATAAATGGAAACTGCAGTAATTATAAGAGTTTCCTAAAATGCATTTTGATTTTTATAAATAGAGGCCCTTTTCATCTCTTCAAAGTTTTGTTTAACTTTATCTAGGTGGAAACCAACAGCTGAGTACAACTCCCATCAGCACTGACTTAGTTTTCAAGGGCTGAGGACAAAAAAAAAAAATGTTCAGCCTCCACCCAATCAATTGCCAAAGAGGAGAAACTTTCTGGTCCTCTAACCTGCAACATGGGGCCACTGGCTCCCCTGTTTGAAGTGCTGCCTAACAGCCTGTCAGAGACCAGCACACTGCTTGGAAAGGAGACAGAAGGAACTCAGCCTTTATTCCTCTGGTTCAGCTGCCTTGCCATAGCTTCTCTTCAAAGGGCTACAGTAGTTCCAGTTGCCTTTGAAAAACCTGCACAACACACTGGAAAAATGTGAGTGAAGAACTCCTTCTGCCTGCCATGAAGACCAAAGGACAGAAGATGTGAATGCTTCAAGAGCTGGAAAAGTCTCTGCAGAGGGTGCAGTCTGTCTCTAGAAGATTCTGCTAATACAGCTACAGAGAATATTTTTTTTTTTTTTTTTTTTGGAAGATGGTTTCAGTAAAACTGCAAAATTCTGACAAAACAATGCATGCCAGAAACATTACCCTACAATTACCAGAACTAAGGTCTTCTAGCTCAAAAGTAAACTCTACAGTAGTCAACACAGTGCTTGAAAGCACAACAAGCTCATTCTGAGAAAGTCAAACAGAGGCAGCAGAGCAGAGCCCACCAGTGTTCACACCTGGAGAGCAAGGCAGGCTACTGCACATCTGGGGACAAACAGAACACAACTAAAAGGAAAGCCACCACTGGAATGGAAACTCAAAGTATTTGTGCAGAAGCCTGAACTGTTTCAAATCTGTAAGGCACTTTTAGTTGCTGGGAGGGGAAAAAAACATCCAGAAAAGCAAATGATTAAAAATTAGGTTAAGGGGACAGTCCAAACTTTCCTTAAAATTTCTAACAAGCAAGAAGGAAAATCTGGCAGTCTAAGAAGGGCAAAGAGGTTTCCCATGAAAACAGCTCAAAGGTCAGAGGGGTTACTGGAAAGATTCAGAGGCAGCTATAAAATGATGAATTTTTACCCAAGTGTGATGCCCACACACACACCTCTGGCAGCCATTTCCTCTGAAGTTCTATCAATTCATGTGCTGGGTCACGTGCAGCTTTTATAATTCAGCCATGTTAACATCCTTTTGAAGTCAAGCTTGGCACATGCAACAAGCCTTTTATACCAAGTCACTGGAAAATACTGTAAAAGCTATTTATGATCACAGAGAGAAAGCTACGGGCCAATGTCAGGGGAAAGCTTGCACATAAAACACACACAGCAGTGGGTAATGTCCTGGTGCAACAAGATCAGCCACATACATGTGTGCTCAGCACTGCCAGGGTACATCAGGCTGTTCTGCAGGCTCTGGGAAAACTTGGTGATGTTGGAACTCAATGGTGAAACTGTGCAGAACTGTTAGAGGAAATAAAAAACAGCAGTTACATTTTCTTACTGTATTTTCTGGGTTCTTTCTTACAATATTTTCTACTTTTTTTTTTTTTTAAACTACTCTCATTCACAACTCAGTGTCTGTTATGGATCTATTTTCACAAGGGTGGGTACCAGGTAAGTTATTCTGTGAACCCCAAATTCTCAGGTTTTATGGGATTTTATTCTGTTTGGGCACCTACAAGGCTGCATCAGGTAGAACCTGACAGTAGAGGAGCAGATTAATAATTTTCTTCAAATAGATGATGTGGGAAGTAAGAGATAGCAACAATATGAGAATGGAAAGTTTATGTCATAAAAGCTTTAGGAACACAAGCCAGCCTCTGAAAATAAGATCACAATGCTGGAATTAGCTGTGTCAAATTGTCAGGAAATGGGATTATAGAGCTTTCTTTTCCAACTTCAGTGGTCCTTAAGAGAAAGAGGGATGAGGGCCTGGATCATTAAAGCTTACAAACTATGGTCCCTATCCAGCAGATGCACAAGGTAACATGTGCTGATGTGAGGCAGAAAAAGCTGAGAAAGTACATTAACTCACTTTCAGACAGAAATGTTAATAATTCTCAAAAAAACCCCACAGGATTTAAGCCTTTAGACTGAGAATGCTGCTCAAATAACTGGTTTTAAGAAATGAGGTTGTTTTTTTTCATGGGCTGTTTCATAAGAGGAACAAACACTTGACTAAAAGTTCAGTGAAACTGTTTGTAATTGCTAATAAAATCTGAATTACTGAACCCTCTTGAAGCAGTATAAATACAGTAATATCTTCATTGTATTTTGCACAAGTATTTATATCAACATAGTAAAATAATTCCTTTGAAAAGCTCGATAGCTAAAGCAACCACAGCAGTAGCAGTTCAGTGTCTGAAAGAGACTTCTGCAGCCAAAGCTCCCGAGTTAAACATAAAATACTCCAATCAACAATATCCTCTCACAGAAAGTTCTGCTTTAAGGGAGACTTAAGCTAGAAAAACAGACCACAAGCAAAAAAACATTTGGGATTTTTATTCCCCCCTCCTTTCAAGGACTGATTTATGAACTCCAAAAGTTACTGATGATACATGTGATGAGCAGATTCGCTCAGCATCACTCCTTGTCATTCAGAGAGCAAGAAGTCAGCCAGATCCACAGAAAGGCACAGGGCACAGGCAGCTTTGCCAGACAAGGACTTTAAGGACAGGGCTGTGAGAGGAAGAGATGAACCGACCTTAACTTGACTGCAGGGTGGTGACTGACAACCGAGCCTCCATCTGTGCCATGTTAGAGGCTACCGGGAGCTGTCAGGAGGCTGCTCAGCCTTCTCCCCAGACGTTCTGGGAAGTTTTCCTCATGGTTTGGTTAACTCATCCATCTCACCCTTTCTCCCTCTGCTCAGGTTCTGCACCCCCTGAGGCGATGGCGATGCCTGCAGGTACCAAAGCTCTGCTTTCCCTCTTGCCTTTCCCGCTCTATTTTAGGAACAGTATTTACACTGCGAATGAGAAATCTTGGGAGAGCCGCTGAGCTACAGTTTGTTTACAGTGGGAACGGAGTTATGCAAGAAATTTACAGGACGATCTCAGCCGAACTGGGGCTACCTCGTACAAAACACATGGGATTCCAGCGGCGCTTTCCACCGGGGGAAAAACAAAACAAAACACAACAAAACCCTTTCAGACATCAATGTCGGAGAGATCCTTTTGATTTCCATCCTCATTTTCTTCAGGAAAGCCATACCCGGACCCAGGGCCCGGTTCTCCCCTCAGGGCGGGCAGCTCACGCCCGCCTCCCTCCCCAGCCCGCCCGGGGCCTCACAGCCCCGCAGTCCGCTGAGGGGAGGCGAGCGGCCCGGCCGACACTTCACAATAAAAGTCCCCCTGGTCCGGTACCGCTCGGGCGGGCCCCGAGCCACCGCCTCCGCGGTGTCTCGGGGCCCGCCCGAGCGGTACCGGACCGGTCGCCCCTTCAGTCTCCCGCCATTTCATTTCGTGTGGTCTGAAGGGTAGAGAAAGGGCCGGTCTGGTGAGAAATGGCCGATAGGAATGGAAATCCCGGCGTTTGTTCCGAGTCAGCAGTCTCGCAGGAATGAGTTAAAGGCAGTTTGTGCGGTTTGGGAAGCGTCAGGGCATGAGGGAAAATGAAAGGAGCCTGTCCAGTCCAGCACCTTCAGCCTGAGGAGAAAAATCCACTTATTCGTCTCGAAATTAATGTAACATTCTACTCCAAATCTCACCCTGACAGAGTCATTGTCTATAGCAACCGTGTCCATAACATTCTAATTCTCTAGAGCGCAACTTTCTAGTAAATGTTACATCTGTCAAACTGCAGGAAACATCTGGGAAAATGGTTAAAGAAACGC
The DNA here is from genome assembly GCF_036169615.1 of Heliangelus exortis. Taxonomy (NCBI): domain Eukaryota; kingdom Metazoa; phylum Chordata; class Aves; order Apodiformes; family Trochilidae; genus Heliangelus; species Heliangelus exortis. The sequence continues at coordinate 2,412,523 of NC_092433.1, forward strand.
GAGATTAAACCTTTGTCTCCACACGGGTTCGGATATGCATCTAGAATATGTTCCTCAAGGTTACTCATTCTTTTCTTACTCATTCTTTTCTCAGCTCTCAGGCTTTGGGGTTGGTGCCAAATTTCACCCCGGTGTAGATAAAATGATGATTTACTCGGTGTGAAATTTCCCTGCAAGGTAAAAAAATGATGACTCCCCTTTGGTCCCCATGCCCAGGATGAAGGGGCTGCTGTTCCCTTCCTGTGCCCAGCACTCCCCATCACCTCCCTCCTCTCTCCTTTGGTCCTTGCTGGAAGCCCTTGGTGTGTGTCCCCCCCCCCAGGGCCTTATCAGCCTCTGCAGGTTTTATGCTCTTTTACAAAAGAAAGAAAATGAAAGAGGAAAACACGACATCAAAGCAGGATTCTGGAGCGAGCTAACAACCCCCTTCTGTTTGCAAGTGGAGACACCTGAACTAACATTGCCTGATTTTTCAAGGACCTCAAGATATACCCAAATTTTGACAAACCAGGTCTTTCTGCAAAGGACTGATAAGCTATCAATCAATTTTTAGCCCTCCAACTCTTCATAGCAAGCATTTCATATGTGCTTGGCTGCACCCCCCTGAACTGAAAGGATTTGAGTACTTTCTGAAATTCCCCCTTGGACAACAGCTTGTGCAAAACTCTGTGTTAAATATTAACTCAGATACATTAGCTCTTTTAAGTCTGTCTCTGAAGGTTCAACTTAATTTCTGGGAAACAATTTAAGAATAATTTTGTGTAGTGCATGGTCTCCATTAATAAATGAGAAAATACATCAGATTGATTTGGTCAATTGACTGATCGAGCAATGCACGCATGAAAAAAAAATAATTAGGAAAAGGCATTTGAAACCCACTCTATAATCCTTTGTCCACTGTAAAAAACAAGAGACACATTGTAAAAGTACCACTGGCAGTACAGAGGATCTTGGCTTCCACAGCACTGCTTTGAAAACACCAGGTTAAGCCTAAAATACTTCAAAGCATATTTGTGCCAAGAAAGCTGAGTGAAGATGCCTGCAAGCAAATGAGAGACATTTTGGTTGCTCCCAATTATGTGTGTTGGTCTTTTTTTTTTTTTTTTTTTTTCCCCAATTCCAATGTGTCACAATAAAATGTCATTGTAAACATATTTCTTAATACCACAAAATTTGGAACAAAAACCCAAGTAGTTAGCAGCAAAAAACTTTTTTTCAGAAAACTCCCACGCTACCTCTGCAACTCAGTTCCTTTCAAGCCCTGCTTGGAGCTGGAGACAGCCTCCACCACCATGGGGACCTGATTTTCTGCAGAACATTTCCACCCTGCATTCTCAGCTGGGGTCAGGGAATGGTGAGGAGCAAGCTGATGGAGTCCTCCCTCTGATAAAGAGCATCATTTTTTGAGTACTTCAGATCTCACTCCAAGTTCCTTGCTTTGAGCTACTACGGGCTTGAAGGTGACACAGCTGACCCTGCTGTGAGCAGAAGGTTGGATGAAATGACCTCCCAAAGCCTCTTCTAACCTGAGAAGATGATTTTTTTGAATCCAGGTGACTTTCAGGACAGCATAAGACTTTTTTTAAAATTATTTTTTAATTATTTTTATTTATTTATTTTTATTTCTTGAGGGTGCCAGGATAATTTCTATTGGTGTTACTGTAGTGAGCAAACTCCATTGGATGCTCATGGTAAGAAACTTAGGACAGATGGCACCTTCCAAAGCCCAGGAATCTAGCCTGGCTTTACAGATCAGATTTGCCATGATTCTTCACTCCAACAAAAATGAAGGCACAACCTAGAATTTGAAACAGAAATGTTTGGATCTACAGAAGTATGTCCAAAAGTATGTCTTAGGTGATACACATTAAATTACCTTACTCATGTGTTGACCTTTTATTTCAAGGAAAAGCCAAGTTAAACATTACACAAATCAAGAGATTATTATTCCTGAGACATCCATTCAACAGCTGCAAACTTTTGCTGTAAGATTGTTTTCAGATTGACACTGAGGTCCTAATGCCACCAAACCAAATGGGAATAGGGACAAAGAGGTTAAGGGGAAAATATTCCATTCAGCAGCCCAGTTGTCCCAAACCAAAAATGTTAATTTTCCACCTGATGTATTTGGCAAGCTAACAAAAAAAATGGTCCCTCCCAATAATAATGGCCAAGTACACGTGTAATTTGACACAACACAGAATCCAAATCCTTCTGAAGATGTCAATGATGTAAGTTTACTTCAGCCTTAAATACACTGATCTGATCCCACTATTTGCTAGCATACAAACTATTTTTAAAATTGCTACACCACAGCTATAAAGCATTAGCCATAACTGTCCCTTGCCCCAAAGCAGTGCAGAGTTGTGTATTTGCTAGTTCTGACTAAAAAATCAGAGGCCAAACCAGCCTGGAGTACTTTCCTTCACCCAAAAAACCCCAAAACACAACAAGCCACCAAAAAACTAAATTGACATGTTGTGCTCTTGGCATTTACTGGTTTTCTTTGCTAGCTGGTGAAGAAAGTGCCCTGAGAAGAAGCTGCCTGTGGACTCTTACTGTGAGCTCTGCCCGCTGGGAACGGCTGATGTCAGCTCTCCAGAGCTCCTGCCAGGATAAGGCCTCCTTTGTCTGCAGCTGAACTGTGAAAATGAGAAAATGCCTCCAGCCTGACAAACAAGAAACCCACAGAACACAGGTCAGGCCCCAGACCTTCACTTAAAGGTACAACGCACCTCGTTCACATCCCCCTCACATACACGGTGCCCAGAGAGTTCATTTTGCTCAGGGGTTGCCATGAAATGCTAAATACACCTTGGAAAGCAGCTTCGTTTTCTAAAGAAAGATTAGTATAGCTCTCCAGCCACTTTACCCAGAGGTAAAGTGCTTGTAATTCTTACATAAATCAAGTTCCTAATTACTCTTCTGTAAATCAAGGTGACTTCAGTGAAGTCGTATGAAAACAAAGGCAAGTTCAAACTTGAGGCCTAAAATACACTCAACTTCTCCTGTACAAAGCACCAGAAAAAAGTACTTTACAAAACACCCATTTTTCCACAGCAAGATCATGCTTTAGTTAATGCACTTCAAATAGAACACTGGAGGGACATACAAGAAAGTGTGAAATGCAAACAAAGGCATTTCATATTACAGTGCCTGTGATTTCATTTGGGGTGGAATTTTTTTTTTCCCCCAAGTGAATTTATGGGTATAATATCTATGACCACAAAAATATTTAAAGCTGTATAAATACAGTCCAGTACACTGCCATAAGGTAGGCAGCAGTTCCACGTACTGATTTTAAAAAATTAATCTGATAAATTAATCTCAAGCATATTGTATTAGCCTAAAGCTGAGAATTATCTCCTCTGAAAAACAGAGCCTTTGAGAAATTGTCCTTTGCCCAGGAATTCCATTACAAATTCCAGGAACACTGTAGGATTGCCAGGGCATTTAATTCATTCAGATCCAGAGACTGTACTCCAATAGCTGTGTTTGTCCATAACAAAAGCAAACAGACATGAGTACAAATCAAAGAACCTAATCAAAGAAGATACATCAGGGAGTTCCACCTGAGCAGGGAGCATCTCAGATCATTCCACTTCAGAAGAAAAGGCTGACATCACTCAACTTAAAAGATACCCACAGTGCTTAATGGGATTCAATCCCACTGACCACAGGGACTGAACTGCCAGGGCTGGCACCTTAGAGTTAACATCCAGTAGCTAACAAAAGGTTCTACCACTTAAACTGAACCCCAGCAGACAATTCCCATTCCATTTAATTACCTTTCCAAGCACAATATGCTAGTGTTAAGAGGATGAATATTCAACTGCCTCACAATTCTACAGTGATAAATGTCTGAACAAGAGCTGCTCAGTGCTATAAAGACTTTTGTCTTCCAACAAACACCTTCCACACTGGAAAGTTCTGCTAATCTGGACATCTGCAATGACTGAGGCAGCTTTTGTATCACTGTCCTAAACTTTCAGGGGGCTTTGTCTCAAAAAGTTTAAAACACAGACTCTAAATCTCATCTTTATCGTTCAAATCTTCCCATACCACACAATTCCAATCTCCAAGCCAAAATTGTTCAGACAGTCCCACAAAGACTGAATGATCCATTTATATAGTTAAACCAGAATGTCATAACCAAAAAAAGAAAGAAAATATGAAAAACATTTGAAGAAATAACGTCACTGTGGTGGTAAGGAATGGGAGTTAAATTCAGAGAACATCTGTGAACTTTCTGTATATATCCGAAACAGGTAGATATTCAGCTATTTCAGCCATATCACAAAATGGCTTGTGGTTTTTTAATATTCAGTCAAATACATATTTTCAAGCTTACTAAATAAAGTAAAATAAAGATGGCCTGGTGCACGCTATTTTAGATGATAGCTCCTCTGCAGTACATGGCTTAATTGAGATACATCAAGTCCCATCACACAAACATTAGCCAGACAATCAGTGAGACTTCATGTACAAAAATCACAGAAAGAACTGACTAGTAAAAATGTACCAGACTGGATGAGTAAAAATAAGCCATACTGGAAAACAAAAGATAGCTTTAAAATATAACTAAGGGATCCCATGGAATAGCTGCCTGTATCTTTTCATTATGAACCTTGGTTGCACACGAGTCCCTTGGTCCAGACTTCATTATTTTTATGGCCTCCACTGTATAAAGTGTGATAATGTAGTTAACTGCCAGAAGTGTTTTATTTCATCACTAGCAAAAGTTTGGGTTTTTTTTAAATCACACCTTTTACTCAAAAGTTACAGAATAATTCAAAAATGCCATAAATGTTTTCCAGTTGTCCAGTACACTAATGCTGCAGAAATGGAGCATATGGTTCTCTTCAATTCCAGCATTCTCAGCTCCAGGGCAAGGCTGTAAATAGTTAAGTTTTTAGGAGAAATGACAAGCTATGTTGTAAAGGAGAAGTCTCTCTGCTTGTGAGCTTTTATTGTTGTGCATTACTTCAGTGCTGGATTCCTGATTTGTAACAAATTCCAAGACTGCAGACGACAGGCCCAGCCTCTGACTAACACTGTGGTGATTTATTTGAGGATAAATACCTCTGTCCGAATCTCATGACCGAACACAACAGTCCAGAGCAGCCTGGAATGCGGGGAATGCCGAGGCTGAGGAGCTGAGGCAGCAGGGAAAGGCTCGCAGCTATCAGGCTGCCCCGGGCTGCTGCATCGCTTCCTCCAGGCAAGAATGAAAGGAATTCTCTAAGCCTGTGCTTCATGCCAACCGGGCTCTCTGCTCCCAGGAATGATAACGCGGCAAGAATGGCATTTGAAGATCGGCCAACACATGCACCCAACTCCTCACCGCCTTACCTGTCTGAAAAATTCCCCACCTGACTTGTCAGAGGTGCGGTGCAATCGCTTGAGTCATGTTCAGCAACAACTGCAGCTTGCCCAGTTGTCAAGGCAGACTCCAGAGCAGCTGGCTCACAATCTCCTGGCCTCAGAAAAATGCAAAGCACTTGTGTTCCTCCTCCTCATGCTTCCCCACCCCCACCGGTAGAGCACAGAGTGCTCAGAGCCAGGGGAAGGGAGCAGATTACAAAGAACAAAGGAACGATACTTTTAGAGACTGCAAGGTGAATACGTATGTTTTACTATAAATAGTAAAGCTGAGCTAATTCCTGTTACTTCACGCCGTATGAAAACAAAAGAAAGCGAGGAGACCCATCTAAATCACCCCGGCCTTTGTGCAGCTCTGCCATACAAACTGGAACAAAGGAAAATCCCAGCACAAAGTTTTAGACCCAGCACGACTTTCGCAGAGGCAGAGAGGAAGAGGAGAGGGTTCAAGTCTAGGAACAGCAGAGGTAACACTTACAGATGTGGATTGAACATCCTGCTCATTTTGGAAACATGGTCGTTTTCACAGTCTAGCTCCTCATCCCCTTGGTCCATGCTGAGCTTCCTCTTGTTGGGACTGATGGGAGGAGGGCCTGTCCGGTGGTTGGTGAGCGCAGGGGACACTGGCAGGGACTGCATCCTGGGCTCCCCCCTTAGAGCTGCTTCACCTGCGGGAGGGAGAATGAACAGAGAGGTCAAGAGCTGCAGCTTTGAAAACGTTCCTGCAAAAACATTTCCCAGCCAGATGTCAGGGCTGCACAGGCACACGTAACATGGCTGCAAGGTAAACACAGCATCACGCTTCAGTTGGGAGAAGGGACTGTGAGAGGGGTCAGCTCACCCGAGATGATCTGGAAGATTGAGCTACTGCATCCCTCCAGCAGCATTTTTATTCAGATGCATTCCTTCTTACAAGCTGGCATTCCAGCTCTGAACTTTCATTACCTCATTCTGCAAAGCATGACTATTCACACTGAAACAGGCTTTGTTCCTTTGCTTATGGTTGTGGTTGTAAATTCCTGGGCTACAGTGCACATCTATGCCAAATATTCAAGATCTAAAACTGAATAAACGTTCAAATTCTCAAATGATCCCTTTCGTTAAAAGCTGTCCAAAACAAGCTTGTCTGGTACATAAATATGCAAGGTAAAAATTAGGGTAAAGATTGGAACTTGCTGATGCAAGTTTTGAGTTTGTCCTTGAATATCCTCCTCTATACTTTGAAGAGTGTGTAACTTTTTGTATTTGAAGCAATGAACAAAACAGCACAAGGATTTCAAAATTTCCCTTTTAAGAATGGTAGTTTTCAACCAAGCAGACTGGTGGAAGAGTATTTGAGTAGATGATAGATTTTATATAATCTAACATTTATCAGAAAATGCCATTTGCAGCCTGTGGGAGCCATTACATATACATAATTCCAGAAATGATACAATTAACTTGTGTTTAAATACATTCCCATACTCTTATTGAGTGAAGTGTGACCACAGCACTTTTCCCATTTCAATTAAATATCTCATTGAATGCACAGCCTAAAGCACAGTGCAACATGTTATGGACTTTACTGCAACTCACATCCTAAGAGCCACAGGTCATATTTAGACTTCACAGGGATTTAAAGAGGTTATGAAATGCTTGTGGGGCTTCATAAGGGGCTTGGAGGGAGCTAACTTAACCAGGGTTACCTATTCTGGTAACATCCCTGAAATAGGCACTTTTGCTGGAGTTTAGAATTTGTATTTTTCCTACACTGCCAGAAGCATTTTGTTTTCGACACGGCCATAATTTCCAGAACTAAAATTAGAATAAAGTTAACTCCATCTGCAACCCTGAGGTACCTGACAATGGAGATCTTTGTATGCCACCTCACATTTTCACATCACTGCTGAGGCAGATGATTTATAAAATGCTGCCCTAATTCCACACACGACAAACACTATTTTGTTGGAAAAAGAACGAGTGAGGAGAAAACCTCCTGAATGTTTACCAGTAAAAATAAGCATTCTGCCAATTTAGTCAGCATAATATAAACTAGCAAATATACACCGACCTATAATATACCACAAGTCATGATTTCTATTAGAGACTCTGGCACCAAAACTAAATAGGAACTTTCCATCTCAGCTCTAAATAGTAAAAACTGTGCTCTACTGCAAATGCCCTCTGACAGACAGACACCCAGACCCTCTCCTGTTTAGACCAACCCAACTGTTATTTGGGAAGACCCCACAACCACTTTAACATCACAAGAGAAGCTTTCAACAAAAAGACCTCTCACATGAAATAATCTTTATCTGAAATGATCTTCATCCACGTAAAACTGCTGTATTTTTTCCCTTCAATCGTTGCATTTTGCCAGTAGAAACCTCCACCTACACAGTGTTCATATTGTAAACTTTACAACTAAACCACATCATACCAGTTTCTCTCAGTGAGGACTCTCCTCCACTTCTCTATTTGGAAAAAATAAGTAAATACCAATATCAAAAGACAAAACTCTCATTTAACTAAGGTTTGTGATACTTTCATCCCACCTGTATGCAATCACTATTCTCTCTGCAGTATCTCAGATTACCCCTGAAGACTTAAACCCAGAAGTTCTTTAGAGGGATTACAAATTCCATGCAGGTACCTAATGGCTACTGAGCAACTCCTGACAGAAGTCAGATACTACAAAATTACCCCAATGTAGGGTTTCTTTGGCTTAAAAAAATTATAAGAATCCATCTTATTATATGTATGGTATTAACAGCACCAATATACTCACATCCAGATAGAGTACAAAGTCTAGCAAAAATGCTATTGCTATCATATGCAGGAATTCAAGAGACCCATTTTACAGGGGACACCAAGGCCTTCAGACAAACACCACAACTGTTCAGTCTATCTGCAGCACCACAGGGCAGTTTGGCCAAAATTAATCAAATCAACAAAACTTGAAAGAGGTGGCAGGGTGAGCAGGTGGGAGCCACAGGAGCTTGTACACCCTCCCTCTCCCACAGGCCAGGCTGGAAGGCTCTGAGCTCCTCCTCAGGAGGTGCCTGTGCTCAGCACCTTGTGTAGCCCACCCTGCAAACACGATTCAAGCAGAGAATGACATCAAAAAAAGAGTCCAGGTAACAGGGTAAGATCAAGATGAAAATAACCCTACACTGTGTATGGGGATAAAGTGCATATTCTTATCCTGTACTTAATACTGCACCAGGAGTTCTCGTGTGGCCTGTGAGTTTGTTTAGGTCTAAAACTGCTTTGCATTTAAACAAAAAGGTGACTTCTGCCCCCACTACTGTCCTCCTTACCCAACTTGAATTTAAAGCAGAGAGGGGAGAAACCACAGCAGCACCCACCACACAAACTGCTGTCCTCCTGCCCGCAGTTGTCTCCCCAGCTGACCACACTCCATGGCAACCAGACTCACATCACACAGCTGGCAAGACAAGACTCTGATCAAACAACTGGCTTTTATAAAATTCCCCAAGTTCAAACCCCAGTCTTCAAAATTCATTACTGTGACGGCTTGTGTCTGCACTGCCACTGAAGGCAGAGATAGCAAACACATTTATTGTGCCTCTCATAATACTCCTCTTTGTTTCAGTAAGCAGCTGGTGTGAGGCTCTCCAGATCTCCTGCTTTCAGATAGTCCTACTTACAACTATTCATACTAGGGTTTTTTCCCTCCCCTCCCCCCCTTTTTTTTTTTCTTTAAAACTGTTAGGCAACATGATAAAGCTGAGCCAAGCTCAGCAGTGATAAGGCCGTGACGTCCTGTCTGCCTGGACAGCAGTTGTGTCCATCCAGTCAGCAAGAATGGTCATTATTTTAACCACTTAGGAGCCTAAACTGAGAGTGATTCAAATGAACACACGCAAGCTAAATGTTTACAAAACCAGCACAGCTCTTTTCAGGCATAATCCACCACCAGGACAGGTCTCTGTAAGCAGGAGATCTTCACACCCCCTGCATTTCCCTCCCAGTTCCAGCTGCAGTATCTGTGCCCCTACTGAAACATCCACACAATACAAACACCACAACGGCTAAAGTCATGTTTTGACAACTGTGGATTTGAAAGCAAGACAGCAGAGAAGTCTTAAAATATGCTTGAGAACTCCAGGAGTCACCAAAGACTGGGGGGGTGGAAAAAATACACTATTTTGGCAGCTAGTTTCCTTCCTCTCTGACCTAGCAACTCAGTATGGGCTGTGCTGACACAGCTACCATATCCTACTCCCCCTCCCTATTTCCTCTCTCCTGCTGGCTACTATTAATGCATAAAATCCGAGCATTAATTACCATCCAGAAGCTTTGTATTTCCAGATGAAAACTGACCTGACACAGACCTTAAGAAAGATTTCAACTCCTTGAAAGAAAATTCCAGCCCTGCCCTTGCCTGTTTCATTTCTCTGCATCTGACAAATAAATTTGTCCACAAGACTAAATTCCTGGCTCAGTTATTAACTTTGCAGAAAAAAATATTAAAAATTTAAAAATCCTCAGTTGTGGTCTCTGTCAACAGGGTCCTCACCTTTAAGGTCTCGGGCTGAATTGTCATGACCTCAGGCCACTCAATTAGTAAAATCATGGCATGACAGTGTAACAGACTTTAATTAACAAGCATTACACCTTTAATTACCTTTTCCAATATCTCCATGCAGACAAACTCTCATTAGCAAAAGGAGTTGCCTCATGTTCTTATGGCCAGACATCCCCAGGAATCAAAGAGTACATAAAGATGTTCAGGGACAGTTTTCTCCATGGATCCAGGATCAAAATTTAGTCCTCATGACATATGAAACATTTCTGATTAAAAGCCAAGACATTCACAAAAGCTATATATATGTGAAAAGGATACTATAAAATGCCATTTGTTTTATTTTCTATTTCTGTGCTCTTAACAATCATGAGATTAAGTTGCAAATAGATTGGCATGGATTTATAAACTATTGCATGCTTTCTTCCACTATCTCAAACACAGAAGTCAGCCTGTGCCAACACAAATCATGTGGGTTTTGTCCATGACAAGTATTTTTTGTGCCATTTATCTCAATTTGGGATCTCAAATAACAAGCAGGGACGTCACTAAAAATTACTCAATTCAACAAGTCATCAAAACAAGTTATCAAAAGAATACAGTACAGTACAATTAATCTGCAGATGTTGTCAGCTGCTGTATTACTTCACAGCATACTCTACATTGTAAGAAGATAGAGATATACAAAACTGGGAAATTCCCCAGAAATTAAATCTGTGTGAAATAGTTAAAATACAATCCTAGAAGTACGTAATTTAAAGCAGATTTACTTCAGTTGTTGGACCAAAGAAAATTAATCAATCCATTTAGGCTCCCCAGTACTAAATCTGTTGTTCATGAAAAATGATATCCTAAGAAGCAGCCACAAATTATATTTATTTATATAACTGTTGAATATTTCTTTAACCCCTGCTCAAAAAACGATTTTCCTTAAAAACAGAATTTTGTACTGCTATTTTATTTCTGAATTGCAGTTTCTATAAATGACATGATTTAAGATGAGCTTAAATAAGACTTAATTCTGGGAAGTAGTCTACCAAATGCTGTAAACAAAGTCACAGTAGTCTGAGTAGTCTGTATTTAATTTGTAGAATATAAAACAGGCCTACCTAGGCAGCATAATAAAACAGCAAACTACAAGAACAACAAAAAATTAAGTATTAATGGGAATAGCCCAGTTATAAAACTCTGCTACAAAATCAGATCTTGGCAGTATTTTTATTATAATTGATTGATTTCTTTCAGCAACCAACTTACTGATACACTTATCTGACACGTGTTTTACTGACTTTCTTGTAAGCTGACAAAAAGCTAATTTAGGAAACCAAAAAGTCCCATGCACGTGGAGAGAAATATTGGCAAAAGCCTCCTCTCCTCTGTTTACAAAACATATGAAAAGCACTTACTCCTGGAACCAAGCTCTGGCTACCACTGTGCAGAGATCTGTATGCCAGAAAAGCCATGGCCAAAATCAAAATACAGTGATTAAATTGCCTATGCTGCTCTGGGCCTTCCATCTGACCATGCCTGCCAATGGGGGATGCAATATGTTTGACATCACAAGCAGAAATATAAAATAGTGACCTCTGCATTGTCTCCTCCACCCAGTTTTTGCTCTTCTTTCCTTCAAAGGCTGCACAAAGAAAGGAGCTGGAGCTCAGGTACAGCAATATGGGTTATAGGAGGCAGGCAGACTTGTCTGAGGATCCTTTCAAAAAACACCTATTGAGAATCAGAGCTGATGAGCACAGGTTAAGCAGATCTCAGCTTAATAAGATTTGAAAATGCTGTATTATATACAAAACACTAAGCTGAAACGGGCAGAAAATGGCAAAATTGCCACCCCAAACCTAATTGTATTTGCTCCTTCAAACGTACTGTGAAAAACTGACCAGCTCATCCTATATTCTTCATCCTACTATAAAAGGGTAGCTGTACAAACAGCACACACATACTGTCTGTACTTAAACTGACTGACATGGCTAACTGAGTTCTACAAACTACTTCATAAACACAAGAGAAGTAAAAAAGTCTCCACTGGCCACAAACTATGACTGAAATGATCCTCTTGGCTCTGCTAACTGGGTAACAACAGAAGGAGTCACCCTGGTAAGTGGGCAAGAAATGGATGGCATGGAAAGAAGGGCAGCAGACATGCTGCAAAGAAAGTGGGATGGAATAAATTTTAATACTCCAGTCTGGCAGAGCTCCTTACTAAGTCCTCTGTCAAACTTTAATCTTCACACTTCAACAGTTCTGACTGTGGGGCTGTGTTCAGTTCCAACCTGTCAAGGATCTCAGGTTTAGGTCTAATTGTAGAGCATGAGACTTCATAATTTGCAGATCTCCTTTTAAGATAATGTACCATTTACTTAACTCTTAAAGCATCGAGCCTAAAAAAAAAAAAAAAAAAAAAAAATGTTCCTTTCTTCTGCTTAGAGTAACTCTGCTTGTGGAAACTGTGGCTGAGAAAAAGATTCCAACTATCAGCCAGACAAGATTTAAATGCAATCACTGCTAAACTGCACTGATCTCCAGATAAACAGCACCAGGGATGTCTACAATACTTGTTAAAATAAGGCCTGCTCTCTGTTCAAGGCTGAGGGTGGGTTTTGGGCTCAGCAAGCAGGGCTGCTCCCATAGAGCACTCCTCTCTGAGCCTTTCCCCAGGAAAAACCTGTGTCAGACATTTAAATCAGCTAAGAGGAACACACAACAGCCCATTTAATGTTTGTTCAATGTACAGAGGCTAACACATACAGGAAAGGCAAGCTGCCATGCTGGGCAGAGCTACCAAGTATGACCAAGCACCAACAGCATCACTGACCCAGGAACTCCTAAGGGACCTGTCCTACACAGACACATCACCATCTGACTGGCTCTGTGCTGTCACTGCGTGGGGTCAGACACCCACAGCCCTTGCCTGGCTATCAACCAGGACACTCAGTGCACTGGTACACACAGGGAAGGGTCACCAGAGCACAAAGAGCCCCAGGTTAGGTGCTTCCAAGCTGACAACAACACTTTGCTGAACCCGCTGACGAAGGCACCGCAGCTCAGCCCCTCCGACTGATTGTGCTTCCTACGCACAGCCCTGCAGGTTGCTTTTCTTTGCTGCAGAACAGCCTGACCCAACAAGGGCACCCCAAACGAGGGAGGGGACAAAAGAGAAAGGCAAGCAGAGGGAGAAGTAGCTTTTTTTTTTTTTTTTTTTTTTTTTTTTTTTGCAGAGAACAGCACGTATTGGTAGGTGCTCAGCTAAGATGCTCTCAGTTCCCTGGCAAAACAGACTGCACTGTAAGTACTATAAGCAGTTCCAGTGTACTCCTACACCATGTCTAGAAATACTGAAATTCAGTCTTCTCAGTTTCTTCCACCCTAGGTAAAGCTTTCTCCTGGTGAGTGTGTGGGCTACAGCTGTGGAGAAAGGTGAAGTTCCACCAGTCTTGCTGTCTCAAGACCAGACCCTGTCATCTTCACCCTGTAACCTGGCTGGAATGCTTATGGGACACACACACACACACACAAGAAAGTGGGAAACATGGGTTCAGTAATTACAAAAAAAATAACTCCAGAACATGTAACTAAAGCTACCACCACGCAAAATAAACAAACAATCAGAATTCAGTTTCCTTTCATGTATTTGCTATTATACAAACTACTCTACAGCTTCCTCCCACATTTCTGATAAGCAGATTTTAAAAGTTGCCAGATAAAAAGATTTATTTTTACTAGTGTGATAATGCAATTTTATTAAAAACGTAAAAACTCGGGAGGAAATGTAACTGTAAACCAACATGCTGAAGATGTTGCTTTCCAAAATGAGTGCAGTTTCCAGATCTAGGTGTTCTTTCTTTTGTCCCTCAGCTAAATGACTGTGTTACATAAAGGACAGGAAAGCTGAATGGATCAAAGCCCAGTCTGTCTTTTAGCAGGAACAATCAAAGCTAGAGGACCTGCCATCTCTTTCAAAACTAAATCAAAGTCACAGCAAGGTCACAGCAGAAAAAAAAAAATTGTTACATTGGGTGCTTAAGCAGTACTCCAAGGTACTAAATAATACCTTGTCACTATGGGTTTTCATGAAATGGCAGAGAGATCCAACTAGGAAATTCAGTTTGTGGAAGCTCAAATTTAAATACTATTTCCTAAGTAAACAAACAGCATTTGTTCCCCTCTTTTTTTTTTTTTAAGATACTATTTCAGTTAGTGAACAGCAATATAGATACTCAGGTCCAAAACCCCACCTTCTGATCCCAGGGCTAATATTTCATGGGTATGATCCTGTAACACAAATTATACTGGGTAATCAATACCAGCACAGTCAGAGTTGCTTTAACACAACAGTGCTTAAAACATTCATTTTGAAATGGTAACTTTCATATTAAAATCAAATCCAATTGCACACTGTTTCTTTCATAAAGATTTGAAGAAAAAGGTGCTATGCAAAGGTAAAAAAAAAAAAAATATATTGCACTTAAACTCAAGCCTATTTTTAGGTAGACTTGCAAGCTTTCACCATAGTTTACTACAAACATGCTCTGAACACCTTTTCTGACATTATTATTCTCCTTTGCTACATGTGGAAAAATTCAGAGTATCAATAAAAGTGAGCTTTATAAAAGAGCCACGAGATCCAACATTGCACATTCAAGCAATATTTCTTTTATGCTCATTTTATTTTCCCCCAAATACCTGGAAGGTAGAAGGCTTGAGAAAGGATATAAATGCTATATTTTTAAATTACGAACACAATATAAAAACACAAAATAAGTTTCAAAAAGAAAAAAAAAAAACACAGAGAAAGTAAAGAAGTCTTGCTACTGCCTTTTCCCCACATGGGATGTGGCCAAGCAGCCCAACACCCCAAGCAGAAGATGGGACTGGAGGGCAGCCCATGGACACCCAAACAGCAGCTGCTGCCAGGGTCACCAAGCTGAGCATCTCTTCCTAAACCCAGGTGAAGTGAGCAAATGACATTTGTTCTAACAAACAAACACAGGAAAAACTGCAGTTCCACTTTGGGTTTTCTGCTACCTGACTGCAGAGCCCATCTGAAATGGCCTCATGCATTTAAGGAACACAGAGCCCCTTCAACCAAGCTGGACAGAATACTGAAGACACTAATCCACAGAGCAGCAGAACAATTTCAGCCCATCTCCCACAAAGAATCCATTGTAACAAACAAAATCCCTTTGTCCCTCAAAATGGGCTCCAAAATCCCTTCTACAGAGGGAAAGCAAGAGAGCAATGACAACTGTGCAGGGCAGTCAAGCACTCTGAACCCAACAGCAAACTACATGAGCCATTCAGAGGAAAACAAGACAGTCTTTTGATCATATTATTCACAAAAAAAATGAGGAGGTGTCAGCTTGCCAGTTCCTTATTTGCCCAGTTTTACTGCAACTGATGGCAGAAGGCTGAGATAAGACCCAGCCAGCAGAAGAGAATGAACTGAAGCCCATCAGAAGCATGACAAGGTTAGAAAATACAGAGATCATTCAACCCACTGGGTCTGTATTATTCTGGGACACAACCCAATAGTCTTCCTCAGCTGTTGTACACATGTAGAGTTTTAATAACTAAAAACTTGTGAAGGTGATCTTCTAGAGAAGCCCTGAGAACAGCGTGGCTCGTGAGAGGGAAAGGAAAGGATGCACTGTCATTTCTCCAAGGTCAAGGTGCTGGTTTAAAGAAATATATATAAAGTTACCATTATTCTGAAAGGATTCTCTCCTAAACAAATAGGCAAACACCACTACTAAGAAAAAGATAAAATTAATTTTGTTCCTCTGACACAGCAGTTTTTAACCTCGGGTTCACACCATGCAACTAAAGTAAGCCATTTTATTAGGGGGAAAAAAACCTCACTATGAAGAGACCCACAGAAAAAATCTGTATGTATTCACAGAGTACAGGAGTGTGAAATCCACTGCTCCACTAGCAGATTCAGCTGTTAAAAATCTGGTACCAGAGAACATTACCAACTCCTCCTCAAAAGGGCTGAAGGTACTGGATGTGAATTAACACTCCTACCCCCTCCACCAGTCAGCACTACTGCAGGACTGGGATCAGTGGAGGTTGTCAGACTCAGAGATAAAAGGGCAGACAACCCTCTGGTGCTAAGGGACAGATGGGAGCCCTGTCTAACCCAGAGCTGGGCTGTTTATTTCACAAGAAGGAGAGTGGTTTATGGGGCCAAGTTGCAGGGTCACTTAAAATAAATGTTCTCTCCAAGGGGAAGCGAAAGCAGGAAAGATAGAGGGAGGGATTGTGTTTGCTACCAAGAAATTACATGCTGCCCAGACAGCCTTTCTCACAGTTTTCTGGGCACTGAGGGTGGGTTTTCCAGAACTCTCGAGAAAGAAAGGAACAAGCAGAAATCAGTATTTCTGACGTTCACTTGACAGTCAATGGATTGCAATGGGTGGGCAGTACCAAAGTCACTGGACTCAGACTTTTAGTTAAGGCTTTGTCTTACTCCTCTCTATACCCACTGGTGTTTAGCTGAATCTCCCTTTGGATTAACTTGTTTACTTATTTCAGAGCTAAGAAGCAACTCATTCCAGACAAAAGACACAAAACAGAAAACAAAAAAACCCAAAAACAAAACAATACCCTCCCCCAAACAAACAAAACAACAAAGAAAAGACAGGGAAGAGCAGAAGGGTCCATATAACAAAGGTTATAATGGTTAAACACACCAGTTGTATGCCTGTGTCCCACCATCCACTTGATGCTAGATCTACAGGACCCAGACATTAATTCTTTCACTACACTAGGATATCACTCCCTTGCTAATTATCTGTTAAATCCTTCCCCATTTTGCTCAAATTATGTGCATCCCAAGTACTTCTGCAGAGCTCTACCTTCCAGCACCCATTAAAGGTGCTCCAGCCCACAGTTAAGCAGCCACTCTATTAAATACCACTGGGAATTTTTCCTAATGGAACCAAACAGCCACTCCAGGGGCAGTGAGACACTGCATTAATTAAAAAGGTTTGGAAGTACTGCTTTAGGTCAGAAATGGGTTATCAACTTGCTTCTTGCCAAGCCATGCATTGCATGACCACAGTTAGACTGCTATTTAATTGGAGTTTTTTAGCCCAACTCATCTACTGAAGAGAATATAAAATTAACATCAGTGGGCACACTCCTTTTCTGCAGCTCAACAGGCCTCCAACATAAAAGAGCAGAGGTCCTGCAGCTCAAATGGAGGTATTTAAAATCCACCCCACTATTCTTTGTAAGAGCTCATTCCCTGGATCAGATAAAAAGCCTCAGCTCCCCACCACACCGAAAGGAGATTTCATCATCTCACTTTAGAAGGGTTCCCCAGTCACAATAAATCTGAGGCCACAGCTCCTCTTCCCTCCATGCCTGCTGACCAGAAAGCAAACACCTATTCCATACGTCATCAGCCCAAGTTTCAAAGATCAGAGTTTTTATCTGCTTAGCTGATTAATTAGAATTTTTATTTGCACATCTCAAAACAAACAGGTTAAATCCCTTTTTGTTTACCAACATGTCACAGTAATATTTAGCAGCTGTGGCAAAGTATTACAACCAAGGTACTTCCAATGTTGCTGTCAGCTTTATCCCTCACTTCCTGTGAACTCAACCAATTACAGCTTTTTTCCCCCCTCTGTAAATATTCACTATTTATTTCATGGGGAAAGCTGAAGGTTGAAGCCACTACAGCTCTGTAAGGACTGGACTCTGCAGAGAGAATTAAAAATATATACCTACAAATACATTACAATGAGTATTACTATGTTTGTTAGTGTACTTGCTCCTAAATGGACTCCTCTGTAAATAAGGATAACATTCACTATTTATTTCATGGGGAAAGCTGAAGGTTGAAGCCACTACAGTTCCGTGAGGACTGGACTCTGCAGAGAGAATTAAAAATATTTATCTACAAATACATTACAATGAGCATTACTATGTTTGTTAGTGTACTTGCTCCTAAATGGACTCCTCTGTAAATAAGGATAACATTCACTATTTATTTCATGGGGAAAGCTGAAGGTTGAAGCCACTACAGCTCTGTAAGGAATGGACTCTGCAGAGAGAATTAAAAATATATACCTACAAATACATTACAATGAGCATTACTATGTTTGTTAGTGTACTTGCTCCTAAATGGACTCCTCTGTACATAACATTCACTATTTATTTCATGGGGAAAGCTGAAGGTTGAAGCCTCTACAGGTCTGTAAGGACTGGACTCTGCAGAGAGAATTAAAAATATATACCTACAAATACATTACAATGAGTATTACTGTTTGTTAGTGTACTTGCTCCTAAATGGACTCCTCTGTACATAAGGATAACATTCACTATTTATTTCATGGGGAAAGCTGAAGGTTGAAGCCTCTACAGGTCTGTAAGGACTGGACTCTGCAGAGAGAATTAAAAATATATACCTACAAATACATTACAATGAGTATTACTATGTTTGTTAGTGTACTTGCTCCTAAATGGACTCACTGAGAACCACGTGAAACCAAAGAGGGTGGTGGTTGATTTACTGAACTGTAAAGGAAAACTCAGTGCATCCATAGATGAGCTGTTAAGGTAAGAATAATGTACCTCAAAGCATATAGTCTTAGAAATTAGGATTTTAAGGATTTTTAAAGGCAGGGATACATTGGTTCTGTAACACTGATAAGAGAAGCTTTTTCTAAGAGACAGAAATTGGTGGAGAATCTGTAAACACCATTGCTAATGCTGGAATTTTTGACACCTTTGGTAAATAGCTAAGTCTAATGTCTACAGCAAGACAAGAGCACAGCATTCACCTCTTTAACTGCAGCCACTGGGTTTTGAGTATTCAGCAGAAAAAGTGTGCACGTCAGCATCCTCCCAGCTGGCTCCAGGAGATTTAATTTACACCAACCACAGAGTGACTGCTATAGCTCTCTGAGATGCCACAGCATGAAAACTGAAGGGTGGGGGTTAAACAAGCAGCAATGCACACCAGATGTCTGAGGAGGACATCTAAAAGATCCAGAGCACAAGGAAGCATATTTAAAAAAAAAAAAAATCCCCTTCAATGCCATAAATATTTATACTAAATCCAAGAAACTGGCTGAGTTCAAACTTGTCCTGTATGAATCATACAGCACTTCCCTCACCCTATCTTCAGTTACTGTGTTCTGTATAAAACCACCACAAAGAAGGTGCCATAGTTATGTCAACTTCTTTTTCTGTATGCCGAGTACTTTTTGTAGAGCTCCTGCTTTAGAAGAGATTACTTTCCAAAGAATATAAACAGAACAACTAAAGAGCCTTATTTTACTTGGCTAGTTCTTGTGGAGCATTTACTGGCCTTCCTAGGTAATTTAGATTCATAGAAGTAGCTTCCTTTTGACTGGACAAGCTTGACTTTCTTCATATGGCTATTTAATTACAATGCATCACAGAGAAAACAACTCAAATTTAGTAATCTGGAGGAAAAAAAACCCATTTTCTGAAAAGTTCTGCTCTGAAAGTGGCACAACCTGCTAATTTCATAAATATCTAAATTTATCTTCAGAATTGAGGCATAGTGAGCATTCACAATTAAATAACAAAATTGAAAAGTCACATTTTCATCTCTGAAGTGCAACCAGAGTGCTCTCTTGCCATATGTAAAACAAGTGAATACTAATTCCCCAAAAGACAACAGCTATTCCAAAAGATCCACTTAGCAACTTTCTTGTGTCACTGTTCTCACACAAGGAATTGCTGGGCTGGGCACTTTTTTAGAGAGTAAATACAAAGGCTATTGCCAATCTGCTGTTCTGTGATTTTTGGTTAAAATAAAATATAATAAACATTTCAATATTGGCTTATATTCCTGTACAGCAGTGCCATTCTTATGCTGGCAAAAAAACATAGAAGAGAGATTTAGTAGATGAGCCTAACTACAACTCGTGTTTAAAGGCAAAAAAAAAATCTATTTCTGCCCACTGAGGAATAAATATTACACTGTGCAAACCAGGGAGGTGTAATGCTGAGTGGTTTCCATGCCTGCCCTGTCAAATGGGTTTCCAGGAAAAACTACTGCTTTTTAAACACAAGTGGTTCCAAACTTTTCCTGGGAGAGCAAATATATTTCCTGGAACCTGATAGCAACGTTTGGAAGAACAGGAGGAAAGTTACACACTACAATGCTTGATTCTCACACTTGACAAGGAACACTCCAGAATGATGAGGAGTGAAAAAGAACATGTCTTAAAATAATTAAAGATACACCCTTGTAACAATGTCTATTGTAAAAAGACAGGAGCCACTTTTATTGAGAAGGAACTAAGCTGGCACCTACCAACTGAAGCCACAAAAATGCTAATATTACATTTTATCCTGAATATCATCTACCTCCATCCATGGACACCACGTTGTGGGTCATCTTCTCCTCCAAAGATAAAATGAAGAGTGAAGAGCCACACAGCATTTTTGGATGGAAAAGCTGGACTGCACCACACACTGCTATGTTCAACAAACTCTTGTTTTTAACACTAGCAACAACAAATTTTAAAAGTGAAGAAAAAAAGGTGTTACTTAAAAAGAGTGATACCAAACAACGTCATGAACCTGAGGTAAAGAAAACACTCTAAAATCCCTTTCACATTTTGGCCCCCACCCTCCTATTACTTTTTACCTGAGATGTTCAGGACTCACACTCCTATTACAACCAGGAATTTAGGGATCTTTGATGAAGACTCACCACCTCATTGAAGTCTCTGGATGACTTTTTCTTGGACTGGCAGCAATGCTGTGGTGGTTGCAGGAACACCACAAGTGCTACAAGAAAAAGCTGTCTGGAGCTCTTTCCTAACAACTAACATGCTTCAAGCAAGCCTTACCTAGAACCAGTGCCAAACTGCTACTGATGTTAAGAATAATGTTAAGAAGTCTTCCAACTCCATCCATCTGTAACGTGAGGTTTACAAGTTTGGCAGAGATAACCTTAATTAAGAGCTCAGCCTGTTCAAAACTGCCCTGTGCTGGGTGATGGACAGCCTCTCCTTTCACCCAACCTCCCCAGGTGCCTGCCAGTACACACCAGCTACCTGTGTCCTTACATCAACCCATGGAGACAGGTCTGACAACAGCAGCTTGCTTTTAGAAAAGCTGTTGGATGAAGGTCCAAGGGAAATCTGACCCCAGGAAATCACAACTGCAGTCGTGGCACTCGGGGGGAGTGAGTTTCTGCACCCACAGCCCTGGCACCACATCTCACAGGGCACAGGCAGGCATCCTCCCAAACACCAGGCTGAGGGGAAGGGGAACAAAGCCTCTGTGTGTCCAGCAACCCTTCTGTGCACATTTGTCAAGTAGTTTTCAGGGGGATGCTACAGACTGCAGGAGGAAGGGGGGAAAAAAAAAAAAAGGAAAAAAAAATTGGCCAGCTTTAAAAATAAATTAAAAGCAAAACCCCTCCTGATTCTTCAGTGCTGAAAAAGTATAACACCAGTTTTGTAAACTCTCCTCCAGAAACTTGTATTCATCACTACCTCATACTATTATCAGTGAAAAATTATAGGCTCTGTCCTGCTGGATTATTGTTAGTGTAAACAACTCTGCTAAATTGCTTGGCACGCTGTCTGCATGCAGCATGTTCAAACTCTGTAGTCTATTCAGCCAAAATCAAATATAAAGGCTCATCTGTATTAATCCTCCAGAAGAAATTAATAGACAACTATTTTCATGCAAAGCAGATATTTAAAAAAAGGCAAACCCAATACATATGGATGAACTTTTTCATTCATAATTTTAGATGCCACACAATGAAGACTGTTGTTGAAGCTTTATTTTTTTTCTCTAACAGTTGTCCATACAATACAGGGCATTGTTCAAACTCTGGAGCAATTTAAGCTTTTTCAATGTCTCCTAAAATCCCTGGATTTATATCCAAAGAGACCTGGCACTGTAACAAATTTGACTTGTGAGTAACAAGTTACAGCCTTTAAGCAAATTGCTCATTAACACAGAATTCAACTTACTGATACAAACCTCATTACCTTTTATCTCAGAAAAAAGTCCTATCTTATCTATTGAAAGTTGTGGGATAACCCACTACTGTATTTGTTGGTTTTTTTATTTCCTTGTTTGAGTTCTCAGTACAAATGCTGATCTAGCATCAAGGGCAAGGAGAACAACAGAACTCCAGGGAAAAAATGCTTACGTATGACCTAAATCTATCTTGCCTTTGATGAATGAGGAAAATAAAATGGATTTTGATGTCAGGACAGAAAAGGATATTCCCAGCTTCATGCTAGGAGGAAATGAGTAAAAAAAGAACACTGTGAAGTTGGAGCTCTCTGCTTTTTCCTGAAAATAAAAGAGTTGGAAAAACAACCCACAGAATGTTCTATAAATGGGGAACATTCTGTAGGTGCATCTTAATATACATGACTTTGAACAGAAATTTTACACTGCATTACAAACAAGAGCACTTAATTCACCATGAAGATTTTCATCCCAATTATTGTTCCACTAATTCTTAGTAGAACAATAGTGTTAAAAGTCGTTTTATGTATTTAGAAACTGAACTAAACCTCAGAGTTAATAAAAGAAACCCATTACAAACCCAGAGTAAAATGTAAGGTCAGCAAAGAAACCTGATGGACATTATTATTTTGAACTTAAGAAAACACGTTACCTTCCATTAAAAAAGCAAATGAAGTTAGCAGAATCTGTTTCAGGCCCTGAGTTTGAAATCAAACATCTGAATTGGCCTTTTTTGGGAAGATACACAGGTATCTCAAGTGTCTTGCAGTGCCCTAAAATGATCTAGAACTCAGCATGTTGGGTGCTGCTGCATTTCACTGTCACAGAAGTCAGTGAAATTATTTTGTAATGTGCCATTCACTAAGCTTAAGCTATCCTGAAACTAAAAGGAGGTGGCTTGCTAGAAATCTGGATCCAATTTTCTTCATGAAAATAAAATTTTTAAAAATTCAGTCTTCTGGACAGTCCAGAGGACTCTGTGTAACTACTTTGAGTGCTCCAAATCCTCTAACATGCCTGGGGGAATTTCTCCTCATCTTATTGAGTTTCTTTCTACCTTTCCCAGCACAGCAGCTGGAGCCTGGAAAATGCAGTAATAACACAAAGCATTTGAAAAGGGGAGCAAGAGGAAGGATTTCTGCCTTCCAACTCCATCTGCAGGCTCCCTCTAATAAACAATAGAAGGAAACAAATCCTGTACTTGGAGACAGCACCTTCTCATACATATTCTACTGGAAAAGAGGAGCCAGAACTTGCCAGGCTGCCCCTGCACCAGTGGAAGAGATGGATCCCCCAGTGAGTTATCTGAACTACAGAGCCCTCCTGCCATTACCTCACACACAAGGCTCTCAGAGAGAAAATATTCAGCTAAAGAGGAGTTTCCATTGCAAAACAAGATGCAGGTGTTCTACCTCTGAATACGTGCCTGGATCAAGTGGTTGATATTTGATAGGAAGCACTGGGAATGCCAGAATGGAAGGGTTCAGCTTCCACAGCCTTTGCACCTCAGTGAGGACACAGTCTCCCAAGAGTTTTCTGATGTCTCCAAGCTCATTAGGAAGAAAACAATATGAAAGCCCTACTCATTAAACTGGCCACTGCTGATAACTGGTAGCAAAGGGTTAGGACCACAGGATCAGATACAACCATGCAAAAAACTCAGCACCCAGATGCTGACTCTCTAATTATTTCCTCTTTTCTTTCTTATTGCAGCAGGTTTATTACAATAAGTTGCTTGAAATGACTGATCATTGCAAGGTGTCACTCTCCTGTTGAGAAAGACCAAACACTCTCAGTTGAATGACTTAAACATTTTCTTTCACTGGAGAGAAAACACTCAAATGTCTTTTTTCATGCAACTTGTTCAAAACCCCAGCACGTTGTTAAAATTAAGATCTTCATCCAGAACCAGAGAGATGGAAGTTATAATATTAAGAAAACACTCAAAAGGACACAATTTATCAGTGTAAAACAGGCAACCTGATGGAAGGAAATGGCTTTATTCTGTGGGTCAAACTTAGAGATCCTCTTTCAAAAGCCCTTCCACCTCATCTGTGATTAAAATCCTACTGGCTGTGCCTGCCTTATTTAAATGAAGTGTTGAGGCTGGAAATCATCCAGTCCAAACCTCACTGGCTCAATACAGCAAGTTGTTCAGGACCATGTCCCTTCAGGTTTTCATTATCACCAAAGCTGGAGACTCTACAACCTCCTCTGGGCAACATGTGTCAGACCAACCTCAACAGTAAAATAAAATAAATAAATAAATATTCTTATGCTTGGGAAAACTCCAGTTAGGCTTCCATACTACAATCAGATAAACCTGCAACACAACCATTATTTCTTTAAAGTCAAGGGGAGAAGTTCTACACTTTCCATCCCCCCCCAAGCCCAACAAAAGGATGCTTTTCTGTCCAGATGAAGCAGACCCAATCTATAATAGTCACCATTCTACTTTCTTCCCCCACACCTCCACCAAGTGAGGGAAACTCAGACATATGATTTATGAACTAAACAGCCCTCTGTCAATAGATGTGCCCATACTCATATCATACCTGAGTGACATAACTTAGGGAGAGAATAAGATTAAGACACAGCTGAGGTTTCCTCCACCTTCCAGTCAGGGAAGACCAACCAAGTGCTGGCATTAACTCAGTAGCCTGGAGCCTGCAGATAAATTGCTATCAGCAGCTCTTGCTAGGCAAGAGAAAGCAGGACTTGCCTTGGAATGCAAATTAGATTCTTCTACTTGGTGTTGAACTATCAAACTATCATGGAAGAACTTTTCCTGTTCTGTATGGACCAATGCATCTCCCATCCAGCTACCAATGAGTGGCACATAGTCCAGAGGTGAAAGATTAAAACCACTGGTAAGCCTCATAAAATGATAATCACACATTTCACCAGTCACCTCAATAAGCAAAAGCAAGGGTTTCATGAGAGAATCTAAAAGAGTAAGGAATTAACCTGATTTATTTCCTGTAACATACATACCCATCATTCTTTGCCCTGAAATTTCAGGGCTATTTTCACACCATATAATGAATTTGTATCTTATCCTTCATCTGCAAAAGTACTTTTCAGAAAGGCAACTCTTTAGAAGTAGTTCAAGGATGACTCTCAATAAATCCTAATTAATTGACTTTGAAAGGCCACTTTGCTGTCAATACAGTTACTACAGAAGCAGTGTCTTTGAACAGACAAGATCCATCACTGGTGACACAACTCACTTATAAAATAAATACTATGGCAGAGGCATGGAAGATCTATAGGCATCTCTGAAACACCCTTCAGGTTCAGTGCAGATGTTGCCAGTGTTTATACTTTTTAAACCACTGGCATATAAACACCTCACTATAAACACCACTGAAGTTTTGCTTTTCTTTTCTTCATTTTATGTGTGTTTATTTTAGTGTTAAAAATGTTAACTTCCATTATAAGGAAAATAGCAACAGATGTTTAAACTAAACAAAGATTGCTGGAGTAGAGTGTATTCATTTAGTTGTTCTTTTGAACTATTAAAGCTAAGATCTGGTTAAATAACAATATTGCAGAAGAGGGTGGGGAAAAAAGGGGCTGGAAAGAATCTTCCTTAACCATTAGGCATGATGATAATGACTTGAGCTAATGGGCCAAAACTACAATTTTCCTGCCTTAGTCAACAAAACACTCAGGAACATGTACCACATAAGTGGAGTTTTATGCAGATCTTCATGATCTTCATGAGAACTGTCAATTGCTTCCAAAGAACCTGAAAGTTTCTTTCCCTTCTTTTTTTTCTTTTTTCCTCATTTTTTTCAGCTAGTTCTCTTGCTGTAAAGAAAAAAGCACGTGATAAGATCTTGAAAATGCAACTCTATTGAATCCCAGCTACACATTATTCAGTATTGAAGGCAATCTCCTGTAAAAGAGCTTTACTCAAGAAAATATACACATATTTTTGTAGGAAAGAAAAAGATAAAATAAAATTAAACTGGTGTTCGACAGGGAGCCCCTCCACTTCCTGAAGGAAAGAAATGTGCCACGCTGGTTTAATGATAGAAAAGATGGTGTTTTCCAACATGGGGTTCAGCTCCCTATCTTCTGGCCTGCTTTTTTTTTTTTTTTTCTGGAGAGTATGAATAGCTAGCTCCTAGTCCTTACTGTTTCTTCCCTGACAACTCCTACAAGTTTTCTTTTCCGAGTGAACGCGGAAAACGTTCCCGCTGAATCAGAAGAAAGATTTCTGCAACGTTTGTGTGCGGCTACAGCAAAAACAGTTCCACTGCCAAGCGGAGTTAGCTCAGTGGTGCCTTTCTTTCCAGGCAAAGCCAACCATAACCACTTCTCCCGGCTGCACGTAGGTAAAAGCTCCACTCCGCGAAGAAACCGATTTCACCCCCGTTACCTCGGGCAACTTCCAAACGGGACTCGTTAGCGCTCACAGCACCAAGAGCGAACGCCAGCCTGCGTTAGCTGGAGGAAAATTCAGAGTCCACAAAAAGGGACAAAAAAAAAAAAAAAAAAAAAGAAAAAACCTCCAAGTTTTCCAACTGGTTGTGTAATTCTTTCCCCGGGGACCCAGGCGGGGGGTGCGGTGGAGGGGCGGCCCCGGGCTGCGCAGGGCGGACAATGGGTGCTGCCGGGCGGACGTCCGGGCCGAACACCCCAGCCCTGGGGTCTGAACGGAGCTGGGGCACAGCTAGAGAGAGAGAATGGATATTCACACACACACACCCTTCTTACAAACCCTTTCTTTTTTACTGCTCTGGAAATCGCGGGCACACACTCGACCTGCCTCAAAAAAAAAAAAAAAAAAAAAAATCAACGCGGTCCTTCTAACTCACCTCATTAATGTTTAAGAAAGAACGCGATCAACACCAAAAACGCGCCTTCTATGAAGTAAAAAAAAAAAAAATTTGAAAAATCAAAGAAAAAAAAGGAATCCTTGCCTTAAAACAAAGCCCTAACAACAGTACGAGGGTCCTCGCAGCACGGATCTCCCCTCACAACTCCGGCGTCCCCGCCACAGCGCGCACACCCGACAAAGGACACCCGGCCTAAGGCAACCATTACCTTCATAGCACAGAATGCCGATATTGTTGTTCATCTTGTCCAAGTATTGGTAGTTCAACAGGTCCATCTTCATAAATAGCATTTATCGGGCTAGCAAAAAAGACCAGCTTGTTCGCTTGCGCCCAGGTTGAGGGAGAAGGAAGGCGGGGAAATGGTGCCCAGGACGCCCCCGGCTTCCCAAAGTTCAGCAGCCAAGGACAAGGGGAGCAGAGGAGAGGCGGAGGAGCGGAGCACACACCCGCTCCCTTTCCAGACTTCGCGAAACTAAAGTATACCGTGTCCTTCGGTACAAAGGCGACTGTCTCAAAAGTTTTCAAGTCTTATTCAAATGATTAAAAAAAAAAAAATTAAAAAGCACGGAAGGGGGGGAAAAAAAAAAAAAAATCAAACTGAAAGAAGGGAAATTTCCTAGGACAAAGACACGGCAGTCCAGCTCACAGCCCGCTGCAAGTTCCCTGCACTGACATGCAGGCTATGCTTGGTATGACTCGTATGTAAACCAGCTTCCTCCGCTGCCGGGCGGGGAGTGAGCATGCTCGGTGGGGCCCTGGAGCTCCTCAAATGTCAGGGATGTTTTCTGCACAAGATCAGCCTCTAAATGCACCGAGTGTTTGAAAGAAAGAGGAGGAGGCGGCGGCGGCGGAGAGGCCGGCCCGGGGAATGGGGGGTCTGCCCCGGGCGTGGGGAGATGGGGGAACTGGCCCGGGCATGGGGAGAAGGGGGAACTGCTCCGGGCATGGGGAGATGGGGGAACTGGCATGGGGAGATGGGGGAATTGCTCCGGGCATGAGGAGAAGGGGAAATTGCTCCGGACATGGGGAGAAGGGGGAACTGCGGGAACTGGCATGGGGAGATGGGGGAACTGGCGTGGGGAGATGGGGGAACTGCTCCGGGTATAGGGAGATGGGGGAACTGCTCCGGGAAGCGAGGGGTCTGCTCCGGGCAGCGGGCAGCCTGCGCCGGAGCCGTGCC
The DNA here is from genome assembly GCF_036169615.1 of Heliangelus exortis. Taxonomy (NCBI): domain Eukaryota; kingdom Metazoa; phylum Chordata; class Aves; order Apodiformes; family Trochilidae; genus Heliangelus; species Heliangelus exortis. Next base: position 2,440,460 of record NC_092433.1, read on the forward strand.
GGGGAGCGAGGGGCCTGCGGCGGAGGCGGGTCCAAGCCAGGCCGGGGATTGAGGGGCCTGCTCCAGGCATGAGGCAGGGGCCGACCCAGGGTTATCTGTTTGGTCAGGCTGCTGAACAGAGGAACTGAGCAAAATCCATCTGTTTAAAATTAATTTTTTCTCTTAAACGTTTACTTCATTTCCCAGCGTGGCCCCAGGCATATCCTAATATTGTTGCAGTGAAAAATAATGGTGTTTCACAGTAATGGAACAGCTCAGCATCTCTGGTATGATAAAGACACATTTAAAGAGCCGAGGTACTCTGGGTATCTCTGAGTGCCTGCAGACAGGTCCAGCTCCAGGCCCAGCAGCACACCTTTACACTGGGGTTTTTAGAAGGGCGATGAGCAGCTACACACAGTGTGTTTGGGATTGCTCCCAGCTGCTGGAGCTCCAGTGTGGATGACACAAATGATGGGGCTTTTTACAGCGTTGCTCTCATCTCAGGATGTGGTTTGCCCGTCTGCAGGCCAAACCTTGGTCACAAAGGCTCTAGCTGCTTATACAGATGTGTGTGACACCACATTGGGGCACAACATCAGTATGGGGGTGTGTGCTAACCTCATTCTCATCAGTTTGCCTTTCCTGCATCTGATCAGCACCTGAAGACTGACTGAAAAAGAGAAATAAATGCTGGGGAAGTTTGGTCTAAAACAAACATTGGAGTCCTAATCTTCCTTCTGCCTCTCTCTGCCCTCTTGGGTTTGGAAGATAACTCATCCCTACCTGCCTGAGATGGACAATTGTGAGGGTATACGGAAAAATATACAGTCAGGGAGAATAAGAAACTTCCATTTCCACTTTGAGAATGTCATCCCTCTGTTAGAGAAGGGAAAGGTCTTACAGAGGGAACTCATGGAATGACAATTTGTCAAGGCATTTTGAAAAGTACTGCTTGACTGCTCTGGATATTTCAGTGAGTCTATGTAATTTTCTTACAATTACTACTAATAAATAGGAACAAGAAATTTCGTTCCAAGCAACCTTTAATTTATCTCCCGGGCTCTTCATGGAACCCAAATAAGGTTTCTTCTCACTTCAGGTACAAAAGGTAGTCCTGAACTTTATCTACTTACAAATTACCTGAAAGGAATTCAGCGTTGCTGGCAAGATGAAGGCCAAGAAGCCTTTTATTGATTATTTATGTGCAACAAGGGCACTCTGCTAATTGAAAGTACTATTAATCTTTATGACTTCAACGGCGTATAAAAACTTGTGGGTACTTAATGCTGAGGTAACTGTTTCTTGGATGGTACCTAATAAAAAGGTGTAGTTTGGGTTTTTTGCCACACAGGATTTGCTACTACAGAAGTTGCAACCACAGATCTTCAGCCCAAGTGGTGCATGATATTTTCTAGAAAGAAAAATATTTTTAATAAGAGAAGAACGTTATTATTTTCTAGCAAGGGGACAAGAATTTTTATGTCAAAGAACACGCTGTGTATACTCAAGTTCAAATATTTCTATACTCATGTTTCAGGTTAAAGCAGCCATCTAATAAAGGCATCAAAAGAAGTCTTAGTCCTTTAAGACAGAAATGGCAATAAAAATCTGTACCTACAACATCAGCAAAAGAAGCATGTTTCTTCAGCATGAAATGCAAGTTTCTATGTAAGTATGCCCAAGTTTTAGAGAAAAATATTTCTGATATGTATTTTTTTAATACAGAGAGCATCCCTGAATTTACATTAATAAAACACATTTTATGGATGCTTGGAAAGGACAAGAAGTGATAACTATCTAATTTTTCCAAACTAAAGTACTTAAATTTTTGCAGGAAGTGCAAGTAATGAGGGAGAGAGGAAAGCAATGTTCTAAACTTAAGAGCACTGGTCTACAAGACAGGATTTACACAGTGTGCTAGCTATACAAGGGCATTCTCCTTCAAACTCCCAATATAAATTCCCCCTCTACATTCAAAGATACATGTTCCTTCAAGTTGTTTGAGAAAACAAGGTTGGGTATTGTCTACAAATCCCTGACTGCTCAGTATTGCTGTCCAGACACTAATAAAGAAGTTAAACCCTCATTATTAGGCCAGTAGTCACTGGCCTACAGGTTTTTAGACAGTAATGATCACTTTATTATGTGAGTGTCTTTCAGCAGTACAGTCTGCTCTGGGATTAGCACCTGTCAAGTGTTGTGTAATGAACGACTTGGATGCTTCATGTTAAATAATAATAAACTGGTACCAAACACTGAGAGCTTCATTTATGTCTAAATTAAAGTATTTATACTGAAAGGCAATGCCTGCTGAAAAAACAGAGGGGAAAATATCAATGTGAACGTATCATAAACATTCTAAAGCCAAAACCTGTTCACGGGAAGCCTTTCTTTTGACAGAAAACAGTTCAACAAATTCAAGTCCAGCAGACCCTGAATACTGCCAGGGTCACTGCAGAGGACTCTTTTCCTGGCAGCAAAGAATTCCCAACTCCTTGATTCAAACTGCTGTTCAGCAAACACTTCACAAGCCTGAGACACCTTCCACTGAATCAATAATCAATGCATCAGTGGGTTAGATGTAACACAGAGAAAATAACAAACTCTTAACATCACCCCAGGACCTTTGATAGTTCATTCTATTCCTCCACATACTGGTAGCTGCCAACACAATTACACACTGTAGTATCTCTACTTCCCATTAGCTGGAGTACATCCTAAAGGACTGAACACACTTTGGTTCTGTAAGGAGGAGAAATACCCATACCCTAAACAAAACTCTTAAAAGTGCACTTTTAATGCAAATTTTTAAACGCACTTTTAACACAACAGCATCCCCTAGAGGTAGCTGACAACCCACGTGTGTCTTTCTGTATCACCCTGGACTTCACATCAAGGTACCTCAGATTTCACTCTCATTAGAGCAGAAGAGATAAGCACCCAGTGATCTTCTGACTCAATTTAATATGGAAAGCAAACTCAGTCTTCACACAAGAATCTCTTATCTCAGATATATTCTGAGGCAAGGAAAGCAAACAAGAGGGGGAGAGGAAAAAAGGTGGTTCTAATATGTAGGTAAGTCCCCATTTGTCAAAACCAGGTGGCTAAGTATGTATTTTTACAGCTACTGCATTAGGGTGGAGTCTGACAAGAGACTTCTGTGCTGCTCTTCTACAACCAAACCTTTCCCTCTTGGAGAATCCAGCACACAAAAGCAGTGGGAAGCAACTGGTGGCCTCGACATGCCATGAGTGTTCCCTGAACCTGCAAGTGTCCCTTGGCAGCTGGAGCACCTCAGGGGCCCTCTTGCTGCATTTCCTTCAGCTTTTTTTTGTCTGAGCAACATGTAGTTTATGGCTGAGGCCACTCTTGTGCTGCCAGCAATGATGAGATGCAACCAAACGTTGGCCCCAACTCAAGCACAGCTGTGGCTGTACCAAGGGCTGACAGGGAGAACAGAGTTCAAGAAGCTTCAGAAACTTACTTTTTCAAAGCAGCACAGTGCAGGTTTTGAATATAGGAGGTTATTGTGTCACCCGTTCCTAAATACTGATGAAAACTTTCCCCCTGTGAAAATACATTTAAGCAGTAATAGGACCTAACAGAAAAATAAATCCTTACAGCTGTGTATTATTTGTTTATCTGAACTTTTATAGAAGAAAAAAGAAAGTGGCAACTGCTTAATATATCAAGTCCATGATAGCAGATTTGACAATAAGAGCTTACATGTTTTTTACAGCACTCAAAGATACACTGATATGCTGGATAACAAAAGTTTTCAAGCAAGCTACCTCAGTCTGCCCCTGTCCCCCCCCTTGGTGTCCACACTGTGCCACACAACATCTTTTAGTGGGAAAATGAGTGACAATGGCTGAGAATCACCACCATAATAAAACAGCCAGGTGAGATCCATTCACTTGGACATCAAGTTCACCCTTGATGATCCTCAGTTTGTAACCAAGAGAAAAAAATTTGCAGTCTTGTGTAAAACACCACAGAGTATTGTTAATTATTTTTTAATTATAATTCCCCTTTTTGAATGGAAAAAAATACCTGTTGCAGCTCTTGAGGCTAGACAGGCATTTGTGACACATCACCTACTTAGCTGATACCTCAATACAATCCACAGAGGAGGTGGAGGAATAAAGCAAGAATATTTAGACAGAGGTTTTACCTTTTTTTAACTAAAAAATGAGCACATTGTAGTTACCAGCTGCTAGGTGGCGATGTGCCTGAAGGAAAAATCCTGCTTTGCTTTTCCACCAACAGCTGCAGAGCTGCTGCACTTAGCACCTCGGGTTTTATTATTTCAGTTTGAATGTGTTTCACAAAAAAAAAAGAGTAAACAAAATTCTCATTTAAGCCATATGGGGTGTTTGCAGTTAAACACATATAGATGTGTTAAGGAAATATAGTTTAAATGTATTAAGCACACAGGAAGCTCAGAAATGCACAAGAAGGAAAATGAGATTTAAAGTTTCTACATCAACAGCTGTGCCCCTGAGATCCACCTACACCAATACATCATGAGACTCTTGGCTGAGTAAGTTAGATACCACAAAACCTACTCACTTTATCTACTTTTTATGAAGCATTAATGACTGCACCAATGAACAGAAGATTTAAAAACACATGTTCTTCTAGAGAGCCTTTTTGCCTTTTTTTTTTTTTTAAAAACATCACAAATTGATTTTAATTGCAATCAGATTTTAATCACAAACTACCTTCTCCCTTTCAGTCTTAAAAAAAAAAAAGCAGAATATCTCTGAAGTGAAGCTAGTGCATGCCTTGTTTTACCTGTCCTTTAAAGGTTTCAACAACATACCAGAACAAGAATTTTTTTTTGTTATCAGTGGAGTTTCTTGAGATTGAAAGGTTAGACTTTCACCCAATATTATGTTCTAGCAAAATTATTTGTAAATACTTACTCATTTTTGTAATATCCTGATTTATGCAATCCTGCTTAAAAACCAAACACAATAATATCTAGTAAGGACATCTGTTTAGGAGTGTGCACGTGTACTTGACTGCACCCACACTCCTAGGTTGGTTGGTAGCTCAAATTTGAAGCTCTCCCTTCCCTGAAGGACCATGCCAGAAGCATCCTGGTTCCAGTTCCCTACTGGCCTAGCAAGACTGGAACTGCCAGGGAAACCAAAATACAAAGATGGCCAAGAATATCTAGAGTTGCAAGCTCTTCTAGGACCCAGGAATGGGGGTAAAGGCTTGTCTGGACTGAGAGCTGGATTATTTTTTTTTTAATGTTAGCTCTACTGGAGTTCTGGTTCTGTATTCCTCATTGTTTTGATAACACAGAGGAAGGTTTTAAAAAGGTTATCATTGTGGATGCAAATCAAAAATTCAGATCATTTATTGGTAAATATGCAGCAGTTTAGAACCAGCCATTTCATAGCAGATCAAAAACTCTTAAGAATTTTAACAACCAAAACTTAATGAAAGCCTCTCCTCGTTAGCAAGAACTCCTTCCCTCTGTTTTCCAGTTCCCTCCATCACCTCCAGAAAGCTATTTTTCTCTTACTCCAAACTCAGTACACACTTCAACTGTACCAGAGACCATTTCCACAAAAGAAGTGAGGGCAGCAAAGACAGGGACAAAAGGCAGGGCACAGAGAAGCCTTCACTGCAACTCCCACTTGGGTTTGGTGGCTTGCTGGGGTTTTTTTTTGGCAACAGCCACATTGGGTATAAAAATAAAATGGGTGCAGAAGGCAGCATATGATGCCTCTCTGACAGCAACTGCTGCTCCTGCAGGTAATTTTTGTTTCCCAAAAGCAGCAGCTGGCAATTTCAGAATGAAATTCTGTGCTTCCATCAACTGGACCACACTGACCCAGGTCCAAGCTATGCCCTGCACTTAACTGCTCTTCCTGGGCCACAACAGCTCTAACTCCTGCTTGTTCCAAAGCTTGAAGGGTTCTTAAAAGCTTTATAATGAATGGGGAGCAGGGAATTCTGCTGATCTTTCTAGAACTAAATATGTCACTGTTGCTGAAGGCTGCAGGGATAAGGGGCAGTGAAATAGGTGATGATCTCTTCCAAGTTCTGCCAGGTGAAATACAAGTGAGAAAAGTGCTCATAGTGCTGCTTTATCTTGGCCTCATTCTCCAACTGCTTACTCCAACAGCAGGCTAGGAAGATCAGGTTTACCAGGTATATTTTCATTTCCCAACAACACTTTGCAATTCACTTTTTTCTTCCCCCTTTTTTATTGCTTTCAGACGGGCTAAAAACACTGTAAAAATGCAGCTAGAGTATAACAGAGAAATCTAGTGTATCTAGGTTGATAAACTGTTAGTTGCTAATTAAAATCTTGATAATATTTCTTGTTATTGGAATCCTAATTTGAATTTCTGAAGGGCTGATTATAATCACAAACATAATTTATTTTGAACTACAAAGAGTCCTGAACACCATCCAGATGCAAACAGTGAAATGTTAACTTTGCCATGCCTTAATATTGTGTCAACAGGGCAAAGAAAGGACTTCATGTTTTTGTAATATAAGAAATTACAAGGGAAAAAAAAAGTAAGAGTGTATTAAAGGAAAAAAAAAAAAATAAAAAAGCCAATTTTAAGTCAGCTTGATGCTCAGGCATCTAAAACACTTTTTACTCAGAAGTTAGGAGCCAGACCTTGCTTCGAGGCTGGATTTCAAAATTACTGTGTATATCCCTCAGCTTTGGGAAGAAGCAAATCCAGTTTCAAGAAACCACTAATTACTGGGTTTAGAAATAAAGCAGGGAGCTCTAAGCCAGCTGAAGTCTTTGAAAAGATTCCCCCTTTCTAGCTAGCTTGGTGAGACATAAGAGCTATTCACAGGGCTTAATTCAACTTGAATGTCATTAGATGTAAACCTGCTTCAGAGTGTGGAGCTGACCTGGCTTGCACAGACACTGAGTATTACATGAGAAATGAAATAAACCCATGAATCCCAGTGGTATCTTGCTAAGAACCAGGCAGTAAAATCAATTACTACTTTTGTTACAAAACAAATTAATTTTGGCTTTTAAACATTAAAGTAATTACTTATCCTAAATGTTAGGATGAAAATTGTTAATAAGTGCCTATTATGGGACCCAATTACATAACTTGCAACCTACAACTTCATTAAATTAAAATGAAACCTCACTCAAGTTCTAAGTCTATTCTTTCCCAGTTGAGGGTCTTCTTCTCTCCTATTTAAATGTCTTTGACCTCAATAGATTTTCTTACCACACTAAAAAAATAACTAAATAAATCTCCACTTATCCCAAATTGCAGTGCTTATGAAAAAAATCACCCACCTCTGCTCAAGATGCTGATGGATCTCTTGTCCTGAAGAAAACAAGAAAAAAGAACCCCCACACTCAGCTATCAAAGTGTTGCCCTTGCACTGTTTCAGGTAGTAATTCAAGAAATGATGTTTTCACTGTATATGATATATACATACACACATGTGCATGTGTGTAGTATTAGTAACACATTAAATATTGTATTAATTCTACTACAGATAATGCCATGGATGTCCATAAGTACAAACTTACTGGTCCCAGAAGCAGTGAAGTAACATCCCCATCAAGTCCTTTATAAGGGAAAACCTTTCAAAAGTAGCCAACTCTCCCTTTCAGAACACAGGCATCCAAAGTTCAGGCTCTCAAGCCTTGGCAAGCACTGACAGGAAATGCTGTAACATTACCAGGAACCTGAAACCCTGTTTTTTCCAATGGATCCAAGTTATTATTTCCAGTTCCACAGGTACACAAGGTTTTCCCTCCCAGAAAGGCCATTTTTAGTTTCAAAAAAAAATCAAACCTAGTGCTTGCTGAAAATTCCCCTGCAAAACTATTTTCCCATGGAAATGGGGCAAGTTTGGGCTACTGTGTTTTGGATTTCCCTGCCAAAAAAATGGAGACAGGAAGTTTTAAATGAACTTTTCACATTTGACATTAAAGGAAGAAGAAAATCAATTTTTAAAAATTATTTGCTATTAACTTCAGCTTTCTAACAAAACAACAAAGCCTTGGGAGTTACATTTGCTTGGATCTCACCCCTCTTCCCAGCTGGCACTGGCTTTTGGAGAGAGCAAGCACAGCACTGACCAAGAGCACTCAGCATCTTTCATAGAAGAGACCACTCCACAGTCTGGAAAGTGTAACAGCAGCACAGGGCTTCCAAACTACAGTGCTAAAAAGGGTATTTTAAAACCAAACATTAGCTTTTGATTTACCCTAAAGTCATCAAAACTTCCCTCTGATGGCCACTGCCCATGCCACAGGTTTTACTCAATGCTATGGGGAATCAGAGGCTGCAGAAATTTGAGATTGAACTCTACCAGAGAACAAAGCTTTTGTCATTTTTTTACCACTTCCATAATTTTAATCCAGTTTTCAAGGAAAACATCTGTTATACAACCACAACTTCTGTCACTTGCCTTACCCCAAACTGAAATAGTGGGCAAGCTTCAATCATCCTTCAAAGGCAGTCAGTCCCCTCAAAGATAATTTCCTGTCCTTTCTTTACTAGAAGAAGGGAAGAGAAGGCTGAGCACAGGTAATGTAACCCCTTGGGGAAATGCAGGAACTCAGCCACTGCCCCTTCTGTCTGGTGGCACTGCTGAGGGGCAGCAGGAACAAGCAGCTAACCCTGATTACAGAGGGGGAAAAAACTCCATTTTTCTCCACTTTTCATATGGGAAAAAATCTCCATAGAGCAGCTTTAAAAGGATCAGAACTACCAAATTTTTAACAAGAGAAAACACTTTGGGTGTGCAGACACAGGGCACATGTCAAGTTTTTTCTCAAGACTCATATCCACCACATCTTCCATTCCTGACAGTCAGTTTCCCAAGCAAGAGAAATGCAATGCCCCATATAGTGCAATGTCCCAGTAATTTCCTCAGCCTTTCAGACTTTTCTGTCTTAATATCCCCTTTGCCTCATCTTCAAGCTTCCCTCTCTCCAACAACCTCAACTCCCTTACTTGAGACCTTCTCCAACTGCCCTAAATGCCACCCCCTCCTTTTCCCATCAACCTCAACTTATCAGCTTCCCCAGAGTCTCTTATCCTCTCTCAAACATCTTCCCATCTCTTCAGAACCAAAGGGAAATACTTTCTCATCCAGACCTTAACTTTTCCCTTCCATACCAACTGCAGCTGCTGGGCTTCTGGAGTCCTCACTTCTGCCCAGCAGGAGAGACCTAAGCACACACAGTACCAAAAAAAATACACAGTCACAGGGCACTGATACCCCAAAAATGAATTGGCAGATCACACTTTCAGCTTTATAACACTTAATCTCTCTCTGCCACAGTCCTTTGCCTTCTGACCTTTTATTTCCTTTCTCTGAGCTACAGTTCCTCTCAGCTGGAGGATCAGGGAACCAAGATAACCAATGTTTGCTTCTACTACCTGGTAATATACCATTTTTTTTCTGGCACAGGCTGCCCAGGGAGGTGGTTGAATCCTCATCTCTGGAGGTATTTAAAAGCTGTGTAGATGTGGTGCTGAGGGACATGGTTTAGTGGGGCACTTGGCAGTGCTGAGTTAACAGTTGGATGTGATGATCTTAAGTTCTTCTTAAGTTGATCTTAAGTTCTTCTCCAACCAAAATGATTCTGTGATTCTATGTTTCTTCCCAAGTGCTGGAAAAAGGCGAAGTCATCCTGGGTATGATGCACTCTACATACTCCTCCTTCAGTAGCTAGAGAGGAAAGGGTCCTAATGGTCCCAGCACCTCCTTCTGAGAAAGACACCATATAAAATCCTTCTATAGACAGAACCCAGCTCCCAAGCAAGAAAAATCAGAGCTGTAGGTCATGTACTGCCTGAGCCTATTCAGCCCTCATGCATTTCTCACTCAAGAGACTACAGAATATCACAGTGCACAGTTCTGATGCCATAAGACAATCCCAACAGTTGCTTTCTGCTGCTGTTCCACTCACTCTCCTCAGCTCTCACCCCTTGGGCAGCTGGTGTGGAGGTCACTCCTGTCATCTGCTACAGTCAACCAAACCTCTCCTCTTTACACAGCTTATCCTGCAGAAACAAGCCCAGGGCACCCTCTTAGGAGTTTAAAAAATATGAGAAATTCTGTTTATCAAATTCTCCATGGACATGTACCTTAAGGGAAGGGCAGATGCAGGTATCAGTAACAACAAAAAAGGCAGCTCTGGGTCACCAGCAGACAAAACCACAGTGCATCACCCCAGCATGCAGTGTTACTGACAGAGAACAAATTTTCTCCTTCTACCTTTGCAAAAAGCTGAATTTGTGAATGTGAGGTTCAAAAGTTTTCTCATAGAAACTAACATATAGAACTCAGTACAAAAATGTAGTGAGATGTTGCATAAATCTCATTTGCAGGTCATCAGTCTGGGCTGAGAACACTTGAGATGGATGGCTAGAAAACATTCACTGATCAGACTGAATCTCACCTGGCTGGAGACCTAAGTTTGTAATAAATACCTGAGTGTTATAATTCCTTTTCTTTCTATGCATAATGCCTATGAAAGCTGATGCATTACTGAAACAAACGTTTTCTTTCAGCAAGGCAGAACATGAAATTTATTAACATTGTGGGGTGTCTTACACATGCAAGGGTCACCAGTGTGTCATAAAATAGATTCTATAGGCAAAAAAAACATTAACCAGGCCTTTTCCACACGTGGCTTGTAAATCAGACAACTATATAAAAAACTAGCATGCTGGAAGGCTGTGGTGATTAGGACTGGCCCCAATGGTCCCCTTATTTTCCATAAAGCAAGGAATAGATTGGACAGAGACAACAGTATCCATCCATGAATGAAACTATTATCTTAGTGCTAGTCCTATTTATCCAAAGTGAAGAGACATCTATCTCAGCCCAGCATTTAGAAACAGAAGAAAAAAACACTTTAAAAAAGAAAAACAGCAAAGAAACCAAAGAAAACCAAAGTTAGCACCTTTGTGTTTTGGAAAAAGATTAATTTCCATAACAAAGCAAGCAAATTTTTTTTTTTTTTAATTACATGACACAAACCCTAGATGAGGATCCTAGAATCACTGATACTGCAGAACTTACTAGCAAAATCTAACTAATAATATGAATATATTAATTAGGACTTGGGTAATGACTATATGCTTGTGTGGAACTGGAATTAAAATTGCCCAGATATACCCTGGACAGAATTTAGTGCACTCTGCTCTTTCACCTTTCACAGACCTAGAACTTGGCAGGATGGAGGAGACACTGTGCTTAACTCTTCAGTTTTGCCTTCCACTCACAACATAAAATTATGGTTCACAGTTGCTGTATCAAATTCCATTTGGGGACAATGAAAAATGAAAACAATCCAGTCCTATTGTGAAATAAGACAGTAGAGAATTAAAAAGTTTTACTACAAAGCTAAACCTAGACCTTATTGCAGCAGAAAGAGCCTGTTGGCATGACACCATTCAATACAGTAAGGATACATCTGAATACAACATGAAAACCAATTTTCTCTACAAAATCTTAGTATCTGCCTACAGATAATGATTAGAAAAAGAAAACACACACTCTGATCAACTCTTCTTCTCAGACTGCTAATATAATTCTGCAAGAACTGAAGAATGTGATTTCCTTAGCCATATATAATAACAAGAAAACCATTCAAAGTGTTTTTTACACTAAAACACGAAGTGTTTTACACTACATTTGGAAGAGCAATTGGAGTCTTTTGTTGAAGTGATTCTTGTGAGGCAGGCCAGACAACAGCATGGATGTGCTTTCAAGATAAACTAACTCCTCAGTCATTCACAAGTCCAGTTCTTTGGAGGGCAATGGTAGGGCAAAAGCCTTATTATTCAACTCATATTATTGCCAGAATTTCTGGGCTTGCTGTTACCAGAAGTTAGAGAAATGGGACTGTCACATGAAAATGCTCACTCAGACTGGGTCAGGACCCATAGATAAGGAGTCAAACCACTGGTCTGAACTGCCCATTTGTTGCAATGAGGATGAGAGAAGAGACAAAGAGCCACAGCCCACACCAAGAAGCATTAAAACCACACACTGAAGCATGACTGTGTATGCTCAGAGGCTTTACAGCCCTCACACTCAGCATAACTGGGCTGACATCAGTCCCAGTACCTGCTCTGGGAGGCAGAGTGGAGGATGTGCAGCAGCCCTGCTCTGAGAACTACACATGCAGAGGCCAGGAGGAAGGCTGGCTTTGCTGGTATGCTCAGCTGAGCTGGTCTTCTTCAGTCTGTGGCTTAAAAGAAGAAGTAACAAAAAGATTATAAAATCAAAAAGCCAAAAATCTGAGGCTGAAGATGTTCTACTCTTTCCATTCCATGTCTTAGGAAGCTGTTTTCATGATACATGTTACATATGATTTCAACAGAAAGAAATGTTTAAAGAGGATCACAATGACTGTAAAAATCAAATACATGTCAAAAAAAAAACAGAAAAAGGTTTTTTTTTTGGGGTAACCCTGAATGGCCACCCTTACACAGCTGCAATGCATAATTGCTTTTGGTTATGTGGCAGACTGTATTTCCACAGGACCTCACCTCATTTTGTGTAAACAAAGATTTACTGGCTCTGGTCCTGAATAATGATTGAATTGAGTCATATCAAAGAGGTGTTGTAAAGATTAATTAAAGGTTTATGAAGCTTTGTGGCAGTACACTGATAAGTGCCATAGAAAAACCTCCAAGGAATTGAATGATCCTGCCTGCTGAGCTGTGCTTGAATCAGGGGCAGAAAATTAAATCTAGGCTCCACACCAAGCAATGAGGGGGAAAAAAACCCAAATATCAACTGGTGCTCCCAGCAGGCAACTGTTCCTCTCAGTAAATGAGACTAAGGCTTCATGCTGAAAACAGCTCATGACATGGAGTGCCCTGCACAGGCATTTTGCACACAGAAGCTGAACTCAATTGCTACCTCCAAAATTTCTTCCCAACACAGTATTTTAGTAGATGTGGCTTTCCTAACAGGGCAAGTTAGAAAACAGCTATCTCACTGCCCCAACCAAAGGAGCACCCAAAGGGTCAACCACTGAGGTGAGCTCCTGCCACCCCCCTAATGGTCAGGACTCCTGCCAGCCCAGGCTCACATTCCCCTGTTCCCAATCTTTTATAGCACCAGCCTGTCCCAAACTCTTCCCCAACTCATCCCAATTCCCATCTCCTCCTGCCAGCACCCCCTCCTGCTCCCAAAGCCACCTCCCTGCCTCCTGAGTGCTGGGGACAGCCCAGGCAGGGAACGCCTTCTCCTGCACCCCAGGGTCCTGTGCTGGGGAGCAGCCCCCCCTCACCTTCAGCAGCACTGGGGTATATTCAGCAGAAACATCCCAAACTCATGTGCTTACACCCCTGAGTTTCATCTCCAACAGAGTTTCTATGGGCAGGAAAATGTACACAAAGATCAAGCTTCAAATCCCTCCTCCAGAGCACAAGGTCACCTGAATTAAGGAGGTTTTTAAATATGAAGAAAATAATTCCTTTTTTTTTTTTCCCCCACCCGTATTATTACCTATCTTAAATTAGGGTTTGGAAATAGGTAACTAATTCAATGAATTTACATGAAAATAGTTTTGTTTCTTAAAAAATATTTTTAAAAAAGCCACACCATCTTACTCTATACCTGTGGCACGGAAAAAATCCTATTCCAGGCTGCTAAAGTCCATTGGATACAGAATTGTTTGAGATTAGGAGTTTATAAAGCATCTGCTCATTAGAAAAAAGAAGAAAAAAAAATAAAAAAAGGAAAAAAAAAAAGAAAAAAAAGACAATCAGAGCTACCTATTCCATTTATGTCTTTGCACATGTGTACATACATGTAAATGTACACATATGCATTTATCCACAGGACTTAAATAAAACAGGCCCATTTTTCTCTAAACAAGCATTGCCTCAGTTTATTAAAGCAGAGTTGATGTGAAATACATTCCCCTGTGCATGCTGTTGGCTTAATTAGAAATAAACAAAGAAATAAGGATCTGAGCAATACACAGCTTCAGCTCAAAAGGAGATGATGACCTAGTTTCCTACTTTCTTGGAAATGCTTAATTTTGTTTATCAGACATTTTATTCAAGTAGATACTCCACTAAGTCATTCTGTGTTCCCAAAAGTCTTTTGAAATATATTTCCAACGATGCCACTTGGTGGGATAAGACCAGAAAATGTTAAAACTGAAAAAAATCAAATTATTATTCTTTTGCAATTTTCTGAGTGTTCAGAAATGGGATTGTCCATGAAACAATGTTAAGATCCTGCATCAAAGAAAGCATAAACTGCCACCAAAATTAATCCTACAGGCTCTAGTGGAAGAGGATTAGTGGAACAATTCATTGCACACCCTGTAAGTCAGGATGTATTTGTCACATCAACTCATAAGCCCCCATGATGTCTGTGCACATGTTGTGGCCCACAAAGCACAATGGCAACTATTTGCAATTAAAAGGAAAAAAAAAACCAACACCAAAAGAGCCCCACACATGCAAAAAAACCCCAAACAAACAAAAAAAAAACCAGCAAAAAAACCAGCACAGTAAACAGTTTCCATTTCCCAGTGCTTCATCGTTTTGGTTGTGGATTTAAACACTGGAGGGATGGAGTTATACCTAGAGACAAAAAGAGACAAAAAGAGACAAAAAGAGACAAAAAGAGACAAAAAGAGACAAAAAGAGACAAAAAGCAATCAAAAATAAAAGAAAAAAGAAGAAAAAGAGGAGAGAAAGAGAGAAGGAGGAGACAAAGAGGAGAGAAGGAGGAGAGAAAGAGGAGAGAAAGAGGAGAGAAAGAGGAGAGAAAGAGGAGAGAAAGAGGAGAGAAAGAGGAGAGAAAGAGGAGAGAAAGAGGAGAGAAAGAGGAGAGAAAGAGGAGAGAAAGAGGAGAAAGAAGAGAAAGAAGAGAAAGAAGAGAAAGAAGAGAAAGAAGAGAAAGAAGAGAAAGAAGAGAAAGAAGAGAAGGAAGAGAAAGAAGAGAAGGAAGAGAAGGAAGAGAAGGAAGAGAAGGAAGAGAAGGAAGAGAAGGAAGAGAAGGAAGAGAAGGAAGAGAAGGAAGAGAAGGAAGAGAAGGAAGAGAAAGAAGAGAAAGAAGAGAAAGAAGAGAAAGAAGAGAGAGAAGAGAGAGAAGAGAGAGAAGAGAGAGAAGAGAAAGAAGAGAGGAAAAGAGAAGAGAAATAAAAAGAAGGAAAAAGAAAGAAGGAAAAAGAAAGAAGGAAAAAGAAGGAAAAAGAAGGAAAAAGAAAGAAGGAAAAAAAGAAAGGAAAAAAGAAAGAAAAAAAGAAAGAAAAAAAGAAAGAAAAAAAGAAAGAAAAAAAGAAAAAAAAAAAAAAGAGAGGGATCTCCACACAGACAAACTGGGCTCCAGCTGTACTGTTCAAAACCAGCCCCAGCTTCAACTCCCGACAGGTTCTCCCTGGCTGGGAGTGGCTGTGCCAGGAGGACCTGGCAGGAGGTGGCAGCCCCCGGGCAGGGCAGGGGCTGCTCACCAGCCAGGGGTGCTCCTCAGCCTTCTCCTCTTCCTCTCCCCCCCTTTCTCTCCCTGCTCCACCACACTCCTGATGCAAATCAGGTGATAGGTGGGTGAAGAACGATTAAAACCCACAGTGCTGGGACTGAAGAAGATTTCCAAATAATCACAGAGTTCCAGGGGTTGGAAGGGATCTCAAGAGATCATCCAACCCAACCCCCCTGCCAGAGCAGGGTCACCTCCAGGAGGTGACACAGAACACATCCAGGGGGGTTTGAGTGGCTCCAGGGAAGGAGACTCCACAACCTCCCTGGGCAGCCTGGGCCAGGGCTCTGTCACCCTCACAGTGATAAAGCTTTTTCTGATGTGTACACAGAACCTCCTGTGCTCCAACTTGCACCCATTATGAAGGGACTGGAGCACAGATCCTATGAGGAGAGGCTGAGGGAGCTGGGGGTGTTGAGGCTGGAGAAGAGGAGGCTCAGGGGAGACCTCATTGCTCTCTACAACTCCCTGAAAGGAGGTTGGAGCCAGGGGGGGGTTGGGCTCTTTTCCCAGGCAACTCTCAGCAAGACAAGAGGGCACAAGAGGTCTCAAGTTGTGCCAGGGGAGGTTTAGGTTGGACATTAGAAAGAATTTCTTTAGGGAGAGGGTGCTCAGCCATTGGAATGGGCTGCCCAGGGAAGGGGTGGATTCTCCATCCCTGGAGATATTTCAAAAGAGCCTGGATGTGGCACTCAGTGCCATGGGCTGGGAACCACGGGGGGAGTGGAGCAAGGGTTGGACTTGATGAGCTCTGAGGTCCCTTCCAACCCAGCCCATTCTATGATTCTATGATTTCCAAGATCAGGCTGCAAGAGCTGTAAAGTTGTCACACAGAAACAGTATTAAAGTTGATGTGGGTATTCTTATCCAAACAGATGTGGATAAACTTGATTCTTCCAGTGTGATTCCTTGATGCATCTTTGAGCTGATAGGTGGGGATATTCAGAAGGGGATATTCAGACTTTCTAGTGCCCAGCTCCTTTAGGCAGGCTTGTTACTTTTGTCTAGTCACCTACTGCTGTCTTTGGTTTAGAAGAGATTCTGGTGACTAAATAACCCTTTCTTAAAGCATTGAAATATATGTAAATTATGTAGCTGACAGTGAATTAGAATGTAAGCTCTTAAAATAATTTTGCATCTAATCATGAGCTGCAATCTGTTCATGATTTTAATGATCTCAGCTGAACTAAAACTTCTCTTGTCCTATGTGAAAGTTGGGCTGGGAACCACGGGGGGAGTGGATCAAGGGCTGGACTTGATGATCTCTGAGGTCCCTTCCAACCCAGCCCATTCTAGGATTCTATGATTCATTACCCCTTGTCCTGCCCTTGGCCATCACACAGAGCCTGGCACCATCCTCCTGGAGCTCTCTCCATTTATGCATTTATAAACATGAATGGGTCACCCCTCATTCTCTTCTCCAACCTGCAGAGCCCCAGCTCCCTCAGCCTTTCCTCACCAGGGAGAGATGCTCCACTCCCATTTCATCTGCATTTCTTGAGAAAAATCAGGGACAGCAAAGACACCTCAGCACTGGACTCAACCAAATGAAACCCTGATGTGGCCCAAACAGGATTTACATTTTATCTTTCCAAATATAACAACAGACTGTGGACAGTAAGTGAAATAAGGAGACCCCCACCACTGAAAAACTAGAACCTAGAAGTGACCTTGCCCCTTTTTTCCCCATGTTCTTGATGTTGCAACTCCATAATATTGCAAAGTTTTGCAATACCTGGGTTTTTTCTTGAAGCCCAATTTCCCAAAAGGGCATCTGAAGACATTGCACACAATTTATTTTTCTTTTTCTTTTAAGCTTTCAGTTCTAACAGATAAACAAAGAATCATGTAAATTATGCTTCAAAGTGAGCCCAAAAGCTCAAGACTAGAAAGCAGCAAATACTTTTTTAATGGAACAATTTTGAAGGCCAATCTTAAAGTGAGTCCAAAACGTTTGGGGGGTTTGGCAGAACACAAAAACTTCTAAAAACACTTTAGCTGTAAAAATATTTTTTCTTCTTAGGTGTCTCATCATGCAATGCATTCAGTCATTTAAATATCTTCTGTCTCAGGACAAACTCACTGTCTTACACCTCCTATGAAGTCAGATATTCAGACACCCCTAACACAAAACTGAAGAAATAATATGGAAATACTTGTTACAGAGGTCCTAAGAGGGCATTTTCCAGTTCCTTTGCACAGTGACAAGAAAGAATGCAACTAAACTAATCTGAAGCCATGTGATCAGCGTTTTCATTTTAAAATGCTTATTAAAAAGTTAATTTCTCAAGCATCGAATACAGACAACATACTCAAAATATTACTTGAAGTGAATTTCTATCTCCAAGGAACTTTGCAGACATGAATATACTCGGGTTCCTCCTGAGGCAAGTATCACACTTATATCACAGCTGGAAAAAATCAAGGCAGTAAATGAGATTTACCTGCAGGCACAGAAGCTAGTTGGTTCCTGACTCTCTATGCTGGGCCAAAGACCACACCTTGCTTTCATCCACTCTAGTAATTAAAAATAAAAGAATTCTTGGTCTGTATATTCTTTTCAGGCAGAACCTGTCTGACCTGTATTATATACTGACAATGTATTTAAAAAGTCACAAGACAGCCAGCCAGTGGAGAACCTCCACTAAAAGAATCCTGGCACTACATGTTTCTTGTAGCTTATCTGCCTTCTTTTCCCTTACCCCAGACTCTGTTGATTCTCCATACCACACCTTAGTTTTGGATGATGTGGGATATAAACCTTGCCAGATTCTTGTTCTAAGAAGGGAACTTCTTCTCTAAATGTTGCTTACAAGAAGCCAAAGACATTAATTCAGTCGTCAGGAAAAAGACAAAGAAATATAAGACTGTATTAATCCTCTTGAATCTGATCAAGGCAGAATGAAGTGGTAAAAATTCCCTGAAAAAATACTGGTGGAGTTCAGATTCTTCCAAAGACCAGAAAGGAAAAGAGTTGATCTTCTCACAAGTGCATCATGCATTTACCCTCTGCAAAGTCAACCAGATTCATAAAAGCAAGTGAAGGCAGATAATTCCTGCCTGTAAGTCCTGATTTGCAAGCTGAGCATTGCATCAACTCAAATGGTGCTGTGGACAGCCCGTGGGAAGTTGGCTGAACTGCACATCTTCTGCCAATCTTGGATTCTTCCTGGGAACCTTTATACATCTGGGTGAGCACAGTCTGGTTCTTAACTTTAGCTAGAAAAGCCATGCTCTGACTTTAGTCTCAGAAAGGTGACCCTCCACTGTTTTTTTGCATTTCAGTTGGGATATGCCTGACTCCACCAAGATCAAAAAGAAGCAAGCTAGTAAAAACAAGGACTCCATAACCACATACAGCACATTAATTAGAATTTCACAATAGTTCAAGGGAAAAAGCATTGGCAAGATCACAGCCTGGGTAAGAAATCTGCAGTACAGATGAGTCCAAGATCCAAGTTTACCTTACAGACTTCTCAGCAGCAGGGTTCAGCTACAAAGGACCTGTGCCACCAGAGATCTGTCAGTGGACACACCACTTCCACAGGGCAAAGGACCTTCATGGGGTAGCCTGAAGAACATGAGCAGGATGCTCAAGCCATGCCTGTAAATTTTCCCAACTGGATAATCCTCCCAATTCCAAAGCCAGTAAGTGCTTTGTATTTTGCCAGACTGCAGCAGAAATGCCACAAGTAAATTCCTGTCACTAACAGCATGGAAAGAAGCAGATCAATCAAGCTGTCTTTGTAAAACAACAGACTGAGAGCTTCATTTTTACATACCACTCTCTCCAGAGATTTGCCACATACTTAAAGAATGAATACTCAAAGCCCTTACAGCTTCAGAAGAGTTGCTGAACTGCTGGGAACTTCTCCTGGGGTAGCCTAACACAAGGGGTGGCCACCACATGATAGCATAATATTTGAGCAACACAGCTTCTCTGTTACAGGAGTTGTGCTAATTTAAGTTTTATTCTCTATTCCCAGCCAGGCCAGTCAAGCCAGGTTAAAGCCTACTTGATTTAGGTTTCCTTTGCTTGCTTGAAAATGGAATTTGTGTCAGGAATGTCTGTGCAGTGAAGACAATCCCAAAGAACCCAATCAGCCACACCAGCCTGCAGAGCAGTTAAATTAAGTATCAAGAATGCTATCTGAGCACTATCAGAGGCTATTACACATTCCATAATTTGCAAAGTTTTAAGGAAAACAATTGTTATTTTGAAAAGTGATATAACTCAGTTAGCAGTGTTGCATAACAAACATTCAAAATAAATTCTATATCTCTGGATGCCAAGGTAAGAGCTTGTGTAATACTGTTTACTATCAACTCAGCAAGACTGATTCCAGATAAACAGCTCTAACTGCAAGGTGTCAGTAGATGACAGTCAGGCCTCCCTAATGGAATAATCACAAACTGAAATCTAAGAGAAACATCAAGTTGTTGTATTCACACACACACATCTCTACCCTTCTAATATTCCTAGTAAAAAGTTCATTCTTGATCCCAGACCATTCAGCTACAATAAGCCCTATGGAAGACTTGAACCAATGAAAATGTTGGTATATTGATGTAGCCTGCATTAATCCTAGGAGTAAACTCTGTCATCAGAACTTCCATCAAGATTTTTTTGCACTGGTTTCCAAGTAAAATCAATGTAATATATGCACCCAGCCTAAAACTGACCAGGAGGGGATATGACACCAATATCTGTTTAAAGAAATTCCAGTTCATTTGAAATTTTTGAGAATCGTAAGGAAGCAGAAAAAAACCAACACTCTCAGCAGAAGTCTTGCCTTGGCATCTGAGAATAAATGGCAGAAAACAACTCAGAAACATTTTTGGGAGGCATGCTTGGGGAAAGCCCAGCCACCCCTCCTGCAAGACAGCAGCTCCAGTGGCAGGAGGAGAGCACAGAGCCACAGCCCAGCACCACTGCCCCCTGAAACAGCTTTTAGTGGAGAAACAGCCCATGCAAACAGTGACAAGCACTTTGAAGTTCTGTCCAAATCCTGGGCCCACTCAGCCAAGTCTTGTTAACTGCATGACTATGCTTTAGTTCAGGTTTTTTGTCCAGCTGTAAGCTAAGCTAGGAATGAAGCCTGATGTTCCAGTTGTGTGTGCTCTGCATGCAGGGTATGGAACAGCCCCAAGGGATGGTTCTGAAACACAGTGGGCTACCAGATCCAAACCAGCTGGGCAGCCTGGCAAGGAAATTATTCTGTATATCTCAAATTGAGAAGTCACCATGTAGCATGGTGTGGATTTTATTCCTCCTGTTTGTCCAACACTGCAGCAGTGAAGTTACAGACTTGCCATTGATACAAATCACATCAGATTCACAGGACAGGGACAAAACTAAACCCTACAGCCTGAAAAAATCCTTCTCAGCTAAAATATGACTGTAACAGACTTGAAGAAATAATCTTAAAGGATCTGTTAAGGTGCCAATTCCTTTCCTTCCAACCCCCAGGTTAACTCCCTGCAGAATTCCCTATGTTCTTCCAGTTTTCTTCTCACATATGTGCTTCATAATGACCTGGGTTTATGCCTTATATTATATACCTAAATTCTTACAAGTTATATCCCAAAACAGCCCCTCAACAATTCACACCACTGCAAAGAAACTGTGCTAAGGACACAGGGCATCCCATCTCATCATTCCTCCAGCCCCTTTTGCTCCATTTCTTGACAGATTTTTCACTCCCTCTTAGCAATGCACCTTTCAAAGAGCAACTATCAAACTGCAGTGAGGTACCTGTCAGCTAAAGCCCATGACACAAACCTCTGTTCCACTCATTCTCAACTGAAATTAATTAAGAAAAAATTTCAAAGCTATTTCAACAACACACAAGAAAAACTCACTTAAAAAAAAGACTTGTAATATTACCTAATTATTGGATAAGTGTATTAAATAGTATAAATAATTACATTAAGACAATTTCAGTGCAATTTATTGAAATTCAAGTCATCTCACTTACTCTACAAATGAAATTAAGTGGATTTCCTTGGAGCCATACGAATACTGAAAACTACGGACACCAATCACACTGAACATTTTAATTAAACAGTTAGCCCATGGAACTTGATTTCAACAAGAAGTTGTACATTTATTTTCAGCCTGCAACCCATTATCCACACACACAAAGACTGAAGAATGCCCACACAGCTCTGCCTCCATGGCAGGGAGCAAGAAAACGAAAAGAGAGAGAACGCCGAGCTGATACCGCAGAAAGATCCCATACGCTCATCACAAACACCACAACTTTTTTTCCTGTTTTGCTGGGCATAAAACAACTGTCACAGGGATTGTAGACAAAGGCAGCCCTCTCACACATGCACACCTCATGTGAAGAATGATGCAAGAAATCCCAAGATGCGTGCAACCTTTTGGCTGCAGCACCAGCACCCGGGGTCAGCGCAGCTCAGCCGGTGTCCAGCTGGGCAGCCCCAGAGATGCTCTGGGGGATTAGAGCAGTTGCTCTCAGGATTAAACCTGCTCTAAGCCATCTATCAATATGCACTCATTTTTTTCTGGATTTGCAACAATTCTAGTTTAGAAGCAGCTGGCAGCAGCCCTAAATAGGAAAATCTGATGGTTGTTTTGCTCAGAGGCTGTGCCCGCAGGCGGATCTGCTGTCACACTGACACACAGGCAAAGAGGAGCTGCCTAAAAGCTGTTCCTGGGTCACTACAAAAACCAAATCCTTTTTCCTCTGTTCTATCATTTTTTTTTCCTCAAGTAAACACAGTTGTGTAAATATTTCCCTTCATGTGTTTGTATTTAAATATTGGCTTAAAAAAAAAAAAAAATTAAAGCACACCTCAAGCTGAAATTCTGTTTTCAGTAACATGAGCATAAATACAGAAAATGCACAGAAAGACCATTAAATTTTGAACTGTCTGTCAAGACCAGAACTTAGACAAAACTCACCTAAGACAAAAGCAAAAGAAATCATTACAAAGTAGAGATCAACACCCACTGTGAGGCTTCCAGCTCTGCCACATCTTTTTGTAAAACAGTGCTTCAGAAAATTTTAAGCACAGGTCTAAATAAATAAAAAAAACCCAAAAAACCAAAAACCTACTTTGAAATTTTACCAGTACCATTAGAAAAAATAGTCTTCTAGATCAGGATGATTGTGATGATTTCCTATATAAAACCATCACTTAGGCCAGGAAATGATGAAATGATGGGCTAAAGAAGGTGGGGAGCAGTTACTATTCCTAGTTCAACCCAAACTTCTACAGTATTTCCAATATTTCTCCAGCTCATACCAGCAGCTGGACAATAGGAAATTGTTATACCCAGTTAACATTAACAATCTGTAGCTGTAACTTGCAATAAAAATGAGTAAATAAATCAGAGATCTTTTTAAAAAAGATTCCCATTGATACAACTGCTTCTATTTCTGGCAGGAAACAACAGGTATTCTACACCTATCAGAGTAATTAATCATCTGTTTTGTTTGGCAAAGAAGACACAAAGTAGCATCACTTGTATAAATATTTTCCACTTTAACTAACATGCAATTTCAGCCATAAAATGAGAATGATAACCTCTTTCCAACTTAATGGGCAACAGGGATCCCAGAGGAAAAGGAAATAAAGAGTACAGAAACATAGATTTAGAATCCAAACTGAAAAAAGATATAAAAGTCTGCCACTCAAATATTTTAATACTATACACATGGTCATTATTTTCATAAAAGGAGAAGACTCCTGTACTACATCACAGGGGAAAATTGTCTCCTGAAGTGGTCAGCAGGCTCCTCACAGCAGCCTCCTGGCTTGGTGCCACATCCCCTTCCAGCTTTTTATAACCCTACTCAAGGTGAGCACAACCCCCAGGACACTTTGCCTCCCCGTTCAGAGCTGCCCTGGAGCTCCACACTCCCATTTTCCACACTCTGCTGGAGATTCCCCACCTTCTTTTCTACCACAGAGTCCATCTCTGCCACTCCATTAAAAAAATTCTCCAGGCTTGTCCTTTTCATCCCATGCTGGAGCCTTACTCTCATGATTTTTTCTAGTCCAAGGCAGTGAGCATACATCTCCCAGTTACTCACTGAGTTCTACAAGTTACTACAAATTACTTGAGTGCTACCAGAAAGTGCAGACTTACAGTCACTAAGAAGTGCATTAGGTAAGGAGGGTGTAGGTGCCCAGGTTTGACCAGACTGGTGACAGCTGTGAGCAGCCAGAAGATCCAGCAGGAGCAGTGAAGTTCTACCTTCTTATTGTCACAATCTTCCTCCCACTACTAATTAATATTTTGGTATGACTGAAAGCAGACAGGAGTAGCATTAATGTGATTGCATTAAGGTCAGTGGAACAGCTTGTAATACCACCATGCCCTATTTCTGGGAATTAAAAAGAAAACTCATTTTGAAAGAGACCTGCCAGAAAAGATCAGACAGACATATGGATGCAAATATGGACAGATCACCATATAAAAAATGTCATACTGGAAGCACATAAGCATAAAAGCAGATAAGTAGGACTGAAGTTGTTATTTCAGTGTGACACCAGAGCTGTCATGTGGTTGTACACAATTTTTTGCTCCTTCTCTACCTATAGCAATGAAGGGAGAATTAAAGAAAGAAACATGGCAATTCTTCCCTCTCCCAAATGCAACAGAGTTCTTGAACTCTTCCCCAATGTTGTGCAGGATTGTTTTATTAGCAGCAATTATTTTATTAGTGGTGACAAAACACTGGCATTTTCATACAGAAGGTTGACAAAACACATACACCAAATGAAGCTGTAAATTACATCACTGAGAAAATGCTCCAACCACTGAGCTCCACAGCACAGCATTAACAACACAGCACAGTAGTAACTCACACGTGCAAGGCTACTACAGGTTCTTCCACATAATCCACAATTCCTCTATGAAACAAAGTCAGGAAATACTTGCAGGGATCACAGCAGAGCTGCAGTGTCCATGGAACCCTCCTGCACAGTTACTCCAGAGAGGCAGAACTGGTGTGACTCCAGTTCAGCTGCATGTGGGGCCAGACAAAACTGCTCTAAATCCCCACCCCAAGCTCAGGCTGGGCTCTGGACACAGTTCTGCAGCAGACAAACAGATCACACAGAAAATGCTCCAACCACTGAGCTCCACAGCACAGCATTAACAACACAGCACAGTAGTAACTCACACGTGCAAGGCTACTACACGTTCTTCCACATAATCCACAATTCCTCTATGAAACAAAGTCAGGAAATACTTGCAGGGATCACAGCAGAGCTGCAGTGTCCATGGAACCCTCCTGCACAGTTACTCCAGAGAGGCAGAACTGGTGTCACTCCAGTTCAGCTGCACGTGGGGCCAGACAAAACTGCCCTAAATCCCCACCCCAAGCTCAGGCTGGGCTCTGGACACAGTTCTGCAGCAGACAAACAGATCTGCAGCAGACAAACAGATCACACAGTTCTGCAGCAGACAAACAGATCACACAGAAAATGCTCCAACCACTGAGCTCCACAGCACAGCATTAACAACATAGCACAGTAGTAACTCACACGTGCAAGGCTACTACACGTTCTCCCACATAATCCACAATTCCTCTATGAAACAAAGTCAGGAAATACTTGCAGGGATCACAGCAGAGCTGCAGTGTCCATGGAACCCTCCTGCACAGTTACTCCAGACAGGCAGAACTGGTGTGACTCCAGTTCAGCTGCACGTGGGCCAGACAAAACTGCTCTAAATCCCCACCCCAAGCTCAGGCTGGGCTCAGGACACAGTTCTGCAGCAGACAAACAGATCACACAGTTCTGCAGCAGACAAACAGATCACACAGTCCAGCAGAGAAGCAAATTCTGACTCTCCCTGAAAATACATTCTCATGCAAATGTTTCTAGTTTGAAGTACCAACACTCCCACTGAGAGCTTACAAGTTGTTGACACTTCACGTCTTTCTCTGGTCTTCTGAGGGACAAATTTTTTCTTGCAACTTTTGTTTTCAAGAATGGTTCTTGATACCATGAAATGAGTAACCTTCTGTGGCTGCTTTTAGCATCAGACATACATATGCACACCATTCCTTTTGGACAGGAATTCTGCAGTTTTCAACCCCTAGCACACCCACCTGCAAATTACTATCCTAATACCCACAAACATCACAAAAATACACTACTCAGAACTTCAATGATTCTGCCTGAAACTATTCAGAATACCAGCATGTTCTAATTCCTCATATAATCTCTTACCTCTGACATTGTATTACCCTTTTCAAACAGGCTCTGCCAGTTGTTATGGAAGTGGGTATTATCCTGAGATTTCACTGGATAACCAAGGAAGTGAGAAAGAAATTCATGAAATCTCATCCCTGATGGCCAACTACATTCCAGTTCTTAACTCTGCTGGCAGGTTCTGGGAAGCAAGGAGCTAGCTTGGTCAGAAAGTTAAACTGACCTTTAAAGGCAAAACATCTGGTGAGAGCCATGAGAACCTCAGTCCAAGGATTAGCAGACAGCTGAGCCACTGGAACCACAAGATGCTCATGTAACCACCACTTGCTATTAACCCAAAGTCCATCAAGTACTGTAGTCAAGATGAACCAGACAGCTCAGAGGTTTTCCACTGAGATTAGTTAACTAATATTCTACTAAAAAGAAAAAAAAAAAGAGCAAAAAACCCAAAACACCTGTCTAGGATAGACTGAAAAATTCTGCAGTGCTTTTCCTTTCCACAGAAAAAAGACAGTAGAAAGCCCAGTGCTTTCCTTCATACTCAAACACTGATAAATGACATCCTTAGGCCCAGGTTTCTCACATATTATAAGAGAAGAACAGTATTATTAATATATAACCATTTTATTAAGGACTATAAATGTTAATATATTCAAGGCAATCAACTCTACTTCTAAAAATAAAGGTCATAATTTTGAAATAGAATTGTCTGGTTAGGTACAACAACGTACTAAACAATATAATTATGGTAAGTGCCAGAATTATGCAATCAGTAAATTCTGAAATTCTCAGAAAGCCTGAGGCACCTGCACAGAGAGCTCAAAGATTTCAATCAGGCCAACACTGCTGAACTGCAAAGTATTTGAAAGCTAAACTGGTACTGGAAAACCACTCTATTGTCTGCTGATGAGGTATCTCCGAGGATAAAAAAACTCCTGAAAAAAAGTTCTTAATTGATCTCATCATTTGAAGGTGAGGTCAGAGGGGAAGTAACATTTTTGCAGGTTTACACTATCCAATACTTTACAGTTGAGGCTAAAAAAGAAGAGCAACACGATACACAAACTGGAAGAAGAAAGAAGCAGATCCAGAGGTGAACTGCCACTCTCTGGAGATTATGAGCCAGATCCATCCAGCTCAAAAGAAAGCAAATAAAGGCCAGAGATTTGCAGCAATCAAGTTACAAGTGTAATACACAGGTGTTTACAAGCAAACATAAGAGACAACATGGGCATGACCCAGAAAATAAAGGCAGTTCCTGCTATTGCCACAATTTCAGGAAAATTAAACCTAGTGCATGTACTAAAATTACTCAGTTTAAAACAAGAACACACAAAGGACTATTTCTGTCCAACTACTGCTGATAAAAATCTCTCTTACAAAGCAGTAATTATATATCTAAGGCAAAGTTAATTCCAGTGTTATGGAAGTATTGTCACCTCATACAATACTGTTGCAGAGGATGGACAAAAACATTCTTGTAATACAGTGTAGTGCTTGTACTGCTGTACCTTTAATGAAAGTGTCATTAAGTTTGAAATCTGAACAGAGAGGGGAAATAAAACCAGAGGAGAATAATAAATCACTCTTTACTCTTCAATTTGCTAAATAAGAAGCATTTCTCCTTTTAAGCTTATGGATGACAGAAGTTTCTGCAGTGACACTGTTTATAACTTCCTGCACAGCAAATCTGGAGCCAGAGTTATGCTTAAACAAGTCATTGGGTTTTGGTTCAGCAGCAAAAGAGGGGAAAATCAAAAGCAAGAAAAATGCTGAAACAAAGTATTGGTTTTATTTCTCTTTTGAACAACAGAACAAAAGCATGAGTTAGTAAAACAGTGTGTGATAATTGACTGTATCTTCCCCTTTTATTTTATAAGCTATTAGGACACTAATCTTGATCTGGAAAACCCATGTTCAAAAAAGAAGTTGAATGGCATAACATAAAGGCAGGGTTCCCACGTAAAAAGCAAATACCAAATATATGCTCATTAACTAAGAACATTATTTACAACAGATCTGCAAATATTCTGTGACCATTTCACTACAGAGTGTGAAACAGGAGTAAAGCTTGTAGAGGACCACCTCCATTTTAACACTGCACTGCTTCTAAAAGAATTGACTTTGCAACATTAATACAGTTTTAACAGAATGTATGTGTATAAAAACTATAGATTAAACTAAAATCACCTGGGTTTTTTTTTTTTTCAGAACAGTTTTTAAAACCCTAACAGGACACCGAGTTTCCTCAGCTCTCCTTTTTCTTTTCTTTTCATTTGCTTACAGAAAAAGCTACCTCCAGATTTGCCTGCCTGCAGAAGCAAAACTAGGAATTGCTACATTGCACCAAAGATCTTCTCCTTCCCGAAAAAGTTCTGCTTTGCCATCTGGAAAATTAATTCCAGTCAGTGCTGGGTGTGGGGCAGCTGGTGGGCAGAGCTCGGGCAGGGAGGGACACCCAGCTCTTGGCAAGAGGCAACAAGGAAGCTGTAAAGCACTTCCTTCCAGACACATGGATGTAAAATGTTGAAATAAGCACCTACAAAACTAATTAAATAAGGAAAAAGAGATAGACAAAAGATACAGTGAATCCAAAGCATTTCTGAACTCCTCTTGCTGCTGCCATCCCAAAGGGGCACTCCCTTTGCACGTGTGACACTGGTGCTTCCAAGCTTCTCTGGATTCTCAGGGCTGTGAAAGATGTGGAAAGAACATCCTGGGAAAGCAGCCCTCACTTCCCAAGTCAGCCTGCAGTATTTCTAATGAAGGAAAAACTTCTGGTTTTGAAATGAAATCAGTCAAATCATATTCACCATATGCAGAATGGTGCACTTTTCCCATGCCAGTATAACCAACTTAAGAGACACAACCTAAAGACTGCATCATTTCTCTGCACTGGTTCAAAATCCAAGGTATAACAAATACATATTAGTGTAAACCAGACAAATTAAGTCCCGAGTTGCAAGTGTAGCATTTCAGAAGCTACAATTCTTCCTAAGTCTGTGCAAGCACAAGCAAACTCATCAGCAAGTTCCAGGTGGTTCTGGGTGCTATTGGGTCAGCTGCAATTCTCCCTGCAAGGGTTGGTATCTGATGACAAATTCCCTTCTCCTAAGAAGATTCCTTCCTCTCCATGTGCAAGACAACATCTAAAGAGACAGTGTTTCTGGAAACATCACTCACTTAATGCTACCAATCACTGCAAATATTTTATTACCAATTAGCTAAAAAGCTTCAGAAAGAGAGGTATTGTCTGGCTGCCATCACTCCAGAGCTGGGAGCTGCCCCTTCCCTGAGCTTGGGTAGAAACATCTGGTACACTGAAGGATGCTGCAACGTGTTTACAAACTGTAGGCAGCTGAACCTCTTGCAAATGTGTCAGGTTTTTGGTGTTTTTTTGTTTTGTTTTGTTTTTTTTAATTAATTTGGAAAAAAATGTTTAGCCACTTTTGTTCCTGAAGTCATTACTATCACTCCACTGAGTATGCTAATGGTGTTCTGCTGCTATTAAAATACATCCAGGCATCAAGCAGACAATTGCCCCATTTTCCAGCCTATTTAACAAGTTGAAAACATAACTCTGCTCATTCTTTATTTCTTTGCTACAATAAAATTGAGAATAAAAGGGGTGAAGCTTTCCGGAGATCAGAATGATTTTTTTATTTCTTTTTAAAAAAAAAAAAACAAAACAACCCTAACAACCAGTCACCCTACTTGATACTCCTACTTTTGAGAGAACCCTAAAAATTGTTAAATGGCCCTGACTCTATTTACAGGAAGTTACACTGCAAAATACTGAGTAACACAGTCAAAAGTTTATGAAAGACAAAAAGTAGGTGGTCAGGAATTCAACCATTCCAGTATTTTCCTAAATCACAGATTAACTGATATTTAAAGCAGGAAAGATATGAATATTTTCTGGTCTGTACGGATCATAAATTTAAAAGCAGGACACTATGCATGTTCTTATTTAGAGAGTTTTATTATTTAAAGCTTTTGCTATTCATACAGCAAAAACAGATGATTCAGGCTGCATCTCAATGATGGAACCACATGTTTTTCCATCACATTATTTCTAAACTGAAACATCACACTTCCATGCTTTTCTCTCTTTCAGAAAAAAAAAAAAAAAAGATGATTTATGCCAGAAATTTCACTCCAGAACTAACAGGACTCCCCCTCTTCCCCTACTATTGATTAGACACCATGTAAATGACTGGCTGACAAATCTACTTTTAGCACCTCTCATAAATGTTGAGGGATTACAAACACAGACTTTTGCTGACACTGCTCCTTCCAAATTAGTTTTTCCTCTAGAAAATCTGTCTTTTGCAAGACATCTCAGATAGGCTCTGACCACAAGCACTATTGTTTATTCAAAAAAATTAATTGCTTGTGCATTAATTTCTGCAGTTAAAGAATTCAGTATATTAAGCTGAGTTGCAGAACACCAAAGTCTGACCATACCCCTTAATTTTCAAGGCCTGTCTGACATATTCATCCAATCACCAAGAAAGACAACAAAAGCAATGTTTTAATTCACCATAAAGGAAGAAAGAAACATCCCTATCGAGTCCTTATTTTCATATGAAAAATAATAACTCCTTACCCCCCCTTTCAGCCCAGTAAGAGAAAAGTCTTTTGAAGAAGTCACACTCTAAATGAAAAGTTGTACAGTGCTGGTTAACAGGCACCCAAGAGCTGCCAAACCCTTATTAAAGATCCTTGAATTTTGAAAGCACTGAAGGACAACACACGTACAAAATACTGTTAAATTTATTACAGAATGCAAAAGAAAAATCTGGGTTTGTGTCCCCAGTAATAGGTAAATTAGACTTAATATGTGGTATCTCACCCTGCTCAAGATGGAAACCACCATTCCTGCTTCCCAGCTGGGGCACTGTGGGGACACAAAATGAAGAATTCCAGCAGGAAGGGAAAACAGCTTCTCATCAAACCCATCTCAATAAAAATGAAGGTTCAGCACATAAACATATTTTCATAAGAGTGCTAAAAACATACCACATTGCCTTTACTGAACCAATTTCCTTCCCTTCCACCCCTAAAACAAGCATTTCATAAATGAGAATATTGAAACACCTCTGAATTACAACAGGCAGCTAGGACTTCTTCCACTTTTTACAATATTTGCTATTTTGTACACATATCTGCAAATAAAAATACAAGGCACAAGTCACATGCCAGGATTATATCCTACTGAAAGTTTTTCACCTTGTTTTAAGTACTACTTTTCTATATAATATTAATTTTGCCTACCACAAGCTTGAATTATTCTACCTATTTCTACCTGGAATGGGGTGAAGTTGTGACTAGAAAATAAACAAGAGCTGTGATATAACACTGCTATTTCACATCTGTGTAAAGATATTATCACTCCTCCCCATTTTTCTGAAGCCCATGACTGTCCAGAGGAAAAAAAACAAAAAACCCAAGTCATCCCCCCCCCAAAAACAAACTTCAAATGACACTGATCATTGAAACTATCTCTGTAGTAATCATATCCACATAGCATCTTCCATGCAATTCCTCATTTTTAGTCAGTCAAAAAACCTTCAGGATCTCAAATATTTTCAGTGCTGATTTATGAGCTCACACAGTAGGAGATGGAAGCTGTTTAAAACATTGAGATTAAAACCTGCCTTAGGCTCTCTGCCCTTAATTTGCTATAAATCTACAGAACAAACAGTGGTGTAGGTGAAAAGTCATGTTGATGCTAGAAATATTTCATCATGAGTATCTTCAACACAAATAGCAACATTCAAGTCTAATCCTACAATAAATATTGCTTGTTTTGTGTCTAAAGACAATAAGCTTGCACAACCATCCTCTTCCAGAGTGTTTAAAAAAATAACAAATCACTCTCATCTCAGCCTTAAAGTAGTATCTTTTCTAGGATCAGCTGACCAAAACAACTATTTGTTGCATATTTATTAATTATGAGATGGCAGGCAGCACAAAATTATCCTAAATTATATGATTGATATGATTGCAGAACAGTAAAAACTGATTTGGATGTCTTGTCTACATCAGGGTTTTATTACAAAGTGGATTAGGGCAGGGATTTTAAAGCACAATAATTCTTCTGTACTGGAAATATCAACTGCATGGTCTGGTTTAATTATTTGAAGTGGATTAAACTAAACCACATAAAGAAACTGTTGCCAAACAAGAGTGTTCAGAGGCAAGAAGTGTGGATAGCAATTCCAGGCTGCCATGGATGCTGCATGGGGCTGATGGTACATGTGCAAGAAGCATGGCTTGATCACAGATCACTTTTTTTCTTTTCAAATATACTCCTGTGTCAGTTTATCAAGACATAAATCAGGACACAAGAGGTATGGATTTGGTACAATGCATTAAAATGCAAAGCTATTGCCCAGGACTTTATTGTGCCATTTATTAGCTGTTCCCAAACCTTTCATTTCCTCATGGAAGTAGATTTTCTTCTGTTTGCCAGCAACAGCCTCCTGAGAGACTAAGAAACAACACATTTTCTCATTCATTGCCATATTCTCAAACTGGACTTGAATATTGGAGGGAAGTGCAAGGCAAGAGTTACTATAAAATCAGCACAGGCTGAGCACCAGAGCTTCCAACACATCCTGCAAGTGCAAGTCCTCACTGGCATTGTCTTTCACTATTTCCTCAAGAACAAGATTATGCTTTTAAAACACTGTAACTGAAAGGCCAGCTCCCAAGCCCCTTATTTTTATATGAGACAAATACAAAATTATAATCCTCCTTCATGTTTGAACACGTGCTGCTGAATATAATTACGTGAAGAAAAACTGTACCTTGAGTAATTTTTACTGAAACACTCCCAGCTTCTATTGTTTGTCTTCTAAAAACAGTCAAATTAAATCCTAAATTTATGAGAAATCAGTACAAACCAGTAAGAAAAGTTTAAGGAAAGAAAAGGAACAGAAAAGTAATGAGTCATGCCAAGCATCTCACTGCAAACTTGATTTTTTTTGCAAGTGCAACCCCCAGACAATAAGATTTCCAGCCACGGTGCCATTAAAAAGACAGCACACATCTGGGGGTCTTACAGATGTTCCCTTCACATAAAGCTCACTCTGAAGCACTGAAAAAAAACAGCAAAGCCCTAGAGATACCAGGTACAGAAAAAATAGCTGCAGGTTATCTCCAGGGTAAGCAATCAGGGACAAGGCTTCAAATGAGTGGCTAAGTTGGGACAGTCAGTAAGCACTAAACTCCATTAGGAAATACCTTGACCTGTTATCACCTCTCACAGAGTGTCTGTCAACTTTTGTTCAGCTTTTTTTGGTTTGCTTTGCCTGAAGTACAGATCCACTGTGCCATAAGCTTAAATAATTGCTTACCTGGCAGTGGTAATAGTTACAAATAAAAAAAATACAGTAATCGTTTCTTTTCCATAATTAACCACTTGCACAACATGGCAGTTAACCAAATGTGTTTCATAAATTTTCTTCAATAAGAAGTGCAGAATGATTTAAACTGGGAGCTGTTCAAATATTGTATAGCTCAGAAAATAAAACCAAGGTGCACTGGAAAGCAACACCTGGTGTGAAGAAAACACTGATGGTCAACCTTACCCACATAGCTGCAGCTGAACAAAACCCAAAGAAACCAAACAACTGACAGCAATAGTTGTTTAGGAAAATAATAAGCATTTTGGGAAATCTGGGTAGTGGAACATCTCATTCATTTCTTTAAGTTCTGTGAAAAGACATTTGTTTTCAGCAGTGTGATTTGCATTTACACTGAGACACTTGCACATCACCTGGCACTGCAGTGAATGCCCACAGAGGTAAGAGGATCCTTCATCTTAGAAGGGATTAAATTCACAAATACCATTAACACTCCTCATCTGTGTACATCCAGATGAACAAGGAGAAAATTAAATACCTACCAGCTTCAGGAAACAAACCTTGTTTTTTAAAAAGAACCTGTAGTTGCACTGCCTGGTTTCAGTGAACACACTTGAGGGCTGCTGATTTCTAGAAATAAATTTGAAGCTGATGCTGAGAAAGGATTAAAGCACATCAGGGTGTCAGGGTTTGGAATTTAAGGTGTTTATAAGAGTATCAAGGGTTTGTGTACAAACACTACAAACACTTTCAAGAGAAGAAGTAGTGAAAATTTTAGATATGTACAAGTAAGAGACCACTAACAACTTCAGCTTGCTTTATAACTTGTGTAGGAGCATTCCCAGTCTAACTTCAAAAATATTTTATATGCATATATATATATATATATATAATATGTATTTCTCACAACAGATAGCAAAAGAAGTGTTAAGACTACCTTCATTTTTCTTATAAAACTTGCAACAGCAAACTACTTAGAAAGAGAATAATTTGGGGACAATATAGTTAAAATGGGTATCTTAATCACTTCAAATGATCTTTATAAAGTGGCAAATGAGAAGCTGTCAATTCTTACATGGCATAAAGCTGAGGTAAGAATATCTGAGCTGAATCATCTTAACAAACAGATGTCCCAGTATAGGTTGGGGGCTGAGCTGCTGGAGAGCAGTGTAGGTGAAAGAGACCTGGGGGTCCTGGTAGACAAGAAGATGCCCATGAGCCAGCAATGTGCCCTTGTGGCCAAGAAGGCCAATGGCATCCTGGGGTGCATTAGAAAGGGGGTGGTTAGTAGGTCAAGAGAGGTTCTCCTCCCCCTCTATTCTGCATTGGTGAGGCCACACCTGGAGTATTGTGTCCAGTTCTGGGCCCCTCAGTTCAAGAAGGACAGGGAAGTGCTTGAAAGAGTCCAGCGCAGAGCTACTGAGATGATTAAGGGAGTGGAACATCTCCCTTATGAGGAAAGGCTGAGGGAGCTGGGTCTCTTTAGTTTGGAGAAAAGGAGACTGAGGGGTGACCTCATCAATGTTTTCAAATATGTAAGGGGTGAGTGTCAGGGAGATGGAGTTAGGCTTTTCTCAGTGGTGACCAGTGATAGGACAAGGGGTAATGGGTGTAAATTGGAGCATAGGAGGTTCAAGTTGAATATCAGAAAAAATTTTTTTACTGTAAGGGTGACAGAGCCCTGGAACAGGCTGCCCAGGGGGGTTGTGGAGTCTCCTTCACTGGAGACATTCAAAACCCACCTGGACACGTTCCTAGGGGATGTACTCTAGGGGGCCCTGCTCTGGCAGGGGGGGTTGGACTAGATGATCTTTCCAGGTCCCTTCCAACCCCTAGGATTCTATGATTCTATGATTCTAACCACTAGGTACTTGGTAGCATTGTAGCACATAGCTTCATTTCCTTTGCTCTCCATTCAAAACAGGATTGCATTTCCACCATGAAAATGCACAAAGGGCAATAGGAATTCTCTTGGATAAATTTCTATTCTAGCCCAAAAATAAAAGAGGGAAACGTTTCAGAAACTAAACTAATCTGAAATCCTTAATCAAAACTTTGGAAGCAGGAAACCTCATGATAAGATTAGAAGTGTCAGAAAGAACCTGTTGGCATTTTTTCCAGTGAATCAACAAGAAAATTATCTGTATGAGCTACCTAAATCTAAGAAATATCACTGAAATAAATCCAGTTGTTTGTTCAGCTAGTGAGAACCTGAAAGTGATCTGATTTAAAGAAAAAAAAAAAAAATATTGCACTCCTGATCATGCCTGGGGTCTCAGAAACTCTGTGTAGATTTGACAAAGCAAACAGGGGATACAGAATTCCAGGCAGGAGCTTGTAAAAGCTCTGGGAGCAGCAGGGCAGGCACTTCAGAGGCAAGGTAAGGGTGATTGCTACATTCAAGGTTAAGAGACTAACTCCAAGCTGTCAGCATCCACCCTGCAGCACCAGCAGACTCTGGCTGATGGTTTCCACACAAGTTGTGCCAGAATGAGCCATTCCAGGGACTGGTCCAGACTACTTCTCCCTTCCTTTTAGCATCTTTTCATCCTACAGCATTCTTGGTGTGAGATACATACAAGAGGACAAGCCCAGAGACAGTGCAAGTTAGAAGCTGCAGTGTGGCATAAATCTAATTAAGTCTAAGTGGTAAGACTGCAGGAATGTAAATTAGAACCAGACACATCTCAGCTTCCTCACATGCAACTAGCACTGAATCAGACTTCCTCTGCATTCTCTACATCCAGCCCTGCATTCCTATCCTGGGGAAATCAAAATCAAACTGGAGTCTTGGGCACTAGTTAAGCAAAAAGAATGCATTTAAGCTTAAGAAGATTTGGAATACATATTAAAAAAAAAAAAAAAAGTATGTAAATATAAATATAAATATAAACATAAATATAAATATAAATAGATATAGATATAGATATAGATATAGATATAGATATAGATATAAACATAAATATAAATAGATATAGATATAGATATAGATATAGATATAGATATAGATATAGATATAGATATAGATATAGATATAGATATAGATATAAACATAAATATAAACATAAATATAAACATAAATATAAATATAAATAGATATAGACATAGATATAGACATATAGACATAGATATAGACACAGATATAGATATAGATATAGATGATATAGATATATAGATATATAGATATAGATATATAGATATATAGATATAGATATATAGATATATAGATATAGATATATAGATATAGATATAGATATAGATATAGATATAGATATAGATATAGATATAGATATAGATATAGATATAGATATAGATATAGATATAGATATAGATATAGATATAGATACAGAGTAGACAAAAGGAAAGAGGTTAGGCTTTTGCCTTCTCTACAAATCTGTTAAATTTTCAAGATAAATGCCCCAGGACAAAACCAGGGTTGAAATTATTTCCTCAAGGATTTGCACTGCTGTTCATTTTACCAGTAATCATCAATAACTGGAGCAGCCAACCCAATCATCCTACTGCAGTGGGATCTGTAAAAACTTGGTACTTCTCCATCAGCAAGGTGAACATGAAAGAACAAAACCAATATTAATTACAAAGCTAAGAGCCAGCAACACCAAAGAGCTTATCAGACTATGAAACCTTCATTTTACAACCTTCCAAAGGAGCAGCCTACTCATATCTTGACTATTTGAACATAAACAAAAATTTTGAAATTTTTTGTCCAAATAAACTGTTTGTTTTGCAGTTACTTTAGCAAGTTGATTAGCAACAATAGTAAAACAACCCTTACTCATCTATTTTTTTATAATAAAATAAAGCAACTATTTTTCAAAAAAATACATAAAGGAACAAAAACCAACCAAAGAAAAGCTGAATTCATCCAAAAAGGTGTTTTTATGCACAGAAGCTAGACACAAAAGCAGTATGAAATCCAAAATACAATTTTTCTAGTTAGCATCTATTCATGTTGATACCCAAGATGCACCTTGAGTGCTTCCACTACTCAGCAAAAACCTGACACAGACATCAACTGCTAAGTGTGCAGGAAAACAATCTGCTCTACAAAGCCCAGCACTTTGGCAGAACTGAAAATATTATTCCAACTTTAGTTAAGCCATCTTCAACACTTTGCTGAAAGCAAAAACATGACCCAAATTATTGGCAACATGAGCCTCTGTCTCTGCAGCCCACATCACTGACAGTAACATGCTGTACTCACCTTTTAGTAGCAGGGGAAGGAAATGAAGGGCTCATTAGACAAAAAAGGGATCCTTGCAGCCCAGTCATGCCCAGGCAGTTATGTGTTCTTAAATAAGAACAGGTCTAACTGATAGCATTAAGGAGTATGAGGTCTCAAGTCAGTTTTTAACTGTTCCCTTAACACTTTTTGCCTCCTAACAATGTAGTGCAATTGGGAGAAGAGAGGAGGCATGGATTAAGTACATTTGCAAAATGACAGGAATGAGCTTCTCTTGCACACTGAACACTTTAAATGCAACCTGGTGGTTTTGCACCTCAGCAAGATGACCTTTTAAAGGCTTCTGAAGACATTTTTCTGCACGTCTTAAATTCAATAAAATGCCAAGAGGGATAAACCCAGCATCTTAGGCTGATACACAGTGCAAACATAAAGCATCTGGATTCAACCAAGCAGAGGAGTTTCAGACTTACGTTTCTCATCATCAGCATGTACCAGAGATGCTGCTCTTGACAAAACATCCAGTGGAGTCTCCATCCCTCTCTGGATCCTGAAAAACAGAGTCCAAGTTTCAAAGCATGAAGTCACAGAGCCTTCCCCACAGCACACCAGGTGGCAACCCACTTGTTGATAGTGTAGACACAGCAGGTCTTTGCAGAAGGAAGTAGTAACAAACACCAAGAGCACGACAGCAAAGACAATCAGAAATTAAATTCAGTTTTCTGCTGCTCTTTTCATGTTATACCAGCCCAGGATTTCTTAAAACCAAGTCAGAGATGGAAACAACAAACACTGGCATTAGCTTTCCCACCAACTGCCCATCCAAGAGGATCCAAGACCAAATTCTGCCAGACTTGAATGAAGCTGATGACCATACACATTTCAGCACTATACTAAGCATCAGACTCTCCCATTTAAAAAAAAAAAAAAAAAAAAAGTACTAAAAAATTGCATTATACCTTACATAGACCTCTCCAAGTTTCACATGAAGGGCTTCAAAACTTAAAACAAAGTTCCAGTATGAAATTCCAAAAGATACAGAAAGGAAAGGATACTTTTGGTAGAAAGCCAACAATTATATGGTCTTTTAAATAAGAAGGCAAGAAAACAGACAAAATTATTAAGAGAACAAATTGAGAAAGAAAAAAAAACCTAGGACTGCTAACAAACTAACAGTTCCATTGGATTTTTATTTGCTCTGCATGCCATTCTAACAAAACAAAAAAAAAAGACTGTGGCAACTACAGAACTCTCAAACACACAAATCACACCAATACACACTTAACAACAACCTTATATTTAGGAAGCAACTTCCTTGACTTTGTGATACAAATAATAAACTTTACCATCCTCCCTCTCTCTTCCTAAATAATGTCAAATGCTTTAAAATTAATCAGAGATGTTCAGCTTAAGAGATAGGATCTTTAAAGTAATTTAAAAAAAAAAAAAGTATTGTCAATAAAGAATTAAATCCAGTCATGTTTCCATAGAGCTGTGCAAGAAGAGACATACTTGAAATACCTCAGTGTAGTGCTTGAGGATAAAACATGCATTCTCCCTCCCTCTCAGAATCAGCTTTAGCTCAAGAACAGGATTTTACCTAAACTTACAAAATCAATTAACTCTTTCGTTTAAAGATGTGGGCAAGAGGTTTTAGACTTAGTAAAATAGCAATCCAAGATCTGGTTTTTCTTTTCATTCAATATTTCTTAACATGATATTTGGCCACACTCTTTTCCAAATGAAAGCAAAGACTTGGACGAGTGTTCACTACAGAACCCTCCAGCATCATTGCACTTGACCCTGATGCTTCACTTCTTTCCTGTTTTCTTGGGAGTTTAAAATAGCAAAAACTCCTTTATTTCTCTCCAGAATATTGATTACTGATCCTCTCACACAAATTCCTCTAAGAGGAAACAATCAGAGAAAAGTCTTTAAAATGCCTGGTGATACAGCTACACCAAACTGATAGACAGCTCATGATTTTGTGCTAACCAGATTTGTCCTGAATTTTGGAGACAGTCATATAGAGCTTTCTGGTCAACTCTTTAGAAAAACCCTCTTGATAAAGAACAATGCAAAGGATATTAAGATGTCTTTTATTGAAAACAAATTGTTGTTTCTTTTCTTTAAGTTTTTCATTAATTTTCAAATAATGAGAGCAACAGATGCCCAACAGATGCCCAATCCCATCCCCTTTCCCAAGTAAGAGAAGTAGCTGGTGACAGAAGTCCATGTTGAGAGAAGAAAACAAGAACCAAGTCTTAATTCCATTCAGGAAATTAGACACTTCAGAACCAACTGCCCTAAAACTGGCCTTGATATAGTTTTGCAGCTCTGCATATTATTAAGGTTCATACCATGAGAGAGCTGTTTCCCAAACAGCAAAGTTCTTGTGAAGAATGTTGTGTCCATTCCAAAGCTTCCCTGAAGGGATGCTGCTGATACAGACATCTAAAAATTCCAGAGTGCAATACCATCTCTGCTGCAGTTTTTAAAACATAGAACCACTGAGGTGTTCTGGAGGGAAAAGACCTTGAAGATCATCAAGTCCAACCATTAACCTAACTCTGCTGAGTCCCCCACTAAACCATGTCCCTCAGCACCACATCTACAGGGCTTTTAAACACCTCCAGGGATGTTGGTTCAGCCACCTCCCTGGGCAGCCTTTGTGTTTAATAACCCTTTGTGTGAAGAAGTTTCTTCTAATACCCAATCCACACTTTTCCTGGACAACTTAAGGACATTTCCTCTTGTCCCTGTTGCTTGTTCCTGACACCCCCTTGCCCCAACCTCCCTTCAGGCAGCTGTAGAGAGTGGGGAGGTCTTCCCTCAGCCCCTTTTGCTCCAAGCTGAACACCCCCAGACCCCTCAACCATTTCTGGGCAGACTTGTGCTCCAGACCCTTCCCCAGCTCCTCAGCATCCTTCTTGTCAGGAGGGGACCAAAACTGACCCCAGGATTCGAGGTGCAGCCTCAGCAGAGCCCAGCACAGAGGGAAGTTCCCTGCCCTGGTCCTGGTAGCCACACCAGTGCTGGTACAAGCCAGACCTAGGCACACACTGGCTCATATTCAGCTGCTACTGAGCAACACCCCCTCATCCTTTTCTGCCAGGCAGCTTTCCAGTGCAACACTGCAGTATCTTCAAGGATAATTTTCAGATTGTTTTTCAGACAATACAAAGTAGACTTCTGTCACTAAATTAAAGGAACCAGCCAGCTAACTTTTAAGTTAACTTTTACCCATCCCTTACTGCTGCCACTCAACATCTCCCTCCTCAATCCTTTCACTTACATGGCAGCAAAGAAGCATTTTGCAAAACAGCAAAGACACAAAATGTAAAATCATAAAGATACAATGTCCACAAGTTCCTTAATACTGATCCACTATGAAGTTTTTTATGCAACACTTGATGAACACAAGCCCCAGTAGTGTAACAAACAGCACAATATTTACCCCTCTCCTTTCAAGCTGTTGCAGTTTCCAACCATGCATGGAATATTCTCAGCTCAGCCTGTTAACATTTTTTTAAGACTACAGAGAAATTAAAATTTTGGAAAATGAATGGTTCAGCTATTTCATGGATTTATAGAGCATCTTCCTAGCTACCAGGGAAAGCATATAGGCAAAAACCCTAAAGTTGCTTGTTTGACACCTAAGTAAACAGGCAGTAGGGAAACTGGCAGCAGAGACCAAGTGCAGACAGAACAATGAGACATTTATTCAGCCCCACCAAAGTTATTACTCACAGTGGGGTAGGTCAGGAAAGATTTTAAATGAAGAGAAGAACTTTGTATTTTCTGTTAAGGGGGCAGAAAGGAGAGAGAAACACAACAGATAATGTCTGCAGCAGTAAAATCCATAAGGAAGATGTGATGGTGTTCATCTAGAGCAGATCTTAACCAGTAACTGCAACAAGCTGGATGACAGGAACAAGGAAAAAGTTGGGTGATGAGAACAAAAGGCCTGTACAAAAGACATGCTGTAGAAGAAAAGCAGAATTTAGACATGGTTTGGAGATGAAGATCTAAAAGAGAAGTCACAGTCATCAGGCTACTTGGATTACAGGTCTGAGTGACACACAGAACAGCAGCACAGCCACTGCAAGCACATTAATGAGAAACATCTGAAAGCACAGGAGGAAAAGGGCTTCAAACTTGCTGAGTGCAAACTAGAGAAAGACATCTACAAGATGCCAAGGAGAGAGAAAGACTGAACTCTTTGTAAAGAAAACTCTGGGATTTGTATCCATGTGTCTGGGGAAACTGTCAGAGGGAGAGGTGGATTAATAAACAAAGCCCAGTATAACACCAAAAACATGAGACAAGAATGACTGGACACTAGAGGAAAAATCAAGAGTGAGGACTAAAGTGAAGTAAGGGTAGATAAATACAAGTCTAGGAAAACAAAATAAATTGAAAAGGATGGTCAAATAGGTCACATTCATGACCAGAAGGGCCTGGAAAGAGACTGCCCTTGATTTCAGTGGAAGAAAGGAAACTAAAGAGGAAATCCAGACACAACTTATCAGCACAATCAATATGTCCACAGGGGAAAGGAAGATAAAGCAACAGTTTGATGCAGACCAGGTCAACATCTTTTATTTTTTAAGATAGGAGAGAGTAAAAGCATATTTGCACTGTGAAAGGGAATAATGATAGGCACATTGGATTCACTATGTGTCCTCAAAAGCCACAACACATTTCAATTCCCTCAACTGCAACTAGACCAGAGCTACTTGTGGATACAGAAATCCTGTGCTGAGACACCATGAGAAGTGATAACTGCAGTGCTCATCTGAAATTGGGATTAATCAAACTTCTGCATTTGCAGCTCAGTCTTTAAAGTGAGTTCAGGCTACTTGGCCAAAGGAATTATCAAAACAGCACTTTTTTTCTTAAAAAAAAAAAACAAAACAGTTTGCTCAGTACTTAAGGGGTTCTTACCATGCTCATTTTGCATGTGAAAAACGGGTTTGAAAGGGGAAATCTTTAAAGAGAAAAAATTTAACAATATAACTTATCACACAGAAGTTTACCAGCTTAAAGCAAAGCTTTAGCTTTTTACCTTCTGCTTTTTGTTGTCTTCTTGCATAAATCCTCCTTAAGAAGGTAAGATTATAAAAATGAATTAGCAATGGCACTTGAATTAAAAGTTAATAAACATAAGGAATTACAGGTGGAAAAGTCTAATGTGACCATGTCTTGTATCCACAAGATTGCTCAGTTCATCCTAAACGTTTTATGCCCTGTAGCAAACATATGGAAGGGCTAACAACACAAAAAAGAACTGAGCCAAAACACCCTTTTTACAAAAGAAAACTTTTAAATGTATCTCAGAAGAACCCAGTGAACCATCTCAGTGTCTCTGTTGTATTAGTTACCAACTCTTCATACCTTCTGAAGAAGGTATGAACCTTCTGCCCTTTACACCACGAATGTGCTGCTTCAGTTAACATGCCCCAAAGGTCTGTATCTGTGATTTGCCATCCTATTACAGCTACCAGCTGTATATTCTCCTGCCAGATCTACCCCTTTCAGCACCACTTCTGGGTGCTCATCACTCAGGCACTGGCCTAATTCCTACTCTTCAGGGGGGTGTAAAAGCCATGTGGTAGCATTATCTCACAGTGCTGATACTGAGCAGAGATAGCCAAGGGCAGCAACACAACACCCTAAACCAGAGCACCCTATCCCCATTCCCCACAACTTGTGTTGGGAGATGCTGGTGATTCAGCACAGTGGTTTGCATCCAAAAAAAAAAAAAAAAATGTACAGCACAGACACACCAGCCTGACATGTATTTTATTTGTGACAGAGTAGTTCTTCTAGCTGATTCCAAACATTGAGGTTATAACTGGTGTATCAATGAGAAGAGACATATGGGGGATTTAAGCAAAACCCATTCTACATCAGAAATATTCTGGTATTTCAGAATATGGGGAAAAAAACAAAGGTCAAGAAGTTTGGAGAAAAGACCTTAAAAAAGCTGCTGCAGTGAGGCAGGGGAGGCAGATTGCTGCCAGATTGTACACAAGGCTGCCTGCAGAGATTTTTGCTCATTTTAACAACCTACAGTTTGTTCCTCTATATGGAACACTTTTTAAACTCCTTATTCTAAAGTCAGAGAAAATCTAATCAGAAAAATCCCACTGCAGGGGAAATCCTGGAGGGTCTTGATCAGTTGGTCTTCTGTGTTTTAATTAAAATCAATGTCCATTACTTCTCGTTCCTGATAATCCTGAAGCACCAACAGAGTATAAGGGAAGTGATCTGGCTTCATGGTTTCTCAAATGTCAGTGGAAAGGGCTGTTAAATCCCCACTCACTGCACCTTCAGAAAAGGGGTGCACTGGTGCCATGTGCAGTCAGCTTGACTGGGAAAATTAATTACTTCTGATTACATCTGCGAAACATAAAGCCAGCTTGACTGAGCAGACTGAAATTGCACCGCTCAAGATTAAATTAAAAAATTCTGAACAAACAGAACGTACTCGAGGCAGAGTCAAAAGCTTTAACAGTGCCCTTCGGGCTTATTCTAGAAGATTTTCACCACAGGAGCCTCTGCTACTGGTGAAATCCCAGGGATTTTCTTTGCAAGAAAAACACTCTCTCTCCGAGCCAAGGTGTGAATTAAGATGGCAGTCACAGCACCCCTGCCTGCTCCTGCTGCTCCCAAACTACTTTACGAATGGGAGCTCCGCTCAGGATCTGTCCTCAACACATCTTCGGCGGTACCGGCCCCGCACCGAACGCTGGTGGTCCCGGGGACACGCACACGGTCCCCGCTCCGCTCCGCCGGAGGTGCGGGAAGGAGCAGGAGAGAGCTCGGCGGCTCCTCCCGCCCAAGAGCCCCGCGGTCGGCTCCGAGCTGGGTTCCCCCGGTTCCCCGCAGCGACACCGAGGAGGCTTCACCGCCCGCTGCCGGGACCGGCCCGCGGAAAGGAGGAGCCGGGGCTGCCCCGTCCCGCCGCTCCGCTCCCCGCCCGCCCCGGCCCCGGCTCTGCTCCTCCGCTCCGCCGGCGGGAGGCTGCGGGCACCCGGGGCCACCCCTCACCCCTCCCGGGGCACCTGTCCCCTTCCTCCCGCCTGGAACTTTCCAACCGGGCGCCGCGGTTCAGGCCGGGCCCGGCTCGGCCCGCTCCTCACTCACCAGTGTGCTCCTGCGCCCGGCGGGCTCAGCGGCCGGGCCGGGCCGGGGCGGGCCGGGGGCTGCGCGTTGGCTGCCGGGGCCGGGCCGGGGCGGGCGGCGGGGCCGGGAGCGGAGCGGAGCAGAGGAGCCCCGGCGCCGCTGGCCCCGGCGCCGCTCGCTGCACGGGGCCCGGGAAGGAATCCCAGGAATGATGGAATTCTCCTCCTAGCAGGTGGGGAGAGCGGGGCGGCCCCATTGGCTGGGGCCAGCTATGAGGTCAGCATAATTAGGCTAATGAGCCGTGACATCACATCCTCGCAGGTAGGGAGAGCGCGGCGGGAGCGGAGGAAGAGGGAGAGGCGCCGAGCCAGGCCCCGCCCCGCAGGACATACACCACGCGTGGGACACGCCCCCCCCACAGCCCACGCCTCTTCCCAGACCACGCCCTCTCCACAGCCGCACTCGGTCCGGTGGTGCTGGCCCGGCCCGGCCCGGCCCGGCCCGCCCTATCCCCGGGTAAAACAAATGGAGAACCCGCCCCCGGAGCCGCCTGCCTGGGGCCAGGGGAGAGCGCTGGGGGTGGGTGCCGGTTCATCGCCTGCTTGGCTCTTCAT
This sequence comes from Heliangelus exortis, assembly GCF_036169615.1. NCBI lineage: Eukaryota > Metazoa > Chordata > Aves > Apodiformes > Trochilidae > Heliangelus > Heliangelus exortis. The sequence goes on from NC_092433.1 coordinate 2,485,450, forward strand.
CACTCGGTAAAAAGCTTTTCTGGAACCCAGGGAAAACAATAAAAAAATAGAAAACAGGTTGTTTTCCGAACAAAGGAAGGCAGAAACACACCGCCTGCGTTCCAAATGAAAGGCAGCATCGCTCCGCATGGCAGAAACTGCTTTACCCGCCCGGGGAGGGCACACAGACGCGGGGCTGCGGGAGCCCCGGGCACATGGGGGGGAGGAGGCTGGGGACACCAACCCCGCAGCTGACACTGCGTGAGCAGACACTGCAGGTCTGAGCAGATGCTGCGTTCTCCCTCCCGCTGGAGCAGCCGCTCTGACTCACTTGGCCCCCCCTCAGGGAACTGCCAGGGCTGCGCCTGCCTGGAACTGCAGCGGAGCCACCTCCCTGCTCAGCAAACGCCTCTGCGGCGCTGCCCTGGCCAAAGCTCCCACCTTGAATTCCCACTCTGCAAGCAGGGGCCCGCTCCCTCGGCACGGGGAGGCTGCAAGAGGCACCAAGACGCCTGCTCTGGGGAGCCTGGTGGCACCTTGGTGGCACTCTCCTTGCTCCCAGGCCTCAGCTCCTCCTCAGTCATACCCTGGCACTCGTTCCAAGTTTTGACATTTTCAAGACTAGGAGCAATTTGGGAGCGTATCTTGCTCAAGCACTTTCCCTGTTTTGAGTAATTTCGTGAAATTCAAGGTCTTGAGCAACCTGATCTAGTGGGAGGTGTCCCTGCCCAAGAAGGGGGTTGGAACTGGATGAGCTTTAAGGTCCCTTCCAACCCAAACCATTCAATGATTCTATGAAGTTAAACTGTCAGGCAGGTTGTGTGTATGAAACAAGCACTTCACAGAAGCTAAAACGTTGCCAGTGTACCCTGAATAATGCTGGTGTAATGCTGTTTTCTACAACATTTCAGCTTGCATAAATTAATTCATTAGCAGGAGGACATGGAAAAACACCATACTCATGTCCTGATGTCCACTGTGCCCATCACTCATTGAGAATCTGGTCCCACAGTGCTGCATTTTACCTTTACAAATGCCAAGAAAACTGAGGTTTCTTCTGCTGGCCCTTGGAGTGCATTGCAATGGGACAGAAAGGGAGAAGAAATCATCCTGAGCCTTCACCACAAAGCACTTTAGAGATGGAGGTTTGTGGTGGAACCTTCAGGACAACTGAAGTACAAAGTGTCTCAGTACAATCTTTTCCAAGCAGAACAGTTCTGTGATTCTGGGAATTGTGCTCATGGCCATTCTCCTATCCAGCTCTTCCTCCCTTCTCCCAGTGTGGCAAACATCCACAGTATTAAACACACAGGTATGGAAACAGCAGCACAACCCCCTCTTTTCTCAGGGCAGAAAACCACTGAGACATGGAAAAGTTTATTCCAGATCCCAAGAGCAGGATTTCTGTGTGAAGCATTGGAGGCAGCTCAGCTCCCACCTTCACCCAAAGCTGCAGCCCAGCCTGTGGGCAACTCCTTGCAAGGGTCAGAGCCCCTGGAGGGGCTGTGCTCTCCAGGTCCAGTTTAAAAATCTACCACAATAATGCAAGAATAACTGACATTTAAGTATTTTCAAGTATATCCTTGCAAGGACAGGTCATGAGATGTCAGGGCTATCAAGAGCTAGCCAAAAGTGCATGCCAAACACTAAATTAATCCAATAGATTTCTAAATTAATCTAATAGATTTCAGTTGCTAAAAAACCAAAAGGCAAATAATCTAATAACAACCAGAAACACGATTTTATACATTATTTAAACTCTTAATCTTTGATCCTTATAACAATATATGTTGGTGATATTTATAGTTTTTTAAAAGTCAGTATTGTGTTAATAAACTACTGTAAAATACTTTCATTGCCAGCAAGCAGACCAGGAGTTTGATCTTATGTTTGGAAAAATTATATCAAAAATAATTATGTAAAAAAATATTTGGAAAAAAACCTGTGAAATAAGTCAAACTAAACCACGAGCACTGAGAAAAAAATCTGAAAGAGCCATTGGTATGTATCATGAGAATGTATCATGAGAATGAAGTGCTGCAGACTAATTATAAATCCTTTTAATATGTATCTTCAAGAAAAAAGTATGCCACTCCTCTTTCTAACTGCTGGAGGGGAAGAGGCAGGAAGGTTTCTTTGTTTAAAGAGCCCAGGCTCCTGGGACAAGAAGGAGCTCGGGAAAGGAGAGGTCAAAACAGCTTTTGATCCTTTGGATTTGCTATTACAGCTCCCAGCTAAAGTTTTAGAACAGGGTATTTATTAAACATCTTAAGAGTCTGAGGGAACATCAGCTCTCTGGGAAGGATGACCCTGCCAGCACAGGCAGACTTCCCCACTCAAGTTAGGTGTCAGTGTTTGTAAAGACAAAAAAAAAAAAAAAGAAGAAAAAAAAAAGAAATGCAAGTTGTCAGATGTTGGAAGTGTTTGCAAACAAACCTGAGCTGATAACACACCTTAAGAAAACCTTGCTGAGGCTGCTGAACTCATCACAGGCTAACACTCAGCCAAGCTGTTCAAAAGTCAAATTCACAAATCAAGAAAGCAAAACCAAGCTGGTTTGTACCCATTTGAACTCTCGTTTTGCTTTGCTTGGGTGTTTTTCAGTTTGCAGGTAATTCATAAATGTATCAAAGGCTCTTTGCTGAGGCAGAGACCAGCAAAACCCTACTCTGCTGAAACACAAAAACTGAACAAGAGGGTCTGCACCTGAGCTCAAACACAAGCAGTGCTTCAGCCCAAACTTGGGCACCTGGGGAGGCTGCCTAAGGTACAATCCCAGTCCTGGGACAGACTCCAGTTGCCATTCCAGTTCCATATTACATTCACCACTGCGAAATTAGTGACATTCTGCAGACACTACAGCCAATACAGAAGTTTAACCACAGTGTAAGGGTGCCAGGACTGTGAAAGACTGTGCACCTCAGCTGGGGCAAGTGTCAGCAACATCTCCTGACTTTTCTGCTCTGGAGGCTGCTGGTCAAGGAAATATTTCTTACCCTGAATTTAAATAACAACCCACATCCACTGGGCCCACCAAACTGTAAAAAAATGTGTTAGCATGCTTTAATGGAAAGATACCAATATTTCATGCACAACAAAAGCTGAATTATTTTCTGGGTACATTTTCAGAGATTTCTTTGAGCAGCTGCCCCTGTTTCACAACTTCTTTTAAGATATTTTTTTTACTATGGAGGAGGGAAAGGCCCTGAGATCAGGGCTGGTGGTCTGAGGGGGGATGGATTACATCAAATACAGTTACAGTCTATAGGGAGATCTAGTTCTACAGACCCTACTCAACTATTAATCTTGTAATTATTATTAAAATTAAGCCTGACATCTGTTCCATAACCAACTAAGAAAATCAAACATTTCCACTATAATAAGTTGGCCTTTATTATTATTATTGTAAATTATTATTATTATTAAAATTATTATAATTATTTTTATTAAAATTAAGCCTGACATCTGTTCCATAACCAACTAAGAAAATCAAACATTTCCACTATAATAAGTTGGCCCTTTTCTCAAGCTTCCATGTGTGCCCTCACCCCTGGTATTTCAGAAGGGTGTGCAAAAAGCTGCAGGTGACCCCAGCAGAGCCTGGCAGCCCCTGGGTCCCTCAGGGACAGGCAACAGCACAAGCAGAGTATTTCAAATATGACCCCCAGCTTGTGGTTCTGGGATTTTTTTCTGTGTTTTTTAACACATTTATATAACAATATAAAAATATAAATATATAAAGATATAATTATATAAAAAGATAAAATTGCCTTGGGCAACTAAATCCCTAGATGTGGCCCACAGCAGCAATCTGCTTACTGTTGTGAGAGACTTGCCACGGATCCTCAGTGAGGAAGGGGGCTCACACCTGCTCTGTTACACTATCTCCAAGAGATTTCAGCTTGGAACACATGATGTGTGCTGCTTCAATCAGCAATACAAGTGTAAGCTGCAAAGGGATGGTTCTTTTTTCTCTAGGTGGCCATCTAAGGGAGTGATTTGCCAGCTGGCATTCACTGCCTGCAAGAGAGGAATTTGCTCTTCCAGTTTCTTACTGCAACACAAACACTCCTGCTACAAGAGCCAGGAAGGCATGACATTACCTGAGGTCTGAAGAGAAGCCCAAGATACACCATGCACTGCACAAAAATAATTCAGCTTGTGCCAAAAGAAAACACTTTTGCCAAAGCTATCACAAAACACCACTTGTCACAGGCTTATTAAGGTGTGTCACTGCTTCACAGGATCTGTCAGTACAGTCACAGTGCACACCTCCACCTGTCCACCTCCTCTTTTAATAAGAGATGTTAAATTTACACTGAGTGATAGCTGCTTTTAAAATCATCTCTCAAAGCCCAGTTTATCACAAATTCAGAAGCTTCACAAATACCTTTTCTTCAATGCTAACACTGCTAAACCCTGAATAGGACACTCTTCCCTGCAAAAATCTAGATCTATTTGTGCTGCACCTCAGAGCTACCTTACACAGAAACACACCCAAATCCAAACCACCGTAGCACATACGATTTAAAAAGACACTTTAAATTTTTTGGAATACCATTTATTCTTTCATTAGACCACAATGTGTTAAATTGCAGTTATTCCAGACAGACAAGTTGATCTAAACTGTAAGTTGATGGAGATGGTTATTTATTACCTGCTTCAAGACAAAGCTTGCCCTCCTCATAATTGTCTGCCCCACCATCCACAGGAAGATTAAAAGACACAGTGTAATTTCAGTTGGCACAGGGTCATAACAGCAGCATAATCTTCAAGCAAACAATGAGATGCTTTCAGAGCCAAACAGAAATATGAACACCACTAGCTCTGTTCTGAAAGAAGATTTAACCACAGGTACTTTTCCCTTGCTTTGTTCTAGAGAACAGGAAGGTTCCACCCTATAGAGGTTCCCATAAGATGAAGACAGACAAAACAGCTGAGAAAAAATTTTTGAAAAATGGAGTGTCAGATTAACAAATTAAAAGTACCCTTTGGCCATAGCCAATTTTTATTTGTTAAAGTTTTGTTAAGCACCAATAAAATGACCACACCTGGTTCACAGCAAAACTCTGACAGGTAAACCAAGGTATAATCAGTGATACACAGATGTAGGTAATTATTCAATCGATTAAACACTTTTTTATTATTATTCCATTCCTCTTCTTGTGCAGTAAACACCTGCATATAATAGATCTAACTCCCTTTTTGATTTGTATCCTAACTTTCACATAGGACAAGAGAAGTTTTAGTTCAGCTGAGATCATTAAAATCATGAACAGATTGCAGCTCATGATTAGATGCAGAATTATTTTAAGAGCTTACATTCTAATTCACTGTCAGCTCCATAATTTACATATATTTCAATGCTTTAAGAAAGGGTTATTTAGTCACCAGAATCTCTTCTAAACCAAAGACAGCAGTAGGTGACTAGACAAAAGTAACATGCCTGCCTAAAGGAGCTGGGCACTAGAAAGTCTGAATATCCCCTTCTGAATATCCCCACCTATCAGCTCAAAGATGCATCAAGGAATCACACTGGAAGAATCAAGTTTATCCACATCTGTTTGGATAAGAATACCCACATCAACTTTAATACTGTTTCTGTGTGACAACTTTATAGCTCTTGCAGCCTGATCTTGGAAATCCTAGAATCCTAGAATGGGCTGGGTTGGAAGGGACCTCAGAGCTCATCAAGTCCAACCCTTGCTCCACTCCCCCCGTGGTTCCCAGCCCATGGCACTGAGTGCCACATCCAGGCTCTTTTGAAATATCTCCAGGGATGGAGAATCCACCCCTTCCCTGGGCAGCCCATTCCAATGCCTGATCACCCTCTCCAGAAAGAAATTCTTTCTAATGTCCAACCTAAACCTCCCCTGGCACAACTTGAGACCTCTTGTGCCCTCTTGTCTTGCTGAGAGTTGCCTGGGAAAAGAGCCCAACCCCCCCCTGGCTCCAACCTCCTTTCAGGGAGTTGGAGAGAGTGATGAGGTCTCCCCTGAGCCTCCTCTTCTCCAGCCTCAACACCCCCAGCTCCCTCAGCCCTTCCTCACAGGACTTGTGCTGGATCCCTTCCCAGCCTCCTTGCTCTTCTCTGGACCTGCTCCAGCACCTCAATCTCCTTCCTGAGCTGAGGGGCCCAGAACTGGACACAGGACTCAAGCTGTGGCCTCCCCAGGGCTGAGCACAGGGGCAGAATCCCTTCCCTGGACCTGCTGGCCACGCTGTTCCTGAATGAAATCACTAAGGACTTTAAATTAATTCTGCCTAGCAACTTCTAGACCAGGGTGAGTTACCTCATTACAACAAGCAGGCCTTTTTCCCAAGCTTCCATGTGTGCCCTCACCCCTGGTATTTCAGAAGGGTGTGCAGAAAGCTGCAGGTGACCCCAGCAGAGCCTGGCAGCCCCTGGGTCCCTTAGGGACAGGCAACAGCACAAGCAGAGTATTTCAAATATGACCCCCAGCAGGGTAGAAGGGCTTGGGGTTCTGGGATTTTTTTCTGTGTTTTTTAACACAACTAACAGAATCATTTGCATTTTGATATCAGACAGAAAACCTTGCTGAAATTAATCACAAATAAACTAGACAAGGAGCAGGGCAGATACTCTTTAAACAGCAAAAATTAAAGCAGAAGAAAAAAGATGCTCTGCTTTAAAAGCACCTATGCAAGTACAACCTTTAAATATGATTTAAGATGTCAAGAGCATTTAAAACATAGATGATGAAGCTAAATCACTGCTGTTCTCTGTACAAAATCACCTTCAAACTGTCAAATTGCTACTGACTCAGGCTTCTAATCCAAGGATGAAGGGTCAGAGTTAGCCAGAAGCATGCAGAATGTGCACAATCTCATCATCTAGGATGTGTGCCTCTGCACCAGACTTGGAGAAAAAAAAAATTTAAAAAAAAAAGAGGGATTGTCTAGATTTTATTTTGGAAATAATTTGGTTTTAAAAAGCCTTGTCCCAGACTGTCATGCTGAAGCACTGCAACACCATCATGAGACAGACATTGGGTAGGCTGCTTTGTATCAGCTCTTTGCCTCTCCTGCACCACTTCCTTGAAGCATTCCAAGAAGCAACTAACTTCTTGGCTCTCACTCTTCTTGTACAAGGAGCAAGCCAGGCATTTCATCACTGCATAAGAGAAAGACTTCAGGATGGCAACATTAAAAACAAAAAACAAAAACCCAAAAAAAAACCACAAAGAAAGACTGAATACCCCCTTCTCATGCCTCACTACTAATTTTAAAATGGGAGGTTTGCAGAAACTTTGGCAGGAGGCAGAGAGTAAAAAAATAATCCTGTGTGTGGGAACACAACCCTTCAAATTTACCAAGTATACCATAGAGCCAGATAGACTGCAAGTAAAAGAAGCAACACAAATCAATCCAGTGGTGCAAAACTGAACTAAACTCTATGCCTAGCTTGTTTAACTGAGGAGGGGAGACATCTTGAACAACTCATGGTATAACTAAGAAAAGTGAAGGAACCAGAAGATAAAGTGCTATGATGTTTTGGTTTTTTGTTTTTCAAGACCATCCCTTAGGACTGCAGACTCCTAAGAATCAAATTTTATTCACATTTAAAAGGGAAGAACCTCCTATAGCCATTACACTTGCATGAAGTTTCAGTCAGATCAGAATATTGGTCTTTGCAGCTGGCATGATTTTAATTTTCTCAGTAAAAAAACTGCTTTAACAGTCAAAATAGGCATCCACCATTCATGAGATGGTTTTGGGAGAACGCTGGATTCCGAAGGCAAAAATGACATGGAAGTGGTAGACTAAAGATGTAACTGAAATATTTGGAGTTTTTATGAATAATTTCAGAATTTATGGTCTGAAGCTTCCCGTTCATGTAACAAAACTTAAACTATTTCTATCACTTGTGATTTAACAAGTCTGAGTAAGAGGTTAAAATATGCAAGAGTAAAATGATTACAGCCTCTCCCCAAAGCAGTGATTAAGTTCAGAATCAGTTAGCAACTGTGCTCTAGATTTTTATCTAGAAAAACAAGTAAGGTCACTACAAAGTTCTATGAAACCAAAGGATCGAAAGTGACAGAGCAGCTGTTCACTCAGACAAAAAATATACCAGAAAATAACCATACAATGGTAATGACCCTTCCTCCTGCAGTAGATAATACAAAGAAAATTAATTTTCTACACATTCAGAAGACATGGCCAGAAGTATTGAATTTGAAAATGAAGAATGCTTTGTCCTCTGTGAACACCTCACCCATGAAAAACCAGACACAGACTGACCTGACATTCTGACCTTCAAAGCATAATTCAATTTCAATTCTATTTTTAAATTAATTGCTGGGAAAAGGCATGAGTCACAACCCTGCTTGGATCCCCCCTCTACTGGACACTCCCCAAGTGCTATGTTTATTCTAAAGCTTCCCAAGTTGGAACAGGCTCCAGCATTACCTCCTCAATCAATTTAAAGAAGGGAGACCTCACAATTCAGTTCCCTAAGCCACCACACAATGCTGGCCTCTATATCCATCTTTAACTCCCCAGTTTGGCAAAGGTCTTTGCTGCAAACATCAGGAAGCTCTTGGATACTGTAAATTCCTGCTCTCTAATAGAAGGGAATCACCCTTGGTCAGCTGCATGCTACCTAGAGGCACCTTGCTTATGGTTTAGTAGGTTGAAGCTGTTACTCTCCATTTTTGAGTCAAATCCACTGACACTGAAGGTCAACCAGACCTAAAGAGAAACCTCTGTGAGGCCCAGGTGAGAAATCCAGTCCCTGAAGCTGGGACAAAGTCAGCTGGCACCTGAAGGAACTCACTGCTCAGGCACCTGGAAAAAGGGGAGATGAGCAAGCAATAAAGAGCACCTCTTACACACACTGATGGGGGAAGCCACCATCCTCTGTGGTAGTTTTATGCACTCCCCAAATCTTCATTTTGGGAGCAGACAACCAGCAGTGTTAAGCCAAATGGGTTGCTCACACCAAGCAGGCAAGTTAAAGGAACTCGACACTAAGATTAAAGACAGTCAGGAGGAGAGGAAACCAGAATCCATGATTATGTAGCCAGTCCAATTTTCATTTCCCAGCCCTCCTGTGTCATCCAGCTTATTCCCTCTGAAGCACGAGGTAAGAGTCACACACTGGCACTGTCTCAGTACCAGCTAGGCCCATGCTGCTGACTCACCTAAGAAAATCCTTACTAGTTTGATGGGGCCCAGGATCTTCATTACAAACAAGTCTTTTAAGAGATCCAGAAATAAACCATCTGCCTGGTTGCCTTAAGTGAAAGCACTGTTACACAGGAAAAAAAGGGGATGGGGCATGAAATGGTATCTATGGTGGAACAGCTAAACCAGAAAAGAGGGATGTCTTAAAAACATAATGAAAGCCTAGAAAATTAAGTCAAGAAGAGAAACAGACATAATAAAACTATAAAGGAATATGAAAACAGAGCTGGAAGGAATAAACACAAAAGTTACAAATGGAAAGAAAAGCTAAAGTGACTCTATTTTGTAAAAGAACAAACACACCTCATTATGACAAAGAGTTAGTAACATATTCCCATGTCCTAACTTTCCCGTGCAGCCATCCCTGGTTATTTTAGTGGATTACAGCTGTACCACCATAAGAAATCATTCCCACATACTACTGAAGAACTTCAAAAGCAACTAACAAGTCTGAAATCAATCTCTCTTCTCTTAAAAGTTTTGCATAGCAAAACATTGTAACAACTGCACGGAGTTTTTTTTTTATGTTAACAATAGAGAGGAGTTCAGACTGTAAGCTGCTCCAGGCTATGATTCATTCATGGCTCTCTGCCAAAAAAATAAATACATTCAAGACCAACGGCCTCAAGGGGAAAGGTAGGCCACTTTTTAAAAAGCAGAGAGATAAATGATTTACAGAACAGACTACAGTTTAAGATTTCAGCCTATATGGATGATGAGGAAGGACTTTCTTATGCCTAACAAAGATTTACTGCACAGGCTTGAACACTGGCAGTGTATCAACAGATGGAGTAAACCAGCAACCATTAAACTGGGATTTGCAAAGCCCTCTCCAAAGAACAAGAAATGACCCATTATATTGCTATACACAAAGAAAGTCCACAAAGCCAAATCAAGATATGCAATGGGGATTGCAGCCACGAAAGACAAACACAGGCAGTTCAGGTTACAGGCAAACTCTGCAGTAAAGCAACACCTGTGGGGGGAAAGACCAACCCACTGGCAGCCCCACAAACAGCTTCAAGGTTGGGAGGCTTTGACGCCATCCAGCATCTGCTGCACATAAAAATGTTTAATTAGCTGCTAAACACCAAGCACTGCATTCCCTTTTTTTTTTTTTTTTTTTCTGCAAGAACATTATTTCTTGCAGAAATGCCCAGACTGAAGATAGCTGCTTCACCCTGGGAGCAGAGGCCAACAAATTCTCACCCACTGGATTGACTTGGAATCGACTTCTGATGTTTTGAACCACCACTTCAGCAGCAAGCACCCTCTGAAGCACTAAAACCACTTCTAAATGAGTCTTACTTTAATATTCAGGAATATTAACTGTAGTGCTAGTGGCTTTTAAAAGAAAGCTGCTTTATTAAAGGCCCCCCTGGAGTTACAACTGCATTGCATCATTTAAAAAATTCTAGATTTAACTGCTGCTCATCCCCAAACGTAGCAGTAGTGAGGAACTGCAGAGAAACACTCAGCCTCTTAGGATGTAAGATATCCTCACAGGATACTCTAGTTAAAGTTCTGGTGCTTACACATCTCCAAGGTAACCTCTCCATAGAAGTGAAACCAGCCAGAACCTCAAGGTAACAAATAAAAGCTACCAAAGGGAGCAAGTTGTTAAAATCCAACCTTCATTTGCACTGCAGCCATATCCCAAGAGGGGTTCAGCAGTGCTCAGGTTTACTTCAGTAGATTCAAGCCCAAGCTGTATGTCTCAAAAACAAATAACCTACCTATTCAACAAGGGTAGTAATGTATGTATTTTAAGTCAAGCATGTGATTAAATGCTCTACCAGTAAGAATTCTCAACCAGATGCTGGGCAGTCTTACAGCACATGATCTCTCTCAACCAGTGCTTGCAGCAGTTACAATTCACAAGCCTGCAGTTGCACACCCCATGGTGCTATTATTTAACCAGGTTTAAAAAGTCCCATCCTTACTTTTTCATTTAAAAAAAATTTAAAAAGTAGTAGAGATTGGTCAGGATGGTTTTGTTCAGTGATGTTACTTCCCAGTATGCCTCATGACATAAAGCTTCCCCTAGCTGCACTATTACAGAGGGAAGGAATGAGCTCTTTTAGAAGGTGTCTAGTTCTGCCACTACCTACTTTTTTTCTTTTTTTTTTTTTTAATTTGGTCATAATGCTTATTCTATGGCTAAATTTTTGCCCCATCTGTGCAACCTTTCTTTTTATTCTTTTTACATTTCTTTTCAGCTTGAACATTTCTATACAGCACCTAGGACAGCCTGCATCCTCGATGGAATCATGGGAACTACAAAGTTGCAATAGTTGTGTTTTCATTTACAGACATAAAGAGGAGATAAATGAGGCCAAATATGGAAGAGCATTTTAGTCACTAGCCCTAATCATCTGGTGATGTATACAATACATGGAACAGATTTCAAACTCAGTTGGAGTCTCAGCTGCAGTGTGTAGCAGCTGGCATTTTAAAAAAGCAAACAAAAAAACCCTGTATTTTTCTGCCTACAGTATTCATTTTCCAAGAGTTGATCAAAGGAACAGAATTCACACACACAGTGAAAAACAGAGGAAAAATGATCTTGCTGAATTTGTTGAGGATAAATCTGCACCAGTGGTGAGCATCCTCTCCTTTAGGAGGAGTTAAAGCTCCTGAAGACCCTTTCCCACACAGCCTTAGAAGAAAATAAACACAAGTATAAAAGAAAGCCCAGAACATTTACCATTGTGTTAGATTAAAAAAAAAGTAATAATTCTGCTAATTACTGATGCAGAAGGTTATTTTTTAAATTGTCCTATTTCCTTCAAGGAGTTAATATGTGCTGCCAACTTCAGTTTCCAAATTTTTTATATCCTAAGACCTTCACAGATAATGACATTTTTTCACCCCTGCTCCAAATAATACAGTGGACCTTACTAAAAATTTGCTAATCCCAAATTTCTGGTGTACAAATCAGACATTTGTCCATGCCCCTGCCCATATGCAGCTTCCCCTGCAGTGTACTTCACTTGGGACAGAAAAATAAATGCTGTTACCTCATGAGATGACTAAAGCAGTTCTGCCAGCACTGCACTTCTTACCTGGTAACTATTTCATTCAACAGGTCATGACTCCATCCTGCATATTTTCTCATGCTGTTCATTTCTCCAAAAATCTTGTATCTGTTGGGGTCTGTTGCTACCACTGGGCTCAGTATTCTCTGTTGTTAAGAATTTTCCACCGAGCACACCTAAGTAAGTCAACATCTGATTTCAGATTTCTTTGTAGCAGAGCTTATGCTACAGTGTAAAAAACTGCATGGCTAGTTCAAGACTTCTCTACATACGAAGTTAATTTAAGGTGGATAGGCTGTATTTTGTACTAAAGATTTCTAGATTATCCAGAAAGGAACCTCTTGATGCAAGCAAAAAAAAATTCCAGCCAAAATTATCCAAGGATAATTTAATTTAAGCAGTGGCTTAAATTCTCTAGCTGTGTTTCTTATAACAGAAACTATTCAAATCAGAGACTGATCAGAGAATGCTAGAACCATACACACAAACATTCTCTACCTGGAGACACTTCTTTTGCAAAATGAGGCCACCATAAAAAGGACAGTCAGCCTCCTAATATCAGGAAGGGGACACATCAGAGTGCCCCTAAAAAATTTGTCTTACAAATTCTAGACCTGTCATCAACAGATAATGCAAATCTGCCCATGACCTTAAAAAGTTACTAATTCACAGTAATAATATTTTCCAAGAAAAGAAAATAAATATTGAAATCATCAATATTTTAAAGTTCCCCTGTGATTAAAGTAAGCCTGAATGAGTCATATTACATACAATAATATATTTTCTGTCTTCTTTCTTAAATTTATGCTTTGAACTGCTCTCTGGAAACAATTACCAGCCAATTCCATTCCAATAATTTTTAAAACAACATCACTAAATCAAATGTGGCTTGAGAGATGGCCCTACTTATCACATAATACACAAGGAAAAAAAAACCCAAGATAATCAGGAAAAAAACATTTTATTTCCATTTCTCACCCTTAAATTATTTTTATCATTGACACTCTCACAAATAGAATGTTCTATTTATTTCTATTAAGAAAAATATCCAAAATCAGCAAACCCACCTGACTTGGTGCAAAAAGTATTCTATTTACAACAGATGCTCCAAATCTAGTGTTTCACATGTGAATATTGCCAGAAATGTCCATTCTTTAATGGCATGATTAGTGTAACATGTTGTGTAAAAGTCCAATTTTCTTTAGTTTACCTAATTTAATTAAGCAAGGGAGAACAAGCTTTATCTTTGTTGACAGGAAAAAAACAATAATCAAAGAATGAAACAATAGGTACTTTTGTTGGTAAAATCCTCAGCTTTAAAGCACTTAAAATCTTTTGCCCAACAGCATACATTTCATAAATCTGCAGAGTAGGTCCTGAAGGTTCATGACAGCCTTTCCAGTTTTGACACTTCTGACAATGTTCAACCATCAGCTGAGCAACTGCCACCTCAGTCTCAGGAAGGAAACATAAAATTGTTACAAAAGGACCTGATTCCTGACAAAAGTGCTCATTTCAAACACTCCTTCCCACACTGAGAGTCAGTGTCACAGCTTTTGGAGTCAGAATGTCACAAAATTCCTTTCCACAAAGTCTGCCCTGCAGAAACACCCAGCAAGCAACCTCAGGAGAATTCTGAGGATGAACTTGTAAGCACAGAAATAATATAATATTTCAAGAGGGCAGATTTGTATCTACTTAAAGCTCAATGCACTCCAGTTCCACAAGTCCCTGAGAGAACTGTAATTGGGAGAGGGAATACTTTGGAAAAGCCTCTGGTGGGACAGACCTCTGAGGGTATATTGGAAAATCAAGCCAGCAATACATAGAAAATGAGTGGCTTTGGTTTTTTAATTCATATATACAATCAATCCTCTTTATGCAGGGTTTCTGAAAATCTAAGTTATAGTATACAGGAAAATTAATTTCAGTATTTACAGAGTATAATTCCTTTGTCCTATTTACCATCAAACCTTCCCCTGCTAACAAAGTTCCTTTTTTAGTAGTAAAATCGGGCATATAAATTATTAGAACAGACTTCTTAAATATACTTTAATCTTCTCAAGTAGACAAAGCAACATCTGCAAAATATTTAGAGAAAAAGTACCATTTATTTACCCATACACAGTATGTCAAGACTCAAGATGTTTTCCTTAACCATCCTTTTGTCATTTTATATAATTTCTTCATACTGTAAGTTACAGATTTTTTTGCCCCTAAAAAAAAAAAAAAAGAGAAACTCCATAAGTTATCAACATTTAGGAAGGCTAACTTAAATATTAGTTTCTTACTACAGTAAGTACAGTATTTCCCTGGAATAATGACCATCTAGTCCATCAGGCAGACATTCAAATAACCTTAATATTCATAACACAGTAAATAATGACATTTAAAATAATTGCAATGGTATCAAAGTATGCAAGACATAATGGGTTCATTCTGACAGACTAATAATGTTGCTTATAAGGTCCAATAAATGTAGAGATCATGACAAAAGTCTTAACTGAAACTGAGGGAAACTTCTGATTTACAAAACCATCTGTGTCTCTCTGCTGCAGACTCTCACCAAGCCAATATATGATGCTTTTCAAGCCCTTTCTGAGCTGCTGTGAGGCAGCATGTCCAGGTTGAGTAGGATTTTCCTCCAGGCTGGTAATGGCCACCAGCAACCTGGCAGCCTGAGTTCTGCAGCAGGACACTTGAGCAAGACACATCAGATAAATCCAGGTTGTAGGGCATGCAGGATAATTAGCTGGCCATGTCTGGGAGAAGGATCTAGTTGTCAAAGCACCTTGGCTCTTGAGACAGGAGCCCACCACTAGATTCTGTAGATTAGATGCCCAAAGCTGTGCAGCCAAATTTTGCTAAAGGGATAAAGGCAAGGAGAGAGGGGTGAACCAGGAGAAAAGAGCAGTCTGCTCAAGCAAGATGAGCTGACTCTGCATGACTGGCAGACAACAAGCTTTGTACCTTCCAATCCTACTTCACCAGTTTCTTCTGCAAATCAGGTTTCAGTCAGCCTTGCCTGATGCTTGGCATCAGACACTTGGTTGCCTTGGTTGCTCAGTTAAAACTGAGAAGCCACTGCTCTGATAACCACCCTGATTTAAGGGACTCAAACCCTGCACAGCACCAACAGCTTTCCAGGACAAACAAACCCAGAGCAGTGCTTATGCAAAGCCTTGTGAATTCAAACTGAAAATGGAGAATGATTTTTTTTTTTTTTAATAGGAAATGTGCTGCTGGCTGTTGAAGTGGAAATCTGTTCTGGTTTCAACAAGTTGTGAAGTACATTACAGCCTCCTTGAATATTTTATTATTGCCTCATCCTAACTAATAGGAGTAATTTCATAATTGAGAGTGCACTTGCAAGAGAATAAAAATACTCAACTTGCACAATGAAATTACATCTGTGTCCTTAGGTAAAAAAAAAGATAATACTGAAATGATGAAGGGTACAGCAAACCAGATTCATAAAGCATATACCCAGGTAAACTGAAAGGAGCAAAAATAATGAGATGATGACAAACAGCCATGATTTGGCAGAAGCACAAACCATGGACACCACAGGATGAATATCCTCACACTGGGATGTTGTCTGGATCAATGTTCCACAGAGTAATCTGCCTGTTCCTTGCTTACAATAAACCTCCCATGAAGCCAGAATAGCTGCCATACTCCAGCACCATTCTGCAGCAGTACCACAAACTCCAGTAAATAACCACACCCCTTCACCAGGCCCTGCTCAGTGTTCATAAAGATATTTCTCAATGTCAAAGATACAGAAGGATTCTGCAGCAGTCATTGCCTCCAAGCTTTTAAGAGTTTTTTAGAAACAAAGGGACTGAGTATGACTCAGACAATTTGTAAAGTGTTCTCTTAAACACTTTCTGAAGTTCTACCAAAGCTGAGCCTTCACTTACAGACCCAGAGTGAAAAGAGACACAGCCTTTTGCTGGGTTTCATCATCTAGCATTTGGAAACTTAAAAAAACACAATATTGTTAGTCCTGGCATTTCAGCAAGGTTCGGAGATCCTAGTCAGTTGATCTGCTTATTTTTCCTCCTTCCAGGCTTTTTTTATTGTTATTATTATTAAAAAAAACACCCCAAAACAAAAATATAAAACTAAAATAAAACACAGAGTGACTTTTCAGATTACAACACAGTCCAATCACAGCCTTACAACCTCTAAAAAGGCAAGCTTTTAAATGCTGCACAGGCAGCTTTGACCCTTACAGACACAGATTAAGAAATATGGTATCTCACACTTAGTGTACTCTTACTCTGATGTTTACTTAACAGCACACTGTCTACCTGACAAGACTGACTAAATGTAGCAACTTAGCCAAAAGTTGCAGAGTATGACACACCAGAAGACAAGGAAAAATCTTCTGGAACAAACGAGCAACTTAGCCTCAGGTTTAGCCACTTTCTGCAATGGACATTTCCAGGGGGGGGAAAAAAAAAAAAAAAAAAAAAAAAAAAAGGGTATGATAATATTTGATTTTGAAAAGACCTCAGAAATTATTCAAAGAAAATAAAAGCCTTCAAGTGAAAGATTAATTTAGTATTAGCATTCTAGAATCACAGACAGTCTGAATATGCTGTGACAAGGAAAAGCACATCCTCTGTTTCTCAAGGAGTGTTATGGAGAGTAAAAGCCAGTTGAAATAAAAGTGCTGTATAAAGTCAGTTTTGCATTTCTTGTGTCTCTAATTGCAATTTAAATAGACTCAACCTTACCTTTTGTGAGGAATCATCCAGACATATATTTTCAACTCACAAAACCATGTGCAACCTACATGCAAGCTCAAACTTTTCTATATTTAATAGGATTTCACTAAAAGCAAGCCCCCTAATGAAGTCATGATGGGCTTTTCTTTGCAGTATCTCAAGTAACAAGTAAGTAATCATGTAAACTCTGAAGTGCCTCAAATATTTGCATTAAAATTGCACAGTGTAAGAATTCCAGCTGCAGGACACTGAGCTCAGGCTGAGCATATGAATGAAGTAAGTAGTTCCAACCTCCAAAGTTAAAGCTGTATGGCTCTGAGGTACTATGCTTCCAGGACACAGCCCCACAGCCCCTGAAGTTGATGCTGTTCTGCCATTCCAGTGAAGTCAGTTTCCTTCTGGAAGTGTTGAATGTGGCAAATTAACAGTAACAGAGCTGACCCTATCCTGCAGGACTGTCATAAACTGCACTGCAGCCTGCAAATCAACTTGTTCTATCAGCTTGCCAACTTCCCCTGCCTCTTGCAGCAGCTCAACATAAAGAGATTTTTCTCCTTCATATTTTCCCCCTGCAGGGAGTACTCAGCTCAACTCCACCCACGAGAGCCTTATGTAATAAGCTGCTTACAGTTCTGCCCTAGCACATTATGCTACAAAGCAAAATACAGGTTTACACATACAGCTGGTTTCTTAAAGCAGCCCTCAGGGTGATGAGTCACATCTGTAGTAAAAGTTAATGGTTGTAATTAAGGCTCAGTCTCAGAATCTCCAGCAGTTGGACCACATGAAAATGTCTTTCTCCTTTAGCTACAAACCCCTGGCTTGGTGGTTCCACCTCCTCTTCAGATTTTTTCCACTATATGATGCAGAACAAAGACTGAATGCACATGGAACCGAGACCACAGAATTTCAGTGTAAACATAAGTTGTATCTGGTTTTACTTAAAGATCCACGTTAGGTTTTTTTGGAAGTGTTAGTGTTGTAAGATAGTAATTTGGCTACAGTGTAAGTCCCCCAGAGCTTCCCAGGAGATTTGTCTGGCCACAGTATTCTTCATTTCTAAGAAATTAGAAAACTAATGCATATACTGCTGAAGAGCTGTGACATACAGGCAAACAGTTATATATTGTTAGTCTGGCAGGCACAGACATGTGCACATTTTGAACATATTTACTGTGAGGTACAGTGGTATGTATGCTGTAACCTGCTCAAGCTGCTGCTGAAGACAGCAGTTATCACAAATCTCCAAAACATTTTACATCTAAAGCTGTTCCTTATTCTTAGAAAATCTTCCTTGAAGACATACTACAGTAATATCTCAATTCCAAGAAAAAAGTTATTCAGAGCAGCTACAAGCATCTTGGGCTACCTTAAAGTATCCTGAACAACTGCTTCCACTGGTGATTTTATTAATAATATTTTATTTATAAGACATTTTAAAGACTTGCAGGATTCCTCTAGTAAAACATAAAGAAAAAATCTAAAGAACTATCAGCATCTTCTTCAGAAGACCTAACTATAAGATCTTCAGTCAGTTCCCAAAGACCAAGCAGACTAGCTATGTGGGAAAATAAATCACACAATGGTGCCATCTCTAATGGGAAACAGAGAGGCAATCTCACCACAGACTCAAGAAATACCCAGGCACATTTTCAAAAACTAAATAGGGCATTTAACAACAAACAAAAACATAGAGCTTGGGCTCGACTTTAAAACCACACTGGCAGAGAAAGATGAAAAAAGTTCTGTTAAATGGGTTGAAATTCCTCATTTTGCCTGTGCTCCTTGCCAGCAATGTTAATACACAGCATGCCATCTCAGCAATGACTATTCCTGATTTAATATTTAATTTAGAAACATGCTGTATGTTGGAGTCCCTCACTACAGAGCAGAGTGGGCCTTTCACTGTTGTTGTTGCTGGTAAGATGAAACAATCATCTAAGGAAATAATTTTGTGCCCTCCATTATACTTCAAAAAGAATGATGGCCATGCAATGAAAATTAATTCTTTTGCAAGCAGACCCAGGATAAAAGTACTTGTCAGAGATTATTGACTAGTCACTGACTGCATGAATCTCATAATTCTCTTAATATAAGCAGTGCAGGAGGACAGAGCCATAACACTTTTCCTAAAGTTTCTACTGTGAAGTGTGAAAATATGTCTTAGGGGAAGAGAACATGAGACAAGATTTGGCTAAAGATTGAAGAAAGAAATACAGCATCCTTAGGGATTAAATTTAAAGCTCAACACTCTTCTGTAATACGCATTCCTTGCATGAGTCAAGCAAATAGTTTGAGTGCAGAGCCACAGAGATTTATTTGCCTCTGTGCAATGCACCTCTAGGACGAGGAGCTGGGAACAGCCCCGAGGAATGGCACAGCCAGGGAGCAGCATTAATGCCTCCCTCTAGTGACCGATTCTTTAAATGAGGAAGCCCTGACTGGGAGAAAACCTTCACTGGAAGATTGATTTAATCTAAATTCAATCGCTGATGTTTGGAGAGGGATATTTGAAAAGTAACAGGCAAAAGGCTTCTACTAACTCACTCCTAACCCTATGGAAATGCTCCTAAATTCCAGGGAAACTCACACAAACATCACATCTGAAAAATACTGAGGTCAGACACCACTAGACAGTTAAATTTAATTTCTTAAATTAATTCCATGCATTCTGTGTAATTCTGTGCATTACAAGGCAGGGTTTATTACAAAAAATACTATTTCTATGCCTCTTTCCACCTTCAGTGAGTGAAACTGGAGGTGCTCTGGTATGGTTTAACACCCAGTTTCTGTGCAGCAGCAACAGACCCAGCAGGACTCCCCTTCCCCAGCCAGGGTGGCCTGACCAGCAGTGACCAGAAGGTTGGCTCTACAGCAGCCTTTGCAGGCATTAAACAACATTCAGAGGTTACAAAGTGCCAGAAACAACCCTTTTCCAAATCTAACTCATTTCCCTCAACACATAACCTGTGAGTAACCCCAAAAGATCAATCCTGGATTCTATTAGTAATGGTTTTGGCCAGAGTCTGGTGGAAGTGCATAAATATGGTTAAAATAAAACAAACTAAATCAAGCTAGAAGTAAAAAAAAAAAATGTAAATTCTCCCAAGCCTCCTTGCTCAACTTTGGCTTGGTTTTGAGGCAAAGGATCACAATTGCTTTACCTGAATCAAACAGAAAAAATGCATTTTCAATACTGAAATCACTAGTAATTCATGGGTTTGGATGTAAGTGTTACTCTATGTAACTGGCTGGTTAGGAGAAAATTCAGAGGTTGGTTTAGTGGGGAAAAAAGGAAATCCTATATATGTGTGTGAGTATATTTATACACCAAAAAGCAGTTAAAGACAAAGGAAAGAAAAAGCATTTCACAAATACCTAGTTTCAGGTACACAAAGCAGAAGACATAGTAAAAATTACATTAATAGATGCATTAGGACCTCCCAAAATTTCTAGTAACACTATAAGCTGAAAACACTGTAAGATTTACTGCCTGGCACACAAAAGGAGTTAACAGCCTCCAGAGATTTTTTTTTTTTTTCTATGACTCTATGATTTTTCTTTGATGATTCTATGATTTTCTGTCCATCAGGACAGACAGAAGGGGAGCATAAATAATCTGACAAAGCTTAACTCTTTTTATTCATGCCTTTTTTAGTTACAGACAACCACAGGTCAGGCCACTGACTTTTCACAAGCACTGAATTCAACATAATAATTCTGTCTTTGATCCCTCCCATTATTTTGCTCTACAAAATCTATTATCCAGATATTTAGAAACAAACAGGTTACAAGTTGGTATCTCTATAAGAGCCATGTTACAATTCAAGAAGTCTCCCCCACTAGCAGACAAACAACAAACCCTGGAAGAAAAATAGCACCTATTTAACTGGAAACCTTATATTAGAAACTAACACCTGCAATATGTCTAACTCCTAAAACTTTTTCTGCTTTTTTCTTATGGAATTATGTCCTTAGTCTCTTCCAACTACTAAACCAGATTAGGCAATAGTTTTGTCAGGCTTCTTCCAGTTAAAAGAGCTAGACAATTAACAGAAGCATATAAAATGTACAACTGTTCATGTTTATTTTACTCAGCAGACCACTAATGGTCCCAAACACTGCAACTTGTGTTTCTTTACAAGGAGGCAGGAAGTATAACTTGGAGCCACCAGCTTTAATGCTAAATGGGAAGGGAACAGCAGCTGTACAAGTCTGGCTAAGGACTGCTCAGTAGGAAACAATACAGCTGCTTTTAAGACCAGTAATGGCATCTTTTGTATATAATTGCTGTTGTGGAAGAAGTAGAAATGGGCATGAAGGAGTGCAGAAAACTATTTGAGCAACCTCATGCAAACAGCAAGGATTTTTCATTTTGCAGGAAGCTCCTCAGAGTCATAAGGAAATAAAGATTCAGGTCTGGAGTCTTTCTTTTAAATCAAGCTGCAGTGCTTTCATCTTTTTAAAATGTAAAAATCTGGTCACCTTAATATTGAATTCATTTCAGAACTCAGAAAACTGGATGAAGCTCCAGCTATGTAACTAACTTCCATGCAGTTAGGAAGACTGGCAGCTGAAATGCATCCCTAAATTTTCTCATGTCCTGCTTTTTACCTTCTGCACCTTCTCTCACACTGATTTGGTAATACTGTTCTTTGCCTGACAAAAACATCAGATCCTCCCTAGCTCCCTTCCCTCAAAACTCATCCCCTCCTCTAATTATCAGATGGAATAGCCTTACAGTCTACCTAACACACCAGCACTATGTACTGCTCATTTAGGGATCTGCTCACGTGTAGAAAAGCCAGAGTGAATTCTAAAGTTAATTTTTTTCATCTCTTAAGATGACAGGAGCAGAACCAATGCACATTAGTGCACAATATCTGGCCCACATATAAAGTCAGAAGTTGTTTTTTGGCTACTTTTGGGTTGTTGAGGCATTTTGTTTATTTAAGAATCCTATAGATTCCAATGCCTTTTGGGCATTTTTACAATTTTTCAACTGTTACATAAAAGCTTCTGCTTTAAACACTACTTTTCTTTTCCGAGGACTTTCAATTAGGCACCAAAAAAGTTTATTTCCCAAAATCTTGTTACAAGACACTCTTGGGGCCTTACAATTTCTACATTGTGAAATCAGAAAGCTTATGTTGATAGAAATCACACACATTCTTACCAGCTGTTAGTATAGTTTTAGCACTCTGCACTATACTGGAAGACCTCACAATTCCCGAAATGCCTGCAGATAGAAAAGCAACACAGATGTTACCCATCTTACTTTTGTGGGCATTTTTTTATCCTCCAACCTACACAAAGAAGTTAAATATTTTTCCAGTAATACAATCAGGCCAGCCTGAAAACAAAACACACACTTAAGCTGAGAAAGTTTCTGCTCTGCTGTGTCATACTGATTGAAAATATTCTCTGAGCTATTTTAAATTCTTTTACTTGTAACATTTTAAAAACCCAAATCAATATCAAGGCAGATAAGAACCAGTAGGAATTTATTAAATTAATTTATTTAGTGATCCCATTATTTCTCTGCTAAAATGATTAGTCACAAAGGATTCAAAGTTGTTTCATTTATGTGCTGGAGTGTTAACTTTCTAGAGCAGAACAAATTATACTGTTTTACACTTCAATATGAAATGGGGATTTCACACTTCTCTGAACAAGTAGAGATGCCCATCTTGTACAGTGTCTGTCTGGCTTTTCCAAATTACCATCCTCTGGACACAGTGCTTTGCACAGTTCTCATTGTCTGGTAGTTCTTAGGTATTAGCAGAGTAGTAAATAAAACATTAAAACCTTTTTGAAAAGTACTTTTATCTGTTCTAATACATATGTATAAAAAAAGCATACTGATATGTGCAGAACAAAATTACAGTGCATTACTAAATACTTAAAAATGTAGAAAACACAGAGTAAGTCTTCTAAACTGAAAGTCATTCTTCTGCATTAGCCAGAATGTAGAGTATAATTTCAATTATGATTTTTACATCTTTGTTTCAAAGCTATTTCTATAGCAAAGAAAAAAGCTCTAGGAAAGCCATGACTAAGTCAGAAGGATATAATATTCTATTGGAAAATCATTTGAGAGGGGAGGGGCAGAGGAAGGGGAGGGTACAAATCATGTGTAGTCAAATACCCAGGGACAATACAACTGAGTAATCAGCTTTGTCTTGCAGGATTACCCAATAGCTTGTCCTGTCCTTTACACTGATTCTTGAATTAGGAAAATCTTGTGGCCACACAGGTGAGAAAGGGGTTTTGATTTGTTGTCCTAAGAGTATAAACTGCTTGTGTTGAGAAGACCAAAAGTGACATTTTGATGCTGAACTGCTGCTTTAGACCTATATGGAGCTCACAACCACTCCAGCTCCTGCTTCCAGATTCAGCTCTTACCACAAGCCTGCTGCAGCCAGCCACAGCACCACAGAAGCTGCCACAAAATGACATGAAAAAAGGTGGACACCTCAATGTCCAGGTGCAAGACAAAATCTCCATTTTGTCAATGGAGAGCAGCAACTCTCAGGATTTTTAATGCCCCAAGGAGAAATCAGCATCTGAGCTCCCTCAAGAGCTGGCCAGTGTCTAGTGACTCTCAGGCATCTAAGGAGTTCCTGCTGTGTTCAAGGAGCTTGCAAAATTTGCCACCTGGAACTAAGAGAGGTAGCTGGTTCTTCAAAGGTGTAAAAAATTCCTCAAAGGTGTAAAAAAATTCCTCAAGTGCTACACATCTTTATTTTTCTGTAGGGTAATAAAGCACTGACATCTGCAAAAAGCTTTAAATGGCTCATAACAACATCATCTTGCCTCAGAGAAGGTATCTGTGACAATGAGAAATACCTCAGCCTTTTTCCTCAAAGCCTGAGTTCTCTGCCAGAGCTCAAGGATCTGGACTAGCTATGAAAAATGGGAAAAGTAATGTCAGAAATTTAGAAAAATAACTTAGCATTGCAACTTATGATGGGATTATATAATTTAGTATTTAGATGAAGTTATGCCAGCCAATGAAATCTTGAAGGTTCAAGCACCCCAAACAGAGTTAGATGATCTAAGCAGGTCAAATTAGTTCCTAAGGGTTATTATTTTCAGAAACCAAACCAAAACATGCCTTTCTCTGTAGGAATGGCACTTGCTAGTATGTCAGAGAACCTGGCTGCAATCAAACAAAGCCAAACCCATGCTTTTGGGAATGCATCTCAAGGCTAACTTCTTGTTTCCAACTTCCTTCTCTCTAAATCACCCTTCTGAACTTGAAGGACACATTCAGCAAGTCCATATATCTATTATGTTTTACAGATTACACTGATCTCTGCCTACCTTGATGCACCACAAATCCACAGTCAGGGTCATGGGCAACTTGCATTAAAATTTCTTCCACATCCCTGTTTTTTCCAGGAGGATCTACCAGAGAAGTTATCTTCTGTTGCAGAGTCCTTGGCAAAGCCATTAGTTGGGCAAATTGACCTTCTGGGCTTTTATCAATCTGAATGTTACAATAATTAAGACAGGAAAAACATTCAGTGTTAATAATGTTCTCTTTTCAAAGAAGACAAAAGAGTCTTTCAGCTCTCTCTGACCTCTGATAAACACCTCAGAGAATACAATCCATTTCACTCCACAAGTCTTTGCCAATTCTAATGATCCAATGCAGAATCTCAGTTTTAAACCTGAAGAATAAGTCAGTACAAAGATGTTAATTTTTATCCAAGGGAAGACTAATGTATACACACAATCTTGCTGCCTCTGCAAGCATCTTTCCATGGAAACTGCAGAATTTCTGCTCTCTCCAATTTCCTTTGGAAACAAAAGAACACTATAATGAAAAAAAGAAAGTTCCCAAAAGACCACTTAGCTCAGTTTCTGCTGCCTGAACATAATCAAACTATAGACACACATTTCAAGTTAGCTTGAAAAACAGTTTCTCTGCTTTAAACTCAAGCCACATCTGGTTTGTATAATTTGAAGGAAACGTTCATTCCACATTTTCCAATCTAAATCAGAAATTCAGTGACCCTTTTTGGAATACAATGATAGCAATGCACAGGCCTGTACACATTGACACAAAATGTAAGCACACATACTTGAAAAATGCCTAATGGAGCAGATTTCTCCAAAACTGGAGGAAAATATGAAGAGCTCAGTTCCTCCCACACAACTTTTTAAAGAGCCCATGGAGACATCAGACAGGAGTCTAGTTGCCCTATCCACTCCCTTTAGTCAATGGGGAGAAAATGATATCCAGATGAATCACCCACTGACTACAGAGGGAGCCGACAATGAGCAGGCTCTGAACATTCTTTGGGAGGAATCCATGCCTGAACCAGAGCTGTAAGAACTAGTGTCTGCCTTCAATTGTTTCTGAGAGATCTTTTTAAGAAGAATTTTCTCTGTAATTCTGCAGACATACACTTGGAGAAGGGGTTTCTGGTCTGGGTTATACTGCACTACCAATAGAAGTTATCCTCTTCAGTCTGGAGAGTAAATGCCAAGAGCCAGAACACTGTTCTGAGAGAGAAATAAAGTATGAGAGCACTTTGCTTCAAATCAGCAGCAAAGTGATGGCATTGAATCAACAACCTTGATCACCATTATGGAGTTAAGTACAGATTAATTATCCAACAACATATTTGTAGTATGCTACCAGTATTTGCTTCAAGGTAACACAGCAGGGAGTATTATCCTCTCTAGCCACCTTCTTGGAGAAAGCATTACTGATTCTTCTCAAAATCAATTTAAATACAGCTTCCACTAGACTGCTCAAAAGCACACTGAAAACAAGAGAAGAAGACAGCTGCAGTACAATACAGATTCACCCACGCTGCACTCCAAAACCCTGCAGGAAAATTGCTCACTGTACTGCAGCTTGCTTAGATCTGTACTCTGGTTTCTAACAACACATCAGAAAAGAAGGCATTAATGAGATAATTGCCAAGGTGGCTTGAGGATAAAGAGCTACCCAAGGCCATGAGACAATCCATACTATTTTTAAGCTCATGTTGAAATGTATATCACACTTGAATATTCACAGACTGTGTGTGAACTCCTGCAGCACAAGGAAAAACTGCTCTAGGGGCCCCAGCCATGGATGGCATCTCTCTGCTAACTGCACTGGAACACCTTATGGCACAAAGATGGAATTCAAGATACTGGCCATTTTGGATACTTGTTTCCTAAATAGTAAGAAAAAATTTAGATAGAATATTTAAAGATAATGCCAGAATTTCACTTGGGTTTAGTTAACTGATCTTCGTAAGTAGAAGTCTAGGGTTTGGTTTTTTTTGTGAGATGCAGTATTTGACTGCAGAGAGTTGCACCTCTAAATTGTGGTCTGATCTTTTTAACATAAACCATATGTTTATTCATCACTTCCTAGAATGTTGTTTCCATATGGCAGTCATTAGCACACACATTTTTAAATTATCTTCTCTTGTTCCCTTGCTAAGGGCTCTAGTTCTGTGCCCATCCTCAGAAAAAATGAACAGTAGCTCCTACATATGCAGAGGCTGGTATTTCAGGCAAGTCTTCTGGTTGCAGAACTAAGTAAAGAACAATGCAACAGTGACTACAACTGCTCCCCTCAGTGTATGGCATGATTCTTGCCTTCTGTCAGTGTGATAAAGCCCTTCCACTTCCTTGCTTAAAAACTCTTTTGAGGAACACTTGCCTCCATCCTCCCCAGATGGTGTTTATATACCACTTGAGGGCAGTCCTGTAGTATGTTGCTGTACAGCTTCTGAAAATGGGGAACATTAGGTTTCACTATGTTCTGCACTTTTGATCTGTCTTCTCCTATTATCATTCTGAAGTCACCTAGTCAAGAAAAGAAAAACCAGTTAATTCATTAGGAAAAAAAAGAATCTCAAAAGAGAGTATAACAGAAACTAACATCATACAAAACTGTCATCTAAAACTTTATTCTTCAATTCTACCAATGCCTGTATAATCTACAATAAGGTTAACCACCTGAGAGCCAAAAAATGCTATTCAAACACCTTCAAGCACAGAAAATAAGATACAGAATTGTTCTGTGGCCTCTGGTATGATGTAATTTCATCAAGCTATGTGTCCACATTTTCACTTGGCCAACAAAAAACCTGCAGCTCTCAAGCTCATCCTTGCAAGTGGCAGTGACACCATACATCAGTTTCAGCAGATCACTAACCAGCCCCAATAATTTTTATCCAGAAGCAAATAACCTTCAATTTTCCAATATTGGAAGAAAGTAATTTCCACTTTGCACATCAAGTACAGCTAATGGCAGTCATGGTGAGATCTCCAGAAAGCAACTTCTTTTAACACCACTGTTATTACCTAAACACCCTCTTTTATGATACATGACTAAAAAATTTCAAAGTGAGTAAGTGAAAGGACAGTCAGTCTACCACAGAGCATTCATCTACCTCTATTAGGTCCTACCCTGGTAGCTTCCAGGGTTACCAGCCAGGAGTTAGATGTCCATATCAATAAACAAAATCATGAATCAATTAATTTTCCCACTTTCAGGAGGTAAATGTTGTTGCAAGGTAGCAACTTGCTAGCACTACTTTGTTGAGTTCAATTCATGCCAAACCAAAAAAAACAAGTACATAAATGGTACTGACTCCCTGCTCTACCAAAAAAGCACAGAACATTAAAAGGATGAACACTTCCCAAATAAAAACACAAGCAGATCTTTTCAGCAGTCTCCAAGGAAACTGATTAGAGTAACACAAAATCAATTTTGCCCACTAGTATATCCTCTGAAAAGTTTAAGACTTAACAAAACAGCAGCAAAATAAAATACCCACAAAAAAGTGACTGACAGCCTCTTTCTTGAAAATTCCCCACTGGGAGTCTTCTTGCTGTAGCTTTGTTCAAACAGCAGAGCTAATTTCAACATCTTACAGCGTGGTAACTGATCTCCCATGGTTTTTGTTAATTGCAGTGTTTCAAAGTATGTGTAAAATAGTATCTTGGTCAGTAGCACTCAGCAGGAACTTTGTGACATTCATCACCAGGTTTTGGAGGGTTTGCATCCCTGTTGCAAACACCCCTGGTTAGCAAACACCCCTTAACCAACCCACTGTCAGCAGCTGCTTTCCTACCACTTTCAAACTGATCATCAGAAAAACTGCTAAGGAAAAGCTGAACAAGTTGCAACCCAAACTTAGCAGGGAAGTAATGTGTTAAGAACAGTAACACTCATCAGCAGAGCCAAGCTGCAGCTTACAAACCTCATATTAAAAAAAAAAAAAAAAAAAAAATCAACAAAAACCACCACCCAAACTTGTGTTTCTGTGTGAGCAAAGAAAGTGTTGCATGAAGCACAACTTCACCTAAACTTGTGCAAAGCAATTTCATTAAGGGTATCAACATTTAAAAAGCAATGCTGAATTCAACTGCAACAATGAAATCTTGCACTGAAGAGTCATTTGGAGTAATTTCCTAATTTTTTTCCATACCAATTCATACCTATTTCAAAGCTAGAGAAAACAGGAAATTCTCTTATGACAAAAGGTCACCAAATAGCAACCAGGAGATAAGTGTCAAATGCATGAACATAGTCTAGACCTTTAGATTAACTAAATAAAAACCTTAAATACAGCACATTCAGAAAGAAGAGATAACAAAGCATGGCTCAGACTATCAAATTAATCAACAGACTAAAATCAAAATTACAGAGAGCAAACATATTTTTTTTCTATGACTGTTAACCATTAAGCCCAAAATACAACCCCTAAAACTCAAAAAAACCCCCAAACATTATTTCACCATCCTAAATCACCCCTACTTAGCTGTCCATAAATCAAGCAGGTCTAAGATTTTCCTGTGCACCTCCTCTCTATGAATATCACAATTAGTCTTTCCAAGCTGCTATGTAACACAGAATTAAAACATTGTTACTGGAGCACACAACAAACAGCATGGCCCAAAGCAAAGGAACAAATTTTTATGCATTAGACCTTCCCCTCCAACTCCAGCTTTGCTCCTCAGAGCATCTTCAGACCCCATGTACTAACCAGAGTAGGAGAGTCCTGCAATCTGCAGGTAGAGGTCTTCCTCAGAGAAACTTTCTGGCAGCATGAGGAAGGCTGCTGTGACAGCACACTTGAGATTGCTCACCAGAGCAGCCTGCAGCTTGCTGTTCTCATTCTGGGTCAGTATCTTCACCTGGAAAAGCAGAGTCATTAAAAGCAAGACTTCAGGAAAAGTGCTGCTGGAGATGGAGCTGGAAATGTTATTTAATCCCATATGAAAAGAACATGGTTATTTAAGATTAGATCCTAATGTTATGATAAAGTCTGGATTGTGCCCTTTTGTTTACACAGTGGGGGAGAGGAACATCTTGCTTAAGACTTCATAGCCTGCTACAAAAGGTTGTTTTTACAAACACATTTGGAATTGCTGTAAACAACCATTATCTGATCTCAGAAGAGATATTCACCTGATAATCACCTTTCATGAATTCAGGATTAATAAAAACAGTAAAAATGAATGCATTAGTAGAAATACCTCATGCAATTAAACAACAAATAAAAAAGGAGCTCTGTCACAGTGAAAGACAATGGGATAGCAGCCAAAGAGGGAAGTTTTCCTGTTCATCTCCAGTCTTTCTTTTTTTTCAGAGGACTATCATATCAAGCTAATTTTTAGGAAACATTCAAACTCTTCAAGGCCAGCTACAGAATCCAGCCACTTAGGATGTGGAAATATACTTGAATTAAAAAAAAAAAGCAGATCATTAAGAACTGAATACAGAAACAGATTGTTATAGAACAGGAGGCAGATGAAGTCAGCCTGATTTGCAAGATGGCTGTGCTCTTCCAGAAACAACTCTCCCAAGAATACCTGCCTGCTGTTCCATTTTCAAGTGTTCTGGTTCAGCAATGCTGTCTTCCTTACAAGGGCAGCTTCTTAATTGTTGTTTACTCTTAGAATACCTTAAAACACAAACTCATGGCAGTTACACACAAGTGTATCCTATTTGATTTTTCTCCTCAAAAGCCTGGTCACACACAAATGAGCTGCAGTATTACTTCAAATTCTGCTCTCAAATATAACCTGAAAGGTAAGGTATCCTTTCAAGTAAATATTTTCCTCTAGGAAAGAAAAAATACAAAACCAAACCAAAACACATAACGCATATACAGTAAAGAAAGCAAGAGAAACAGACAACTGCTACATAAAATTCTTCATATAGAGAGGTTATTGACAAAGCAATGTTATGGCTATTCAGAACATAATTTCAAATTATGGTGAAATCTTTAAGAAGGTTAAAACTAAAACAACATTTTGATATGGTGGTGAATGCAACAGTACACAGGCTGCTTGTTCCAATCACTGTGCAATAAAGCATGGGTTTGCCTAACATCAAATATATACAATATATATACAATAGTCTGGAAGTGGCTTTTGAAAGGTGTTCTCTTCTTTGCTTTTCTTGTTTAAAGAGTTTACTGTGCAAGTGAATGTTTCAGAATTCCTCCAAGCTTCTCCTGTGACTTACTTTGTATTTTCTAGTAGTCAAACTAAAGACAATGGTACAAAGCACAATATATTCATCTGCCAGGAAGCCCAGAGTAAATTTTATTTCCTTGAAAACCACAGAAGTTTACTGAATGCACAGAGTCTTGCTCAAGCAAGATCCAATACACAGGACAAGCTGGCTATAGAAATAAACTAATATTTCATAGAACTATGGAGTAGTTTGGGTGGGAAAGGACCTTAAAGCTCATCCATTCCAACCCCCTGCCAAGGGCAGGGACACCTCCCACCAGCCCAGGCTGCTCCAAGCCCCATCCAACCTGGCTCTGAGCACTTCTGCAGAGGGGACAACCACAACTTCCATGGGCAACCTGTTCCAGAATCTCACCACCCTCACAAGAAAGAATTTCTTCTTAATGTCTGACCTAAATCTCCCCTCTTCAATTTTGAAACCATCACCTCTTGTCCTCTTGCTACACAAAATCTCATTGACTAAGTAACTTTTATGTAGCTTCATACCTTGCTGCTACTGGGGAACCCTAAGGAAAGACACCCCAAGATGTTACACAAACTGCTTAGATCTTAGGCTAGCCCTGGAAATAACAGCAGGTTATGGACAGGTTTTTCTAACACCACAGTTACAGCCTTTTAAAACATGAAACTAAGCAGAGATGCTACTCTTCCTCATGGAAGACCAGACTTGCTTTAGTAAAAATACTCCCTAACAAAAACCAGAATTTTTTCAAAGGGAAATTAATAAGATAGGCTTAAAAACTTAAATGCATGAAACACTGCAGTAGGGAGACTGTTTATGAACAATTTTTCAACAGTTCAGGTATCTACAAGTCTTGCAGGAAGACAGAGTGCAAAAGTTATCATCCAGGTATGACAACAGTGAATGTTAATTGTTGGGGTAAAGCTGAAAGACCAGAGCTAAGGAAGGCTCAGAGAACTCACAAATCAGAACTATTCCCTGTACCAGATTCCATAAGAGGGAAGTAAGAAGCCAATTTATTCTGGCTTTACAGGATACAGAGAATTCATTAAACTAAAAACACAGTTGAGTACAAAATTATTCAGTATTTTAAATGAAGGGTATGTTAAATGTCATAAATAAGCATAACCCTCAGTCACCCCAGAATGTTCCCTGCTGGGGAATTCATACACAAGAAAATGCAGAGATACTTAATGGACAAAGGAAATACACAAAGAAAATGTTGTAAGAGAATGAAAGGTAAGAAATGTATGAGAAATGTAAGAAATGAAATGAGAAAGGTAAGAAATGTATGAGAATTAAATGTAAGAGAAAGAAAGGTATCAAAAGCACTATTCCAGTTTGCTGTTTAGCCACATTCACACACTGCTAAATGTCAGCATAAGATTTTTCCATTCTCTTTCCAAAATAATTTTTTAATAGATTTGAACAACAGAAAAATTCTGTAAATAAATTCTGTGAAGAACCATCCTCTGCCACTCCTTCATGGGAATTTCTGTAATATAAAAAAACCCCGAATCTCACAAGACCTTTCTAAAAAGTAAAAGATACACTTCTATACACTACTCATACCCTTCAATTTATTAAACACTTCCTTTTCTTAATAGTTTCTCTAGGCCAGCAGTAAATTCAGCTGTTTGGACTGAAGCTATCACTTAGACTCTATTTTTAACAAAATCTCAGTAACACTTCAGATGCTTTCTAAAATCTTGCTCTGAAAGCAAATTATGTGTCAGTTATGCTTATTTATTTTACTTCTAAGGAACAGCAGCACCTTTTTTTTTTTTTTTTTTCCCCAGGAAACCTGTCTGTTATGAAGAAATTACAAGTTAGTTTATTCAATTTCTCAATGCAGTTTAATGGGAATTCAGCTAATCAGCATTATAAATTTCATGTAGGATGAAAAGCCAATAAACTTTTAACACAAAGAAAGAAGCCTGGGAAGAAAAGTTAGCATTTTTAAGTGGCAATTCCAAACTCCATCTATTCTGCCAAACATTCTGGAAAGATTACTTGGTCGAAGCAACCAGTTCATAACAGGAACAAAACCTCCAGTGAATATTAAGCCAAGATTTTCAAGCCAGAGCAAATGTTTTAGCTCATGTGCTAGAATAGCTTGGATAGCTTTCACTCAGAGTGACAGCTTTGTAATGGAATGCCAGAAAGGCACTGAGCTCTTCCTCCTCTACATGGAGGAGAAAATTCCCAAACAAACTGTTAAACAATATTAATCTGGCTTCAGCCAACTGGGTCCAGACCTAGCACAAATGGCAACTGGAATGTAAGAGATCACAGTAAAACCCAACTAACCGTGTCCCCTCCAAAAGAAGCTTATTGTACATTTTTTATAAGGACAAAAAAAAAGCTTTCTATCACAACCACTTTAAAACATATAAACCTCAGATCAGTTATGAAGAGATCCAGCAGTAGTTTGAAACCCCCACAACAGATCTAAATAAATTATTTGGTCGTTTTTGGTCAGTACAGTACAGCATTAAAAATCCTATGTTAGTGATTTTACAGATTCTACAGATCAGTAAGAGGTGGCTTAAACATTCTCCAAGTAATCTTCCAGTTCAATTCTAGTTGAAGTCCTGCAGTCTTTACTCAATGCAAATTCCTATGGGCTTTAGGAAAATAATCTGGACTGATTTATTTTATCTATTAAACACACATGCAACATCTCCAGTGTCTTGTTAGCAACTGAAGTACCAAATTCTGCCTTCTGGTCCAAGCATGCAGTCTCGTTAAACATCACCAAAATATATGTGTGCTGTCCTAAAATCCTAAAATAAGTCAAAGAAGCAGCAAACGGAGTTACACGTAAAATAAATATTCAGTAATCATTCCTGAAATGAAGTTCAGAATTCTTCCTTCAGTTATTTTTCCCAATGTATTAAGTTTCATTCTTTATAAAGATAGCAGCTGTTCTATCTCTGGAGAAAAGTCAATAGTGCTCAGCCAATCTATCCAAACTTTAACTTCAAATTTTTAGTTAAAAGCAAAATCAAGCTCTGTTCTCCTTTCCCCACCCCTCTTCAGAAATTTTAACTTCGCAGTGCTGCCATCTGCTGAAAGCCCACTGAATCACGCACCCATGGGAGAGAAAAGACCATGTATTTATGACACAAACCCAGAGAAAACCCAACATGCCTAACACACAGCTACAGACACTCTACCAATACAATGAACTGCACAGTAAGGGAGCTTTCATCTTGTAAGATTTCCATTATTTAACTGCACTAAATTTTGGTGACTCCTGTAATTTGTTGTAAAACGTAAACATTACATTTATTAAGGGGACATTGAGTTAGTGTAGCCCAGTTATACAAGATTTACCACAAGCAGAATACAGTGATTAATATATTTACCCTTAGCTTTTCCCCCACAACACAGAATACCAGCAAGGACTACATTTCACCTCCTTTCTGAGAGACTTCCCCTCTAGGACTGGACCCCTAAAGCAGGGCAGGTTATTTGCTCAGTACAGACACACAGATCCTTAACAGTGAAATCTGCAACTGATAATTTTCCAGCCCTGTAGTTTCCTGCATCTGAAGACAGGTGAGTGAGCAGACAAAGAGTTACCGGTTTCTGGAGGCGTCCAGCGACGTAGAGGGTTTTCCAGTGAAGTAAATCATCAATCAGGGTATCAGTGCTTATTACCCCATATTTTATCATCTGGAAAAAAAAGGAAAACAAAGCCTTTTGAAAGACAATGTACCTGCACCATTTTCACTATATGAAACTTGCTAATATTGGCTCGAGGGCCGGGCCCAGAGAGTGGTACTGAATGGGGCTGCTTCCAGTTGGCAGCCGTGGTGTCCCCCAGGGATCAGTGTTGGGCCCAGTTCTGTTCAATATCTTCATTGATGACTTGGATGAGGGGATTGAGTCCATCACCAGCAAGTTTGCTGATGACACCAAGCTGGGGAGAAGTGTTGATCAGCTGGAAGGCAGGAGGATTCTGCAGAGGGACCTGGACAGACTGGAGAGATGGGCTGATCCCAAGGGGATGAGGTTCAACAAGGCCAAGTGCCGGGTCCTGCACTTTGGCCACAACAACCCCATGGGGAGCTCCAGGCTGGGCACAGAGTGGTTGGAGATCAGCCAGACAGAGAGGGACCTGGGAGTCTGGATTGACAGGAAGCTGAACATGAGCCAGCAGTGTGCCCAGGTGGCCCAAGTGGCCAGGTGGCCAAGAAGGCCAATGGCATCCTGGCATGTATCAGAAACAGCGTCACCAGCAGGTCCAAGGAGGTGATTCTGCCCCTGTACTCAGCCCTGGTGAGGCCACACCTTGAGTACTGTGTCCAGTTCTGGGCCCCTCAGTTCAAGAAGGATATTGAGGTCCTGGAACAGGTCCAAAGGAGGGCAACCAGGCTGGTGAAGGGACTCGAACACAGATCCTATGAGGAGAGGCTGAGGGAGCTGGGGCTGTTCAGCCTGGAGAAGAGGAGGCTCAGGGGAGACCTCATTGCTCTCTACAACTCCCTGAAAGGAGGTTGGAGCCAGGGGGGGGTTGGTCTCTTTTCCCAGGCAACTCTCAGCAAGACAAGAGGGCATGGTCTTAAATTGTGCCGGGGGAAGTTCAGATTGGATATTAGAAAGAATTTTTTCACGGAAAGGGTGATCAGACATTGGAAGGGGCTGCCTGGGGAGGTGGTGGACTCTTCGTCCCTGGAGACATTTAAAAAGCGACTCGATATGGCACTCAGTGCCATGGGCTGGTGACTGTGGCAGTAGTTGTTCAAGGGTTGGACTCGATGATCTCTGAGGTCCCTTCCAACCCAGCCTATTCTATGATTCTATGAATACTTCCTACAACTTGTCATGAACACTAAGAAACACGTACCTCCAATAAAGGTTTTAATGAACACAGGAGGTAAAGAAAAATAAAATACCTGTTTACATACAAAATTCTGGGGGGGGGGGAAAAATGGGGACCTTTCTAGAATTCAAGTTACACTTAAGTCACACTGGGATCAATCACTAAAGCAAGACTTTAAATGCAAGACTTTAAATGCCAAAGAAACCTCGTCTAGACAGACATCAACACTTAACAGATCTGAACATTAAAATAAAACTGCCTGTAAAAAGATTCTCAAGCAGTTTTGTACCCACCAAACACTGCAGTAGTTGGAATAGTCCACAGGATCCTTAATGATACTGAAAACACTCAAGAAATAGCCTGTCAGAGATCTAAAATAAAAAAACCCACTCCTAGATGTGTATATGTACCATTACTGGGGGTGGGGTATGTATCAGGAAGCTGTTTCTGTTGCTCTTTTATGTCAATAACAAATTGTGGGTTTGTAATTCATTTTATATAACTGGAAAAAAGATGAACTTTCATCAGTCTGTTGCCAACTCACACTTGCTGAGTTTCCAAAGACTACCACCACAGCAAGACAGACAGCTCCAAAATTTCTGGGTAACAACAGGACCACAGCTTGTTACATGACAGAGTCAGCACAACATGAGAGCAGGGCATAAAGAACAGAATTTTATAGCAAAGACCACTGGACCTGAAAATAAAATTCAGAATCACCACCAAGACAGACAGCTGGAGTGTCTCCTTCCCTGGACTCCTATTTGTACTTCTTATAAAATAAAGCATTATTGGTGCAGGGGTAGGATTTACCTGGAATTATTAATTATACCCAAGCTCCACAGGTCAGGATGGTAGCCATTAAACAACAAAAATTTAACTATGCTAAATATTTGCATTTTATGTAAAACAGCAATAATCCACTTCCCTATTACTAAATGCTCAACTGTTTCCCTCCATGACACACTTTACAACCATCAAAACAGGCAGACAGCAAGAAATAAGGAATATAAATCTGGCTGCTGAAGCACTTTAATTGTAAATTCCAAACATTGCTCACACTTTAAGAGAGCAAGAGCAGCTGCTCTGTTTGCTTTTTAACTAACATGCTGTTTATGAATCAGCTTGAGACATAAATATTGAATACACCACAGTTACATCTAGAGGATTTGCTTCCTGCACAGAAAATGGCTTTAAGCTAATCATTTCAATCCTTCAAACA
The DNA here is from genome assembly GCF_036169615.1 of Heliangelus exortis. Classification (NCBI taxonomy): domain Eukaryota; kingdom Metazoa; phylum Chordata; class Aves; order Apodiformes; family Trochilidae; genus Heliangelus; species Heliangelus exortis. Next base: position 2,521,934 of record NC_092433.1, read on the forward strand.
CAAACATTTGACTTAATTTACTCAAAATGCTTGTACTTACCCTACCATTACATGGCACTAAAGTATTGTAGTAAATCCCTGCTCCATAGCTCTGCACACTACTTATGTGTTTTGGCCCCAAAACTTTGAGGAACGAATAATGGCTCCTGTTCTTTAACAAGTTCATCATATGCCAGGTCACAGAATCATCAACAGCAAACACAAAGTCCAGCATATTGTCCTGTGGGCAAGGAGAAAAGTAAAGGGGGGTTACATGTCAGGAAGCAAGTGATGTTAATCTTATTAATCTAACACATACATAGTATCAAACTCATCATTTTTCACAAGTATATAAAATAAAACCTAAACACAAGCATTAATGTCAGATACAGTTTAAAAGTTCTGATGAAGTCACCTAGCAGAGATGGTCCAAAATTCTGCAGTCCTGGTCCAGACCAACTCTCAGCCCCTCCAAATGGGGCAGCATGTGAGGAGATCCCCAGCATCCTAATTCACAGCTGTGCATAACAACTTAAACTGCTACAGAACAGGACTTCTGCTAGCATGCAGGGCCATGAATTGAGAGATATGGGAAGATAAAGTCAGCACAGAGCTGGTGGCAAGACGTGACACTTCTACTGTGTTCACCAGTCAACAGGATAACCCAAACTGGGAAGACTTCCCTGCTCTTCTGAGGGAATCAGCCCACACACAGCCGAGCTGGAAGATAACAATTCACACCTACAACAAACTATTGGGAGTGACACTGCTTCTAATTTATTCTCTCTGTGGTTTACTAATTCTGGGCTGCACCTTATCAATCAGGTTGTACTAAAAACTACTGACAGCACCAGAGTGTCTTCCCACTCTTTTTTTTTTTTTTTTTGTGAGGATAAGATGCGGGCAGAGCTCTGGAATCCTCACTGTCCTCTTTTCAGACAGGAAAATGAGACAGATCTGCGGATATAGCTGTGGGCAGTGTTCCACAGGCAGGCCGTAAGAGCAACGCTGCCCACTGACAACGGGAAAAAGTCGAACACCTCAACAGACCCCGCAAAACACAGAAGCCACCATTTCAAGCAGCTTTACCCCTAAAGGATGAGGGAGCACCAACCACCGCAGCGTGGCAGCGTATTTTGCTGATTTCCCCTCACCCGGAGCAGAGCGGCTCGGCCAGGCTGAGCCCCGTTTTGAAGCCATCGGTATCAAGCTCTGAGGGTGACAAGAGGACGGGGGGGAATGGGCTGGTACCGAACCACCGCCGGGATCCGCCCGGGCCACCCGGGCCCCCCGCGCTCTCCCTCAGCACTGGCCGGGACACCTGCCCGGTAACTCGCTGTTTGGTGAGGGGTGTAGGGAGAGGAATTTCGTCCTTTTTCGTGCACAAGCCACGAGCACAGGGCCAGAGGCGGCTCCGGGAAACGCTCCGCGCCGCCCCCACGCCGGTAACCGCACCAGGCCCAGGGCTGACCCTCCGCCTGCCCGAGGAGCCGGGCGGGGGGCGGTCGCCGCGCTCACCTCACCCTGCCCGGCCGAGGCCCCCGCCTGCCGGAAGACTCCGGACCCGTAGGCGAAGGCCAGGCTGAGCTCCTGAGGGAAGTGCGCCAGGACCCGCCGGAACTTCATCCCCGAGCTCGACAGCACCGGCAGCGCCATAGCGCCCGCCGGGCACCGCCCACCCCACCCGCCACGGTCCGGTCCGGCCCAGTCGCCTTCCCGCAGCTCCCCTCTTCCCGCCCAGCGGCTGAGGCGGCAGCGGCGGCGCGGGGAGGAGCGGCTGCAGCCCTGAGGGAGCGCGGCCCACAGCGCCCCCTGCCGCCCGGCGGAGGCTCCGTGAGGCTGTGGCGGGAGAGATCCCTGAGGAGAGGGAGAGATCCCTGAGGGGAGGGAGAGATCCCTGAGGGGAGGGAGAGATCCCTGAGGGGAGGAGAGAGATCCCTGAGGGGGGGGAGAGATCCCTGAGGGGGGGGAGAGATCCCTGAGGGGAGGGAGAGATCCCTGAGGGGAGGAGAGAGATCCCTGAAGGGGGGGAGAGATCCCTGAGGGGAGGAAGAGAGATCCCTGAGGGGAGGGAGAGATCCCTGAGGGGAGGAGAGAGATCCCTGAAGGGGGGGAGAGATCCCTGAGGGGAGGAAGAGAGATCCCTGAGGAGAGAGATCCCTGAGGGGGGGGAGAGATCCCTGAGGGGAGGAGAGAGATCCCTGAAGGGGGGGAGAGATCCCTGAGGGGAGGAAGAGAGATCCCTGAGGAGAGAGATCCCTGAGGGGGGGGAGAGATCCCTGAGGGGAGGAGAGAGATCCCTGAGGGAAGGGAGAGATCCCTGAGGAGAGAGATCCCTGAGGGGGGGGAGAGATCCCTGAGGGGAGGAGAGAGATCCCTGAGGGAAGGGAGAGATCCCTGAGGAGAGGGGAGGGGAGGGGAGGAGAGGAGAGGAGAGGAGAGGAGAGGAGAGGAGAGGAGAGGAGAGGAGAGGAGAGGAGAGGAGAGGGAGAGATCCCTGAGGAGAGGAGGGAGATCCCTGAGGGGGGGGGGAGAGATCCCTGAGGGGAGGAGAGAGATCCCTTGAGGGGAGGGGGAGAGATCCCTTGACGGGAGGGGGAGAGATCCCTTGAGGGGAGGGGAGAGATCACTGAGGAAGGAGAGATCCCGCAGGGAAGGGGAGATGCCTCAAGGCAGGGGAAATCCCTCAGGGCAGGAGAGATCCCTCAGGTCAGGGGAGAAATCCCTCAGGTCAGGGGAGAGATCCCTGAGGGTTGGGGGCGATCCCTCCTCTACATCCCCATTTCATGTTAATTTTTTTTGGTCATCGCAGTTCTGTGCCCCTTTGTCGATAATTTTTTTTCCATGTATTTGCTTGGATTCGAGGCTTCCCTCAGGAGCTGTCACCGCCTTCGTGCTCCTTCACACCTCCCCCATGCCAGGAAAACAGCAATCCCACAGTGTTCAACCATTGTGTTTGTGCTCAGGATTGTCTCACACTCTCCTCATGCTGGGCCTGGCTTAGGTTTAATTTTCCAGTCCCAAACTGAGGTGAGCTCACAGAGGGTACTAAATGTCTAAAAACGAGGCTGAAGCGTGTCTTGTTTTCCTCACAATTTTATGCTTCCCTCCATCTGTCTTCCCAAAGACCACGTTTTATCTTCCTTGGTTTTATGGCATTCAAATTACCCTATTTATGCAGTATATTGTGCTGAGGAAATGCTGGCAGGTCTCATCCAGCCTGAGGTGTCGCCAAGCTAAATTTCATACTTGAGCTAAACTGCAAATGTGATTGGGTCTTTAGACATCACTGGACTCATAAGGTCTGCTTAAGATAAACACACAAAAGTGGCTGTAACTCTCCTATGGGAAACCAAGCTGTATACACACAATTAAGGCACCATCACACAAATCACCACCTCTACAGTTGGTTTGGGGATGATAAATTAGCACGTGTGTGCTTCCCTGTATTGGAAGGGAGCACTTGAGGCAAGAGAACAATCCTTCTGGTAAATAATAGACAACTTTAATGATGTGAGGTGGGTGCCATCATCAAACTGAAGCAGACCTCCCTTCTTCTGAGCTTTTCTGCACCAAACAGCTCAGCCAGACCTTCCCTTCTGAAGTCCCACTCTAAATACTCACTTTCAGGGGAGAAACTGCAGGTTGGGATACTAAAAGGAATGTTGTGTGTACATTAAAAATAATCCCCTTGTAAGTAACTGAGTTTTTACTTTTCTGAATAACAAAGTTGCAAAGGTCTGACTGGGAATGGGGTTTGGAGACTTGTTTTCCACCAAGATTGTGATTATTTCAGTCCTAGTGGTGCCTTAGCACTGATTTAACTAGTTTTAAGTCAGACCATGGAGCTTTTTTTTTCCTTAGTAAAAGTATTTTAATTGTTAATCATATTAATAAGATATTTATATTGTTATATTGATCTCAATTATTAATTTATATTTATCATTTAAATACTTTATGGTGCAAGGAGCACTTATGGTATAAGGAGCAGTGGATCTGTTGAGCTCACATTCAAAATCCTATTACCTAGGTTAGCAAAGGGTTCTGCATTACTTTTGAGGGGAGAAGCTAATTCTAGAAAGTACAATTTAGCACCCAAAGAAACATTTTTGTGGGACCATCTGATATTTGTCATCCTGACTAAAATGTTAGGGTGCAAATTATATTAGATGATACCATTTAAGTATTGGCTTTATATAGTATTCTTAACCAGTTGTATTAATTTAGTGCATTCTTGAGCACTGGTATGAAGATTTACTAAATGTTCCAGTTTTTAGTGTATTTGCTGAAACCTTTAATAGTCACCTTTAGATTGTAGGACTGTGTTTGTCACATTCTGCTATAAATGGTAACTCCTTCCTGATTAGTAAACTATCTAATTTGATTACTTAGGAATTTAAATTAGCTGACAAAGAAAGATGTATAAATAGCTGGTATTTCTCAATTAGTTATTCTTCCCACCACTTAGAAGGCTTAATGAGAAAACTTTAAACATGTGCACTCACTTACTGGCCAAATTTATTTTCTAAGCTCTCTTCACCTTCTTTACCTGCAAGCTGAAGAAGAGATCCATCATTCTCCACCATTAATTGTATTAAAAAGAGAATCAGAAAAGAGTAGGACAACAGTGTTTCACCATCAGAATTACCTGGAGTGAAGTATGAGTAAGGAGAAGGTATAAAAATATTTAATTGAGGTAAGGTGTTATTAAAGAAAATGAGTAGCTAATCAGGAAGAGTTCCTATCCCAGCCTGCCTTTAAATTGCATTCAGGAGCTTGACTACACTGGAGGTAACTCCAGAGCAAAGGCAAGGGATGTGAGGCTTCTATAAAGTCACTATGTTGACTTTATGATGTTGCTTTGCTTCAAAGTCCTACATCTGTAGTTCTGGAAAATTGGTTCCTTCTCTGCCATTCTACAGGCAAGTCTAATTTTATAAAAGTAAAAGCAAATGGTAACTAAATAGGCTTTAACAATGAATGATAGTATTGACCCAGAATGGTCTTATTCTAATAATTAAGTAAAGGTGGAAAGCTTGTGGAAAGTTAGTAGAGTGGTAATCTTTCAGAAGGAAGGTGGGATAATATCTGAAAATAAGGGAACAAACTCTTAATGGGACATCTGGAGCTTTTTTTGTTGTTGTTGTTTGGATATTTGTGTAGTAGAGAAAATCTGGGGAAGAAAGTTGTTAGAGTATTGCAGGGTTGTTCATCTCAATCTTTATCTTTCCATCTCAAAACCTCTCCTTGAGGCCTCCAAGGTGGATTTTTAAAATGTAATTCAAAGACCTTTCTTTCTAACTTTCTACAACTGTGTTATTTACTGTGTTTCCTTAATTGGTTTTTGTGTATTTTAGATTAAATCTTTGTTTTCTTGTATCTACTGATGACTTTTAAATGTTGTGGGCTTTTTTCTTTTGATACCATTGTTAGTTTTGAGACTAATAGCTGGTGATTTGGGGCAAGATTTGGAGAGCCTGTAGAGAGCTTATCTGAAAGCTTATGTAAAGTTATCTTGCATCTTGTACTGATTTTGAACTTGGCCTCTAATCTGTTTTTCAGTCTAACTTTTGCTTTCCTAACTTGGGTAAGAAAATGTGCAAACACCAGAAGGTCTTAAGTTTCATTTACACTTTCAGCTAGCACTGCTGTTGAAGGGAGCAGTTTTCTTCCAGCCACTTGTATCAGTGTGGGTGTTTGTGTGGCTGCATATCAAGAACAGATTGGGGAATTGATGTGGGTTAAAACCAACTGAGGATTGTTTGGGGATTTTTTGAAACCACTCTAGTTTTAACCAGGCCACCAACGTGCTTTATCACACAGGTTTGTGATGGAACAAGCAAGGCAGATGATAAGATTTCTTCTGTTGACAGTGCTGGTTCAAAAGATACAAGTGCTTGGGTTTTTTTAGACAATTTTCTCACTTAGACTCTTGGCTGTGATTGATGCCATGCAATAAAGTCGTGGAAGGAAATGTTCAGCATTCTGTGTGTTATACAGGCAGGTTTTGCTTTTATTCCTGGTTTGTTTTTTTTTTCAGTCCAGCAACTTCTAATACTTCCTGCAGTGAACGTATCATGAGAGTGCATTAAAAAAATCCTGGGCCTTTTTTTCACTCTTTGCCCCTGGTAATAAAATGCATATTTACAATAGCCCCCATGGAACTTAGAAAGCTTGTCTGTAGGTGTGGGGTTTGTATCTACCTTGCCACTGTGGTTTTTAGGCCCCTTGAGGGGCCTCACAGATGCTGACTGTGCTCAGCATCCAGATTCCAAGTGGTAAATGCAGCTGAACACATACACAAACCATCTTATAGTAGAAATCTTTGGTGTCAGATCTTCACAGGAATATCTTGCTTTTAACTGAAGATGCTGATGTTCACAATTTGTACCAACATAACATAGATATCTTATGGACTGTCAATTCATGGGTTGATTCCAGTTTGGATTTGGGTGCAGTTTCCTTGTGCACTTCTGTAGGGATCAGGGGTTCTTTAAGTGCTCTTTAATCATCCCTCACTCGGGATGATTCTGCTTTCCAAGGATAAACTCATCTGATTCTTCCTCTGCTCTTGCTTCTCTGGATATTCCTCCAACAAAAGTGACAACTTTGTGTCTGGTAATTTTTCAGTGGCAGGAAAGCTGTCTCACTCTTCCATAGCACAAGTCTGTTGGAAGTGGCAGCCTCCTATGAGTTGATACTTCTTGTGTCTGCAACCACTGTAAATCTATAAAGAGTAATTTTCATCTGGAATTTCTGTGTGGTTCTGTGATTACATTTAAATTCTTAATTTTTACTTTTTTTTTTTTTTCCAATGTAAAGCATGGATTATGTTAATTGTTGCTGGTGCAGCTGCACGCAGGGATGAATTGGCTTGCTGCTTGTATACACCAACATCTCAACACCACCAGGTGTCCTCTGTTTTGGTATCACATCTTCATTACCTCCTGAGAATTCTAACTGAAAATACTGATTCTATGCCAAAGGAGAGGGGAGGCACAGAAACAAAAGTTTTTGCTTAGTTTTGTAGATGTTGAGGTGTGAAGACACTTGGAACTGTTTAGGGAATGCGTGCTGTTTGTTGTATTTTCTTAGTAAGACTAAGAAATATATTTTCTTACTAAGGGCTAACCACCCTGCCCCCACGTTCATTTGTCACCCTGTGACTCATCAGTATCCAAGGGATTATTTTCCAGCAAGGGCAGATAAATATCTGGGGAAAATAGTCGAAAATTTAAAATCTTAATCGAAATTTCTAGGTGTCTCCTCCAGACCTGTTGCTGCAGCCAGCTCAGTCACACAAAGGCTTAGCCTTCTCCTGCAGGGTTATAAAACCCAGGCAACAGCAACAATCAATTGACAAGTGGATTTTTACCAGGCAACAGTAATAGACAAGATAATAGAAATAAAAACAAGTGTAGAAGTTGGTTAAATACTGCAGTTTGTGGCTGTTCTTCTCACCTTGGTTCTGTCTGCTTGCTTGTTTGAGTCAGGAAGGGGTTTCTGTGACAGACTGGCAATGTGTGAGAGGACATATTTTTACACAGCAGCACGAATCAGACTGTGGGATGCAGTGAAACACTGAGACAAAAATCGTGATGTGTTTCTGCAGGTGGTGTACTGTGGGCTGCTTCACTCTGGGCCAAAAAATTGTTTTTGTCCCCTGAAGCTTCTGAGCTATGGGGATCTGACCTCTCTGAGACCAAGCACCCCATGCTGCAATCCTGCAGGAGCCACTGTTCTGCAGAAGTGATCAGGAGCACCACCATTCTTCTTGCTTAATGTGTTAAACCAGTATCCCACCCCAAAGCTCTTGGGGAAGCTGCATCTTATTTTTCTGTGTTTGGATAGGAGTGGTGATACAAAGCCACTTTTTAGGGGCTTTTCCCCTTGTGGAGATACCAAACAGCAACAAGTCAGGGTGTTCCCCTGTGCCATTAGCAGATGGAACAAAGAAGAGCTGCAGGTTGTTCCCTGCTCATTACTCCCTCTATCAGCTCTGCACTCCTGAATTATTAACAGCCCTGGCTCCAGAAAGGTAACAGAACCCTGGCTGGATTCCCAGTGGCATTAACCTGGAGCAGCACCAGCTCCTGGCTCTCCCATGGCTCTGTGCACTGGAAGTGGTGCTGCAAGTGATGAAGCACCACCCAAAGGGGACTTCAGTAGCAAATAATTGCAGTGGTAGTAATTCTTTTGCAGGTGATGGCTGTAATAGGATGTTTCCTTGCCATCCTTATTTTTAATTCCATTTTGTGAGTACTTCTAATTGAAAGAGTATGTTGCCTGATTAGCCATAACCTTTATTAAGGACTTGGGGTTTTTTCTAAGGTATGTGTGGATGGTAACGAGCCACATCAGGAGTGTTAGGCTAAGTGTGTGATGATCTGAGGTGCTGAACACCCACCAGGTATTCTAAGTATTTTAGATGATCAGCTGTTAACTGTAGCTTAGCTGCATTTCAAGACATAGTAGGCTGTAAAAATGAGTGAGATTTTGTAGTTAGTTTGTACAATTTGTGTGTTGGAGGGACTTTCTTGTAATTCAGCTTGAATTCAAGTGTATCTAACTGCCTAAATTATTACCAATATACTAATATTTTTTAATCTGTTCATAAGCAAGGCAGTTACAGCTGCAATACAGCATGGTATTTATTAGCCTAATAACTGTAGCCACTGAACTGCATATTATCATCATGTGTTACTAAAGCAGTATTGAAATTCTGTGCACACACACACACAAATGAAAAGGATCATTAAGCAGAATAAACAGCAAGTGACACTGAAAAATACATTACAGTGATATTTTAAGCTAATGCTTGTGTGGGCTGTGCAAAAGCTCAATGAGTTTATGTCCTTCAATCCTTCCTGCAATTCTGCTACTAAGCAAGTAGATTGTAGGGCTGCTTTTCCTATTCCTGTGAGGCCCTGCCCTCTGAGCAAGAGAGGGAGGAGAGCAAGGTGACAGGACTGCAAAATGGGATCAAAATGAGTGAAGGTGTTGACCTAGAAAAGCACTGACACAATTAGTGGCCATGTCTACAAAAAACATGATTTTAAGACAACGTATTTCTCTTTTCAAAAAGGTTGATCTTAATCAAAAGGTTTTTTTTTTCCTCATATAGCCTTAGTTTATGTTCTTTATCCTTTCTAGGTCCTAGTCCAAATGGTGGCTCTAGAGTGTTATTCATCATTCTGTATAGGAAAGGGCAAATTGACATTGCAGTTCTTTGTTAATGAGTGTATTCACTGGGATGATGTGATTTCCAGTGGAATCCTAGCTCTTCTTGGATTGCTCGAGCTGATTTATTTGAAAATATTATAGTGGGAGATCCAATCAGTGGAATTCATATTCTGTGAAAACCAAACTTGACTTGTTTATCAAGTCGGGGCTCTATTAATGCATCATGGTCTTGAAAGCTGCAAATGTGTATTTTATGACATTTTGGATACTCATTCAGAAATTACCCTTCTCTGCATTTCACATGGACTTGAATATCTGTAGTGGAAGTGAAAAATATTTAAAGGGGCATTTTCATGTAGCTAGGCAGCCCTATGGGGTTATTGTTTAATTTTTTGAATCAGAAATGCTGCTTCTTGAAGTACCTGAAGACCCCTGCCAGGAATGTTTGCAGTCCACATTTGCAGTGCCCCTGAGGAGTGGCTGTGATTACTTTGTTATTCTGCATTTAATTCCATAAGGCTTTATTCTCCTTATTTAGAGGAAATTTTCTGTTTAAAAGTTGTAGAGAAGATGGGGATGCTCTCCCTTTACAAGGTGACAGAGCAAGAGGCAACACATGCAATCAGCTTCAGAGGAATTATAAGGATGTAAGAAAAAGCCCCTCACCAAAAGATCTATTAAGCACTGGAATACATCAACCAGAGAAATGGTGGAATCTCCCTTGCTGTGAATGTTAGAGACTTAACTTGACAGGGCCTCACAAACATAACTGAAGAGCCTGTTTTCCACCAAAAATGATACTAGATGATCTCCAGGGGTCCCTGCCAGCCTAGACTTTTCTGTGATCTAATTGAGAGCAGTTTTCAAGTCCCAGATGGTATCTATCTGAAACTTCTCTTCCAAAATGTTCCTCTTCACTGTGTGGGGTTCTCATTCTTGTGAAGTTAGGTGTATTTAAAAAGCAGAGTTTGACTGCTGTGTAAACACATCCTCTTCCTGACCCATGTGTAACAGTCTTTTTTTTATCCAGATACTCATTACTCAATCCTGCTGATTAATCAACTGAATAGATGATTCTTTAGTGTTAAGACAGTCCCCAAATGTAGGATTTGCTAAGTTGAATTGGGCTGTTGCTAATTTTCTTGGAGTATTATGTTTCTCTGAATTATGGGCATTTATTTACCTTTCAATGTTTTGTTGCTGAAATGGTAGTTTTTGGATATAGACCATGAACCTTTTATGTGGCTACTTAAAAGTTTAAGTTTTCTATAAGATTTGTTGTTGCCAGAGAGGAAGTTATTGCATGTTATTACATGGGTTTGGCCTTGTTAGCACTTCCAGATTCTCAATAATCCCTTTGCTGTCTCTTAGTTTATGCATATGGCTTGTGTAAAATATCCTTTGGATGTTGTGTCTGTCTTAAATCTCAAAACAAAATAGGTCACTGGTGTTGAATTTCCTTGAAGAATTTGTGATAAAAAGCTGATAAAACTAAACTTGCACATCTGTGAAATGCTAAAGCACAAAATGAATGGTATGATCTGTAAAATATTTCTTCTTAAATGTTAGCTTGATAGCCAATAGAATAGTAGTAACATTGCTTAATCTGGAGAAACCTTTTTGTAACATTAAGAATTATAATTCCCTGGGAATTTTAACTTAAAAGAATTAATCCTTCAACTTTGAGATGCTCTAGGCAGGAGTGTTATCTCTTACAATGTTTTCAAGTCAATGTTTCACAAAATCTCATTAATGTTCTATAAAGGAAATAGTATCAAACAGTAGGGACAGATGTAATTTCAATTGAAGTAGGTGATGAGCAAGGATGAATTGAAATTAAAAAAAGGAAGAGCTGAATATGCATTTCAGCATAAATTATTTCACTACAGGCCTGCTAACTGCCTTAGTTAGAGGAATTTTGCTTCACTCATTGGGAATCACCTTGGATGAGGTGAGGATGTACAGCAAGGGACAAAGTTTCCTTGCAAGAGAAATGCTCCTACAAGGAGCTCTGACATTAGTCCTGGTATCAAAGCCCTTCTGTAGGGAGATTAAACCAAAGTCTAGTTTTCTGAATACAAAGATGCAGCAGTGGAGAAAGCAGCATTAGATATATGCTTTTTCAGGTACTTAAACTGAGAAAATAAACTCCTAATTGTCAGGGTTTCTGTAAGCTGAAAGGGTAAGGTTCTCTTACTGGAACCTGACCATGGTTCACATGCAAGCTCCACTGAGCTGCTGTCTAGATGAAGCCACATGAAGTTGAACAAATGCTATCAGTGCATTTTAGCTTACTTCTAGTTCTTAAAGACTTATTTTCCAAAAATTCTGTGTTCTGAAGGCTGAGAACTACATGATGACATCCAGTGAAAAGCAGCAAACTGGATAAGCAATTAATTGCAAAAGCTAAATAAAAATTATTAAAGGAGCTTTAAGAGGTTTTTTTGTTTGGTTGGTTGGTTGGTTTTTTTAAGCTGTTGGCTCTCAAGCTGCAGATTTTTAGCTTGATCAGCTGATTTTGAGTACTTCTTGCATGATGCTCTACCTGCCTTGATCATTAGGAAGCTGCACTTGCCATGTGAGAAACAGAAATTTTCAAAACTGTGTGAAGAATCAGAAGGTACATCACCTTGTTCTATTCAGATGCACAAAAATGTTCTTTCTGACAGTTTCTGTAACACAGTTCATCTTAACTTTTTAAATAACCTGCATATAAGTAAATTTTTTAAAAAACTGAATTAAGACATTTTGTCCTCCGTATGCTTTATATGATCCATTCCCATTTGGTTCTTTTCTAAGACAACTCTTGCCCAAGCAAATAGATTTAGAAGCAAAATTTTCACCATATTATTAGCCAACTTTTCCTGCAGAAGTGGTATCTTCCTTTGCTTCAAATAATTTCCCCCAGTAATTTGCAATTAATTTTCTGTTTCTAATGTATCTCTTTGTTTTAACTACACAGTTGAGTGTCTGAAAACTGTTGCACAGGTTGGTAAGTTCTTCTGATTCCCTTCTTTTATTTATTAATAAAAAACTGTATGAAGTGTGTCCAACTGTCAGAAATGAAAATAGATGGTTTATTTGTGGTGTATATTGGTTCCTCCAGAGTTTCCTCTAGATGGAGATTTTTAGCTGTTGTCAAGGAGTGTAGGTACTTGTAGAAATAGAGAAAACTGAGTAGTAATTGAACATATGAATCTTGTGCCCAGTAGAACCTCTTAAGTGTTGATCATATTTCAGCTTAATCAGAAGTAACAATAACATTGTAGTGTTATATGAGGCAGAGCAAAAAGATCCACTCTTTCTGCCTTTCAAATTTTTTGATTTATTCCTTGGACTGTTGCTTCTTTAATTTTCTGTTCTGTCAGAGATAAAATACAGGCTTTTACCAGAAGCCTGAAAACCCAAGAAAGCTTTTGCTTAAAAAAAAAAAAAAATCATTTGCAGTGATGGACCTGGAATACAGATGAGAAGAGTTGTTTTCCCAGCAACCTGAAACTACTCCTTTCTGGATATATTACATTTTGGATGTATGTTCACTGGATTCCTGAATGACCTTGCAGTTATTTGTGTTGAGGAAAGGGGGGGGGGAGGAAAAAACCCAACTTATCTTAGTTATCCTTTTTCTTTAGGAAGAAGTAGCTCTGGTAGATGACAGTGTTGATGGAAGAGCACACACTGAAAGCAGTTGTGTTAGTCACTGCCTCTAAGTTAGCACAGAAGGTTCCCATGTAGCAGCAGGGAGATATGTCAGCTGCATGTCTGGGTATTTTTAGTGCTTTTCTTAGGTTCTAATTAGTGATGTCTTAAAACGCAGTTAAAATTCAGATGGTTCCAGAACTAGCAGTTTATCTTCAGAGTAAATGAGGATAAAAAATGTTTCTTTATAGGAAAACGCCTGTGTTTGACTTCCCAGTTTAAACCAGTCTGTTCTGACATCAGTCAGCTTTTCTAAAGCTGAAGAGATATGTGACAGCAGCTCTTGAAAAGGTTACTCTGCATTCTAATGATGTAAAAATTTAGGTATGTATTGATCTTTGAGGAAACTGAGGCTTCTTCTGTAGCCTTTGGCAGGGGAGGTACAGCCTCTGGTAACTCTTTACCACAAAATTCAGCTGTATGGGGCTTCATTAACTTTGTGTGACCTAATTACTCTATGACTACATGGGCCACAAATCTTTGATACTTTGTTTTGAGTTCAACCTATGGGAAGTTGCTGTTAATCCTTTTTTTTTTCTTTTTCTTTTTTCTCTCTAGTGTAAGTGATCATATAGCCAGCACATGACCAAATTTGATGCTGCATTCTGATACTTGTGTATTCTGGAGAACAGCTGGTAAAGGTCTGCTCAGGACTAGCTTCCTTTCTCTTTAATTGTTTTAGCCTGTTTGGTGGTAAGTGGTTTGCTGAAGGTTTGCACTTCTATACACTGCACACCAGCCTAAAGGGCATCTGGTTTTGTTAGTCTTAATTATGTATTACTGAGGAGAAAAAGATTCCTGTGTTAATTAGGTAATACATCTTTCATTGTTACAAGTGTAACTCTGGATATAAAAGTGTTACTCTGGATATAAAAGTAAAACAAAGAGGATCCTGTACATCCATTTCACACAGGCAGTTACTGAGTTTGCCTGGGTGAAACCTGTCCAGCCCATAACTAGTTCTTTATTTCTGTATACATTCCCAGAAGGTGCATTCCTCTGAAGTGTGTATGTTTTTACTATTAGTAGCAGTCTGAATAACTAAACCTGGCTGGTAGCAATCCATTTTGGGAGGTTTTTCTCCAGGTGAGCACTGCATTTCATTGGCAGGAGCACAGAAGAAATTACTAAAACCACCTCCTGCATTCTGTTGCTGGTCTCTGGCCACGTAGGAGGCTTAATGCTCAGATCTGTATTTCTGCTGTCTTCCAAGAGAATTGAAATGTCACTGCTTAAACCTCATGTTTTCAGGATAAAATGCACAGCCTCCCAAAATACTGTATTGACTGAGTACTTCACCCACTATAAGTCAGATTTGTAAAGAATTCAAGGCAATTAAGCTGAGATCTCTCTTCTTTAAGATGTCTCCATTCCTGAACTAGAATCAATGTCAAGGGTTCCTATTGACTTTATGGGAAAGAAAAACATTGTTTCCTTCACTAATAGCAACAGACTGATACTTTTGGCTATCTTCAGGCCGGATTTTGAAGTCCTTTGTGATTCGCAAAGGTTTCATTTTCGGGTTCAAAAAAATAGTACAAAGTCAAATAACAAAAGCACATTGGGAATGCAGGAGACCTCACAGCTCGGCACAGAGCTTTTTTTACATGGTGACATGTGCAGAGATTCTCAGACAAAAATGAATCATGAAGCAAATGATTTTCTCATTTGCAGAGAGCACTGGGGAAAAATAGAGCTGCAAAAGTACCAGAAGATGTTTCCCACAGGACAAATGGAGGAAAGGATATTAGGGTCTACTTCAGCAGAACACTACTTAATGCATTGTGGAAATTACTGCTGGCCTGGAGTGTGGTGTCTCTTGAGGTCTAATCAGAGCAGATTCATGCCATCAGTTCCATGTAGCCAAGAGTCTGTCCTGCCTCCAACAGACCTGCTGAGATGCAGAGTGTGAGAATTCAGGCATTGACACTGCCTCTGGTTGGGCAAAATAAACTTTCTTCTGCCTGTGACATACCCTGTGGACACGCAGCTAGAATCTAACCTGACTGAAAATGACTAAAATGAGCTGGCTGCAATAACTCTGTGAGAAACAGCTCATTTTTCAGTGAGTCATGTCCTTAATGAAGCTCTGGGATGAAGAATAATAATGTTATGTGTAAGAGAGAATACTTGTGTTATACTGAAGTGAAAGTGCATTAGGCCAAGTGTTGCAGGAGAACCTGAGTATCTGCAGCATAACTAGGATTTAAAATGCAGTCACAGATTCCCTTTTTATCCAAGCAGCAAAAATTCAAGTGTTGTATATTCTGCAGGGAGCAAAAACTGGTTTTGGATGTGGACAAACATAAGCACTATTCCTGTCAAATTTACTTGCAGAATGTCCATTTTTCATTCAAACAAGCATCTGCAGTTGTTCATGTACATATTATTTTTTTCTTGGGGTACTTTTCATTACATCAAGTTGCCAGTATTTAACTTCAGCACCTTCCTTTCCACTTCTTTTCCCCCTTTCTTTCTCATCCTCTTCCTTCAGTGTATCATCACCCACCCTTCATCTATATTTTATTGCAAACTTCACTTTCTCCTTCAGAATGTAACACTCAATTTTTATTTTTTTCCTTTCTTCTCTAAGCTTTGAATCCAGCCTAACCCCCCATTTCTCACACTGTAGATTGTAGCTATGTCCATCTTGAGCTGCTCCAGTTTCTCTTGAGGCTCCATGCAGAGTGCTCAGGGCTCAGTTTGGCATTGCCCAGGCTGAAGCATCACCCCTCCATCTGTTGGCTTCATCTCCACTGGACACTTTGCTAAACTAGAAGGCAAAAGAAACAGTCAGCTGCAGTCCTGCCCGTGAGAGCAATTATTGGCCCTCCTCCACCTTCTCTTTGGTCTGAAATGAATGTTAGATTCTTCTCTCTTGTAGCTGTGGACAGTGCCAGAAACCTGAGATGTGAGGTCCAGGTGGACTGGGATTGCTCATCCCTTCACTCAGGGTGGCTGTCAGGAATCAGGCTAAATCAGTTACAATAGGAAGCTATTTTATATAAGGTTCCTGCTCTTGACTATATGAATGACACTTGAACTATAAAAAAAAAATGCTTTGAGAGCCAAAGTTTTCAGCCAGAGATATCCAACAGTATTATCTAGATATACCATTAATAACACAATATATTTCAAATTTGTGAGGGTGGTTGTTAACTCTGTGGTTTCTGTTTGTGGGTTACAGGGCTCCAGAGATCTTAACCAAGAAATGTTGTCTATAACCTTTAGCATCACAGAACTCCACAAAGGGCTTGTAGGTTGTGAAGTTCTCCATGGAATTCCTGACTGTTGTAATTTTTCTGGCCATGGAATAAGGGCAGTAATTCTCTTTCCCTCCCAGTTTAAGTGTCAAGACTGGATTTGCTGCATTTAAACAATATCACATGACTCTTATTACAGCAGATGATTTAATATTTAAAATGGTTCTCCTCCTGAAGTTCCTTACTTAATTTGAATGGGAAATTGGTGATGCTTAATTACATCAAGTGCTAAGAAGTTGCTAGAAATGTGTATTCTCTCAGCCTAGCTTTAGTCTGTCCTTGTTTTTAAAAATTAAAAGCACAAAACCCACCAAACTGGATGGGTTATGGGTGGGTTTAAACCCACCAAACTGGATGGGTTTAAATGCTGAATCTGGTATTCTTCTGAATCTTGCTTCCTTTTACCCAAAGTGTTACTGTGTATATTTATTAAGTCCTGCTTTTTACTGCCCAAAACTGCAATCTTAATGGACAGGTGTAACCCCTGTGCATGTGGAAGTGTTTTTATGGGCTGGAGCTTGGTGCCAGGATTGGTGCTGCTGTGCCTGGCACAGCAAGAGATGGCCACACAACTCCCATGTATCCATGCATTCACTTCACTTGGTATCCCTTTGATTGACATGGAAGCAGAATATTTCTTCTCATGCTTGTGCATCATATATTTTTACTGAAATACTGAGAATTTTTCTTCCATCTGTGCAAAGCACAGCCTTGTTCTGTAAGATTTTTCTAGTGAGACATCACTCCAGAAAAATCATTATATTGAGTAGCAAGCAGATTTTGGTATCAAGTAGATACATTATAGAGTTTATTTAAAGATGTTAATTAAAGTCCCCATTAAAGTTGTCTTCAGATCTGACTTTTGTCTTTAGTTACCAAATGTCTGGCTGATTTTACTCTTAAAATTTAGTATGCTCAAAATGAACTTGAAAAGAGTAATCAGTTCAGTTTTGCAGTTGTTTATTTCTGCATTTACCCAATAGGACCATTTAAGAGAGCTGTGCAAGTGAAAGAATGTGTTCCTATAGCAACATACACAGTCTGAAAGAGCTCTCATGGTGTCTAGCTCATTGAATCTTTCAAAGCAAACACAAGTTAAAAACAAGAGGTAAGATTAAAAAAAGTGGATGTGAAGAATATGGGTCCTAAGACAGCCCATGTATGAGCAGTAAGAGGATGTGCCTCCTGGCTGGCACTAGAAATGCTTCATTAAGGTGCCCTTGCTTGTTCCTTGGCAAAATTTCTGGAATTGCCAAGCTTGCCTGACCAAGTTTGCCAGGCAGCTGAGGTCATGGCAGCACCATGTGTCTGACTCAGCAAGGTTACAGAGTGAACCAGGCACTGAAAAAACCAGTGAGGTGCTGGCAAGAGGATTTGTGTTGGGAATTGGTAGAACACTTGGGTGGTTTGGGGTTGCTGGGTCTTTTTCCCCTGATAAGTCAGACTCATCCTTTCCATTTGTTTGCTGGAGATCAAGCCTTGAAGTCCAAGGGGAAGAGTGCTTACACTCCTGTCTTTTTAGTTGAGAGAAAAAACTACTTCTTGTTGAAAGATGAACACAGAGTGCACCTGAGTAATAGG
Source organism: Heliangelus exortis (assembly GCF_036169615.1). NCBI lineage: Eukaryota > Metazoa > Chordata > Aves > Apodiformes > Trochilidae > Heliangelus > Heliangelus exortis. The sequence continues at coordinate 2,539,639 of NC_092433.1, forward strand.
TTTTCTGGTGAACAAATTTTGTCTGCCAGTCTTGTACAACAAAATATGCACAGAAAAGCTCAGTCCCTTCTCATGTGCATCTTAAAGAACAGTATCAGTGGAGGAGATACATGATGAAGCCAAAAGGGAAAGGGTTGGAAGGGCTTGTAGTTGAAAAGAGCAGAAAGCCAGAACTTCAAATAGAAGTGGAAACACAGGCATCTCTGATCCATGAAGAATGGTGGATTTGTGTTAATCTCATTTAAAGTTTAATATCTCATCTCATCTAAAGTTTAATATAAATGTTGCAGTTCAATTCAGAGTTGCCAAATTAGAGCTTGTGCTGGAAGTGTGTTTTAACAACTTGAGTGGTACAATATGCCCAAGATGAGAAAAACAATGTATGGTTAACCTTTCAAAAACTGAGAGAAGACAAGGGTCTTGTTCATCTCCAGTTTGATACATGTGCATGATATAAAATTCATATAGCAGGATGCAAATTTCATCAACATGTAGAAAAAAGAAAAAAAAAAAAAAGCTAAAGGTTAATACTAAATGGGGCTATAATTTGCTGATGGAGAAGCACTGGACTAAGAGTTCTGTGTTTATTGAAGGAAGCAGGCTTCCTGCCTTGCTCATTCTCTGGTTGGTTGTTTGCCCCCATGATCCCACACTTCTGTTTCCTTCAGAGCAGCTCTTGGGGTTGCCTGGAGGCAAGGGAGGCTGAGTCAGCTCCATCACCTGACAAACCATGCTTGGAATTCAGCTGTTTCCATCAGCAGGCAAGCACCAAACAGCCCTCAGGCAAGTGACAGCTGAATGTCTTTGGGAGCTGGGGAATGAACAGAGATGAGAGAGAAAAACTAACTTACCCTTTTTCAGGGCAGCAATGAGAATTTTTGCTTACTGTAAGAGAACAGAATTACAGCTCAGTCTCAGGCTTCATTTTTGTCTGTAATAGTCCTGATCTTATAAAGGTGCTGATGTTTACAAATAAATTGATAGTTTCTTCTATAAAAATTTCTACAGGACACTTCTGAATCAATACAACTAGGTAAAAGTCTGACAGTTTTCTTTCACTGAGGTCCTGCATAACTCTCTCATAGTATCAGGTCATATAGAGTCTGAGATGTGCTTGTGACTGCTTTTAATGTGGTCTTGACAGTTGAATTATTTGCTTGTGGGGAGTATTTATAAGGGCCATAACTTATGACTGCCTGCAGTAGCTGAATAATATTTGTTAATACTAAAACAGACTTTATTTTCACTCTCTTTACCATTTATAAGTGGTGAGCATACATCTTGGGATAGCAGAAGTATAAAATCCTATTTGCTACAGTGCAGCTTTTTCTTCTGTCTCCATTTTACTTCCATTACCTTATATCTTACTTTCCCTAACTGGACAACCATCTGTGTTTTAATGGCCTTTTTGTTTAAGCTAATTCAGTACTTTGAGACTAAAACTAGTGCTCCCTGTCTTAAAACACTTAATTTTAATTTGGATTCTAAGATGTAAAAATTGTGGTGCAATTTCAGAGTTGTATTTAAGTTAAATTGAGAAATAACATGTCCCTTGTTAGTTAATCCAGAACTTCTGTTTGTCTGCCTCTTTTCTCCTTAGAATGTGAATAAGAAGATTTTTCTATAACAAATAAAATTTCCCTTCTTTTATTTGTGTATTAATTTTACTGTAATTCTGTTATTAACAGGCAACATTCAATTTATTTTAAAAAATATTTGGGGAGTGCTCTTTGCTAATTCTTCTTAGTATCATGTTTAGCTTATATATAGCTATAAAACTTCTCTCTCCATACTAGAAGCTTCCAGAAAACTTTAAACAAAAGAAGGCTAAATAACTTTAACAACTAGAAACATGCCTGTGTTACTGGATGCATCTCAGGGTTAGGAAATTTCAAATTTATTAGGAATAATTTATCTACAATATTAATTGAAATTACTATCATGAAAGTTCCTCTAAATAGGGCAGATGTTTCTGTACATTAGGAACTAAAAGTCTGCCTTGACTTCAGTGTGCAAGCCTCAGACAGCCACTGTACTGGTTGGATTATCCTGGTAAATGTGCTCACCAATCATTTGGAAATATTTATTCCTGCTGAGAGGGGGAAAATGGGTTTTAACTAAGGCAGAAGCATGGTGGGTGTTTTTGGAGAAAAAAACCCCAGCCATTACTTACTGGGAATCTGAGGTATAAAGCAGTTTGTGCCTAGTTCTGAGTAACTATTGGGACTTGGTTTGTAGAACTATCATGGGGACAGGAACAGAAGTTGCTCTTCTGTTTCCAAACAGCAATGTTGGGCAGTGTCTGTAGCATCTGGCATTTCTTTACCCCAGATATCATAGAATCATAGAATGGGCTGGGTTGGAAGGGACCTCAGAGCTCATCAAGTCCAACCCTTGCTCCACTCCCCCCGTGGTTCCCAGCCCATGGCACTGAGTGCCACATCCAGGCTCTTTTGAAATATCTCCAGGGATGGAGAATCCACCCCTTCCCTGGGCAGCCCATTCCAATGGCTGAGCACCCTCTCCAGAAAGAAATTCTTTCTAATGTCCAACCTAAACCTCCCCTGGCACAACTTGAGACCTCTTGTGCCCTCTTGTCTTGCTGAGGGTTGCCTGGGAAGGGCACTGGAGCTAATAGCTGTGTCTTTACTCCAAATTATTGCAATAAAATGCCCTTTTTAGAGAATGAGTTATCTAACTGGCTGTAGACACAACCAGCCTGTAAACAGGGCCTCATTTTGTGTAGTGTGGCACTGAAAAGGTTTGGGCAAAGACAAGTTACCTGGTACAGGGCCCAACAAAGAGATTGGTACTGAGAACTATTTGGCATGAACAGACTTCTTGGCTTAATAAATTCACAGTGGGTTCCTGAAAACCCACAGCTGTGTCCTGGAAACCCCAGGGTTTTTTCAACCCTCCTTTTCAGCGTTTATTACTTGTGGGTTTTTTCTGCTGCTGCTTAGCCCATATTTAAGTTATTACATTTGATGTGTCATTTTTAATGCAAAATGCATTAAAAACACCTTGCATGCTAGAGTAAATGTATTTTCCACTGTGCAATGCTTTCATTATTTTTCCAGGTATACTGTGACAAGTCCTGTAAGGCAAAATTGAAAAAAGGACATTAAGAGAGTGTTCCAAATAACTTGCACTTCTGTTTTCTGCAGGAATTGTGTGTTGTAAATTGCTTTTGGGTTTGTAAATCTGTATCACAGGTTAGGCAGATCAGTAGGCAACAGTAATTATTTTGGTGTACAGGTGATACTCAACTGCTTGTAAGAGAGTGAAACAAAACCCTTTTTTTTTGACTTAGACAGGCTGGAGAGCTGGAGAGTTGGGCAGGGAGAAACATGATGAAATTCAACAAGGGGAAGTGTAGAGTTTTGCATTTGGGGAAGAACAACACGATGTCCCAGTATAGGTTGGGGGCTGAGCTGCTGGAGAGCAGTGTAGGTGAAAGAGACCTGGGGGTCCTGGTAGACAAGAAGATGCCCATGAGCCAGCAATGTGCCCTTGTGGCCAAGAAGGCCAATGGCATCCTGGGGTGCATTAGAAAGGGTGTGGTTAGTAGGTCAAGAGAGGTTCTCCTCCCCCTCTATTCTGCATTGGTGAGGCCACACCTGGAGTATTGTGTCCAGTTCTGGGCCCCTCAGTTCAAGAAGGACAGGGAAGTGCTTGAAAGAGTCCAGCGCAGAGCTACTGAGATGATTAAGGGAGTGGAACATCTCCCTTATGAGGAAAGGCTGAGGGAGCTGGGTCTCTTTAGTTTGGAGAAAAGGAGACTGAGGGGTGACCTCATCAATGTTTTCAAATATGTAAGGGGTGAGTGTCAGGGAGATGGAGTTAGGCTTTTCTCAGTGGTGACCAGTGATAGGACAAGGGGTAATGGGTGTAAATTGGAGCATAGGAGGTTCAAGTTGAATATCAGAAAAAATTTTTTTACTGTAAGGGTGACGGAGCCCTGGAACAGGCTGCCCAGGGGGGTTGTGGAGTCTCCTTCACTGGAGACATTCAAAACCCACCTGGACACGTTCCTAGGGGATGTACTCTAGGGGGCCCTGCTCTGGCAGGGGGGGTTGGACTAGATGATCTTTCCAGGTCCCTTCCAACCCCTAGGATTCTAGGATTCTATGAAAACCCAGTGCTGTAGATCAGAACAGACTACAAACCACCCCAAGATAATGAAGGAAATAAAGGTCTGTTTGCCTTAGCTGCTTCTGAGTGAAATAAGAGAATGGTATCTCTGTCAACTCTCAACATTCTTGAAATGAGTGTGTTGGAAAGAACTTGGGTTAGATACAAAGATTTTGAGGCATTATAATTCAAGTTAATTAGTTCATATAATATGATTGGGTTTGTTTACATAAGTGCAGAAGTATCTTTCATTCTTATTTAACCCTGTCTGTAGCCTGTAGCAGTTGTAGCTTTCTTCTTGCCACGTAAGGGTGCAAGCCAACAAGACTCTTGCATAACCACAGATTTGGCTGTTAAAAGTTGGTCACAGAAACACTTTCCTCTAAAATTTTGTAGAATAAAAAAAAAAAAATCCCCTTTCTTCATTGGGATGATCTTAAGACTTTTACAGACGTTTTTGAGAAGAGTAAGAAAATATGAATACAGTAAATAATATGAAATATTAAGACTCGTGTTCTCTCCAGAAATGGTGGTGTCCCATCATTCAAAATGAGTCCATTTATGGCTGAGGTCTGGTTTAGGCTTGAGAGAGGTCTCCACACAGCTGTCCCTTTTGAAGCTGTATAACTGTGCAAGTATTTTTATTGCCAATTTTCTAAGTAACTGAAATCCATGCTTGGAAAATCTGTGCCTGAACCATGAATACTGGCACAAGATGAAGTAGGTGTGCTAGCAAAGAGCTGCCCAGCCTTCTGCCTGGGGTATGGGAGGACAGGACAAGGACTTGCAGCAGTGGCTGCAGCCAATTGTCACAGCCAGTAGACTAAATGAGTTTGTTTTGGCAAATCCCCAATCATGTCTAATTAAAACCTTCTCTGCACAGTCCTGAAATGCTCTTCTGCTGCTCTTCTTTGAGTGTCCTTGTTGATATAAATAGCTTAAGAAGTTTCCTCACCTGTGTTTGCAAGTGACTGACCACTCTCTGACTCTTTCAGGTCAGGAATGCAGCCTCTGCTGGGTCACTGACCTGCAAGAGTGGGAACACCAAACTTCCTTCTCAAACAGGCTGCTCAGATTTCCTGCATCCTCTTGAGTGAGCTGTCTGCCTGCAGCCACAACTCCCTTTTGCCTGTCCCCAGCAGAGGTAGCTGATTTCATGTGCACTTCTCATGTGTAACTTGCAGTAACAGTGAATATATCCACAGGGGGATGCTGATTATCTGAAATAAACGCAACTTTGATGTGCAAAAAGCCTTGTATTTCACTGTGTGCATGTGCATTTCACTGTTGAATTCTGGTGTAGTGCAGAGCTCCTGAGGAAAATCTGTAATTAGTTTACATTAAAACGCAGTGTGCTGGGTGTAGTAATTAGGATTATTTCCCTGTGGTTAAAAACCCCAGACAAACCAGAGCATTTTGATTGCTTCTTTTAGGGCTGAGTCATCTATTTTAGAGAACTGAATAAATATTGGGTTTTGCCTATACATCTAATCTGTGCTAGTAGTGTGGTTGTAAACATTTGGATTCGCATAGGATTGTGTCCTGTAGGAACACAGCAGCCAAACTACAGCTTTCAGGTGAGAACTTTTCCTTGAAGGAAACCCTAAAGAAATCAGTGTATTTTGGGGCCCAAGTGGTGGACATAATGAAGTCAAAAAGCAGAAGAAGTGGCAATAGAAGTAGCAGTGCCTCATACTGGCTCTAAACAGTTTTACTTTTTAGCTCTTCTTTCCAAAGAAATCAGCATTAGCTGGCTGAGGTACAAGAAGTACTATCAGAGAGCAGCAATAAATCTTAGTCAAGATATTTAAGATATCAGTTTATGAGAAAGATATGGGTGGAGGGCTGTATGGACTTATGAGCAGAGCATTCCATAGGTCAGTATCCAGACCTTAACTCTTCCACGTTCCTTTTCTCATCTTATGAACAGCAAGCAGGAGTTTGTTTTGCTCCTCCCAGAACTCTTCCTGTCCAAACCCCTTTTGCTCACTTACTGGATTATCCAGGAACACTCTTCAGAGGAGCCAGTGAGATGCATCTGGTTCAGTAGCCAAATGAGCCTGATGTCCCTGTATTTTTGGGAACAGCTCTGATACCTGGCTGCACGCTGCCACTCTTTGCTTTAGGGCATTAATTGGTTACTGCTGAAATCAGAGAGGAATTCTCTATTCTGAGCCTCTGCCCACTGCAGTAAGGAAGTGAGCTGGACTGTTACCACCTGGCAGACTCTATTTCCCTATTGATAGATTCTAATTTGGCTGTTAATGGAAACTTTGTTCTGATTGTAATTACAAATTGACAAGTACAAATTTATTCTAATTGCATTTCATGAGACTGCTTGATCTTCAGGAAGGCACCAAGTCTGCACAGTGTCTCACTGTCACAAGCAGTGACTCTTCAGGAGAAGGAGGAAAGCAGAGAACTCTAAATATTACTGGTGCTCTGTGAAAAATTCAAGGTATTGGATTTTTAAATTTAACATTAGTCTCCTTTGCAGGGCACTTTAAAAACCTGCTGTTTCATTCTGACATTAGATATGGAAATAACTCATAACAATGGATTTATAATAATATTTGGGAAACTTTTGTTTATCATAGCTGAACATCAGGGGTTTTCCCAGCAGTCCTACAGTGCTTACTTTCTTTTCCTCCAGCTACATATATTTTGGAGAGGATATATGCATATGGGGAAAGAATAAAGATCTTGGTGAGGCTAATATAGCAGGGTTTATAACAAAGCAGTTCTGGCAATTTCATTATATTACTTTTGAAGGAGTTTCTTTTCACTAAAATGACACAACAGGGACATTCCATGCAGAGAAAAATGACCTTCCTGTATTCACTGATCACTTATGTGCTTATTTATGGCTTAGCTCTAATAAGATATAAGGCTTTTACAGCATATTACAGATTCTTAGAAAATGTAGTACTGTGAGATGGGTATCTTGTTAAAAGTCTGAAGGTAGTTGCTACCAGAGATGGTTATTGCAAAAAAGCAAGGTTCAGTGCTAAGCCAGCATTCCCTTGGCTGCTGCACTGGAAGTTCTTGCACAGCTGCATTATTTAGGCATCCTGTCTGTTACCTCTGGGAGTGGGATAATGAGTAGCAACAAGAAAGCAGAGAGAACTGTTAAATATGGTTTCATACAAGCTTGGAACTGGTTCTGTTTGGCCTGATTCTTGCTTTTTCCCGAGTTACTCTTGGCCTTTTTGTCCCTCTGGAACTGAGCTGTAAGAAGGTGCCTATAAACTGCCAGCACCTGCTGCAGGACCTGGGAGTCAGAGCTCCCACCATGCCGAGTCAGAGCTAATAAAATCTATTTAGTGAAGAGTATGGGCACTTTAGGTGGCAAACAAATAGATCCACTTTACAATGAATTAATGCTGTAGTCCTGTCTAGCTTTTAAGCCACATATTGAAATTTTTCCCTCCTAGAATGAGGAAAACAAACGTGCATTTCAAGAGGGACACTTTTTCAAGAAGACTTTCCTCCCCCGGATGGAGGAGATGTCTCTCACAACAACTAGAGGACGCTGCTGCCAAATAGAAGCAAAGGCTTCAAGAAACCTTTGTTAGGGCTGACTTGCATTGTTTGCACGCTTATCATAAAAGCCTAAGATCATAGAATCCTAGAATGGGCTGGGTTGGAAGGGACCTCAGAGCTCATCAAGTCCAACCCTTGCTCCACTCCCCCCGTGGTTCCCAGCCCATGGCACTGAGTGCCACATCCAGGCTCTTTGGAAATATCTCCAGGGATGGAGAATCCACCCCTTCCCTGGGCAGCCCATTCCAATGGCTGATCACCCTCTCTGCAAAGAATTCTTTCCTAATATCCAACCCAAACCTCCCCTGGCAGAGCTGGGGCTCTGCCAGGGGAGGTTTGGGTTGGATATTAGGAAAAAATTCTTTAGTCCATGCCCTCTTGTCCCACGGATATCTGCCCAACCCCCCCCTGGCTCCAACCTCCTTTCAGGGAGTTGTAGAGAGTGATGAGGTCTCCCCTGAGCCTCCTCTTCTCCAGCCTCAACACCCCCAGCTCCCTCAGCCCTTCCTCACAGGATTTGTGCTGGATCCCTTCACCAGCCCAGTTGCCTCCTTTGGACCTTGATATCCTGTCCTGCTCCCTCTGGATTGGCAGGAGCCAAGTCCTTGCTTTTGGAGAAGTCATCTTGGGCTTGGCACTAGGCAGCCTGCAGTTTCCCAGCTCGAGTGCAGGCAGAGATCACCTTCTGAGCCATGATGTGAAGATATCCAGGCAAAAGATGAGACTGGAGTCAGGAGCAAAGGCTTTGCTGCTCCAGCACCACAGGAGTAATGGAGTGTTTGTGCTCAGTTACAGCATTTCTCTAAATCTGCAAGAATGCAAAAATCTGAAGTATTCTCACAGGGTGTTTCTGAAAAGTACTGGATAAACACAGTAAATCAGAAGGCTCTGTGACCTTTTCCAGAAATCATTATCACAGCAGTTAGAAATTAAGAGGCTTATTTAATTGAAGTGCTGATATTAATTCATTAGCCATAATTTGTTTGTGGCTCAAATTTAGCCTACTCCAGTATGACAATTAAGATGGGATTTGCAAGCTGAGATCCTATTTAATGATTTACTACTGCTGAAAGTAGGAAGATTGTTCTTTGGGCCCTGGGTCACTAACCTGACTTCAAGTTAGTGACAGCTCTGAGGTGAAACATGGAAGATTTTCTTCCCAATGTATATGCAGCACTCATGTGATCTGTGATCTGAATGATCTCTGTCCACCCTTTGCAGGACTGCAGCAAGAGTTAAGTGGCAGCTTTGTGCAATGAACTGGATGAGAGAGAAGGGATAGAAAGGATATTCACACTTTCATCTGAGAAACTGTGTGATTGACAGCAAGAAGTTAGTTCTGGAGGCTGAGCCAACACTGTCTGCAGGGCCAAGATGTTTGCAGGAGTTTTAGACTTACTTATGACAGCTTAAACCTTAGAAGACAAATCCCTGTTATTTTTTGAAGGGTATGAGCCATACTTCTGAAAGAAAATATTACAAATTCCTTTTAGACAAGTTCCTGTGTGGATGGACTGATTTTTGGGAAGGCTTTAGGTATGCAGAAAACTATGTATTTGGATTTAAGGATATGTAGAGTAACAAAATCAAGCATATATATAAGTTTTTACTTCCTAGATACAATCAAATTCAATCAAAAGCTCAAGCAAAACAAACAAACAAACAAAAATAGTGTGGTATAAGTAGCTATGATTTTTGTATCCTGTATTTTGAAAGAAATATTGCTGCTTGGAGGCAGGCCTGGGAGAAGATGCAGGGTGATTATTTTGCTTCCTGTCTAAGTGATGCTGTGTTTTTCCTGTGCCTCTTTCCTTTACAAAGTACCAATTAGGGTGTCAGCACGTGGTTTTGCTCTTTGAATGTGGAAAAGATAAAACTTAACACTGGAGATTTAAGATCTTAATTCACTTCCCTGTTGTGTATGATTTGGAATACAGTCTCTAATGACATGAGCACATTTGTTTTATCTTGTGTGCTCTGTATTTTTTTTTTTCTCCTCCTCCTCTCCAGAATGCCTCCACCTCACTGAGAGCAGACAGCTTGGACAAGATGAGTCAGAGCTGTTCAGTAAACAGACACTATTAAATTTTTCCCCTTCCTATGATAAAAATTATATCACTTATGTCTAAACAGACACCTTTTCTAAATTGCAGAAGTAGATCCAAAGCCTCCTTGAGTAGCCCAGTTGCTGGAAAACATTGAGAGCTTTTAAAAAAAAAACAAAACTGCCTGGACAGACTGATAAAAGCATTGGAAAACTGGTGAGTCATACAGGCCATTAACCTAAAAAATAAAAAAAAAAAAAACCAAGAGAATGTTGTTAAGACACAATCGTCTTTGTATGGGTAGGGAAAAAAAATCAGGCTAAAATGACTTTAAAACTTAAGTGGTTGAAGTGATAGTGAAATGAGATGGAGAAAAACACCTTTGTGTGATTATAGGTGTGTTGATTTCAAGCAGGATGAAAATATTTGTTTAGCTCAGGTTAAACACTTATATGACACATTTATCTCTTAAAATGCTTGAGTCTCCTTGGCATTCTTTTCCACTGGCATATGGAGAGATAAATGTGCCACAGTTTCTCAATTCTGCCCTTTACATTCTAATTAAAGGAGAAACAACCCACTTATCTGACTGTTTTCCAGAAGGAGGGATGATGAAATTTATGATAGTTTGTGAGTTGGAATCTTCTCCCACTTTCCCTGCACAAGACCTCAGAGTCTATTTCATAACTACCTGGTAGAGGTATGAATTTTTTAATGAGAGAATCTTGACATAAAAATATCACAATTTGCTGCTTATCCCAAGGCAGGGTAAACAATGAAAGATTTCTTCTGTTCTCTAGTAGTGGTGGTATTATGGATGAGCAAAAAGTCAGATTTTTTTTTTTCTCCCATGGGCTAATGACATGTGGATAGTGTGGAAATGAAATTCATTTTCCCATGTTGTTCCAGATTTTCACATGGAAAGAAAAGATTTTAATTATCAGAAGAGCTGCTTTCCACACCAGTGGAAAGGCACTGACAGAATCACAGAGTGGGAGGGACCCCTGGGTGTTACATTGCTTTTGCTGTCTGGTGATGGTGAGGTGAGGTGCCCACAGTCTGTCCTCTGAGTGTTGCTTCTCTGTGTGTGAATTCAGAATCCAAAATCCACAATCAAAAGCAGCACGAGTGGTTCTAGCACTGTATGATTACAACAGGCACAAAATATTTAAAATCAGTCTTGATTCCAGATCTTTTTCCCCAGCTGAAAGATAACAAGAGAGTTTTCACCTAAGTTGTATCAAAAAGTTCTGTTTTTTAATAATATTAAATAATATAATATAATAATAATAATATAATGACACTACACGATCATCTAGGGAAAGACCAGCAGAAAGAAATTTTGTGGAGTGAAACTTTGGCTGAAAAGGTCCTCTGAAGATCACCTCTTCTAAGCAGCTGTGCAGTGCAGGATTGTTCCTGGTCCTAAGTGAGGCCCAGGCACCATTTTGTGTAGCTGACCCAAGGTCAAAGGCAGTACCAGTCCCATAATATGTGCTTGGTGACATCATCATTAACATTTTTCCTTTGTGAAAACTGTGCCCTTATTCCTAACCTTTTTTATTTATTAAAAGAATTATTCCATGCAAAGACTTTTCTCTGTTTTCTAGGGGAATTATTTTCACGAAGAGCCTTTTGTGAGATGGCAGAGGCTTGAAAAATCCCATTACAGCACACATTAGGTAATTTTAACAAATAGGTGACTGATTTCTTTACTGACCTCCTGAAGATTTCATTTTTCTCTAATGGCTGTATCTTCCCTGCTTAAATAAAAGGAGTGAGAGAATGTCTAAATTTACCAATTCCATCAATAGTTTTGTGAGCATCAAAGCAATTTCTTAGCACCCTGAACAACTGTATTACTTGGAAGCTTTTTGCTTTAACTTACATTTTTCAGAGAATTTTCTGCTTTCCTGAGGTATGTGTCCTCACCTGCTTTTTGTGTTGTGTGTGCTTGCTTTGGGTCTGGCCTAGCTAATAACATGGCTTAGGTCTTTTTAAGAAAACACAGGATGAGCTAAATATTTAAAATTGAAGAGCTGACATTGTAGCTTTGGGTTTAGGTTTTTTTGGTCATTGCAGTAGAAGCCAATTAGTATAATAACCTCCCAAACCAAGACCTAAAATGATCAGTGAAATGGATTGAAACTAAAAGCTGAATTTTTCTGATCTGTCTTTGAGTGACTCAAGGTTCCTGAGCCACCCATCCCAGGGGGATGGTCTTGCCATTTGCTTGGAGAGACACTTGTGACACGTGTTGGTCAGTACTGGAACCATGGAAATGAAAATACTTCTGCTTAGTGTCTGGAGAAAAAGAGCCAAACCCCTCACTTTGGTGACACAAATACCCACAGGAAAAGGCTAACAGGAGCTACAGATGAAGGACATTATTTCTCCTCTGTATTTGCCACCCAAAACCTGAGAGATAAGGACTGGTTTCCCATGGCAAAACCAGTGTTTGCCTGAGTCACCACAGCCACCAGAGCCTTGGAGCTAAGGTGGCTTTTTGTCAGAGCACAGAATTGTTTATGATCACTTACAGCTGCCAAAGCACTGCTGACCAAGATGGAGAAATCCTATCAGTGTTCAAGCTCATGCATAATTCTTGATTTTACTTTTCTCCAAATAAATTAGATACTGTGCAGTGCAAATACCTGCGAGAGCAGAGGAATACAATGTGTGTTGTTACAGCAATAAATTGTGGAGATGAGATGCACAGGCACAATTACAGCATCTCCAGCATCTTTTACAGCATGTTTTTAATTTAAAGTGAAGTGTTGTGGGTTTTGGTTTTTTTACTAAAAGACAGATTTGGATCAATAGCCTCTAAATTAGCAATCCTTGATGGATTTGACACATGCAGGCAGCAGAAACTTGATTTATAAATAGGTGGTGATTATATTGCAGAATTTCTGTAACTGAAAGGTTCCTTAATATTGTTTTTACTAAGCTTTGCTCTTACAAATGACCATCCCTTAAAGTGGCATGCAGTGTGGGAAGGAAGCTGTAATGTGAATCAGAACAAGACTGATGGCAAAATATTCCAAAAATGTCAAGTGTCACCAGGGCCCTATGGAGTGAGGATTGCTTCTGTGAGCTTTCCCAGTGGAGTTGTGCCTTTAAAGAAAAGCTGTGCCTTTAAACTATTGCCTCCCAAAATTCTAGTACTCATGTCTATGAAGAGAAGCTTCCAGATAAAGCCATGGTTGGCTAAAGCTGTCTTCATGGCACCAGGGAACCTCTGGAAAACAGGCAGGAGCTCTGAAGTAACAATGTGGTGCTGAAGATGGGAGCATGGAGAGCTCTGAATTAAAGATGCATCAAAACCTCTGGCTCTTCCCACTGTTGGAGCAACCATCCCTTTGCTCCTGCCTGCCAGTCCTCCCTGGGAAATTCATACCTGAGCTGTCTGAGTAACCCAGATTCTTCATGTTGCTCCTGTTGTATAGCTGTTAATCTTTTAATTGTATTAAAGTTCAGGTTTTGTTCCTTGCAATGTGATGTGAATCAGAACAAGACTGATGACAAAATATTCCAAAAATGTCAAGTGTCACCAGGGCCCTATGGAGGGAGGATTGCTTCTGTGAGCTTTCCCAGTGGAGCTGTGCCTTTAAACTATTGCCTCCCAAAATTCAGTACCCATGTCTGTGAAGAGAAGCTTCCAGATAAAGCCATGGTTGGCTAAAGCTGTCTTCATGGCACCAGGGAACCTTTGGAAAACAGGCAGGAGCTCTGAAGTAACAATGTGGTGCTGAAGATGGGAGCATGGAGAGCTCTGAATTAAAGATGCATCAAAACCTCTGGCTCTTCCCACTGTTGGAGCAACCATCCCTTTGCTCCTGCCTGCCAGTCCTCCCTGGGGAATTCATACCTGGGCTGTCTGAGTAACCCAGATTCTTCATGTTGCTCCTGTTGTATAGCTGTTAATCTTTTAATTGTATTAAAATTCAGGTTTTGTTCCTTCCTTTGGCTATCAGCATTCTTACTGTAGAGTTTGATTCCAGCTTTCTGCCCAATGAAAACATGAGACTTCCTCTCTTTTAACCTCTAATAAAAGCTGAGTGATCTAAAAGTTTAGCTACAAGCTTGGCTGTCTCCCACTAACAGCTGCACAGAACTGTTAGGTGTAGGCTGTTCTTTTCAACAGGTAACTTGAATAAGAAGCCTCTACTGTCACTGTTTGGAGGGCAAACAGCACCATGAAATAAAGAATTGAGATCTCTTTTCTTCCCATAATTTCCTCAACCTTTTATTATGGTGATGGCTTAAAAAAATTAAAAAAATCCAAAGTAACTGTGGAGTTGGATTATAGCAAGATTTTTTTTTTTTTTTTCTCTAGGAGAAAAAAGAGCATAGGATGGGTGAATGGAAAGAAGCAACCCTGAGCTGGGAGCAGTGACACTTCTGACATGGCTCAACTGACAAATACCTGCTGCTTCCATCTATTAATTTTCTGTTATTTGTTTGCTGCTACAGGCTTATGACAGGGAACAGATAACTGGAGTGGAGGAGTCTGGTGTACCTGAGGCTTTGGTTTTGTGGGTTTTTTTTTTCTGAGGAGATTGTTCTGCTTTTTAGTGTAAAACAGAATAGCTGGATCCTGTTTTACTTGTATTTTTTCATTGTTAATTTTACTCATACCTGGAGGTTATGTTGAATTTCTTCCACTGGAAAATAGAATTGATTTTTCTCTAGTGCATATCTCTGGTAAAACACTGATGTACTTTTAAATTTGTGTCAATAATAAAAGTCTTCAGAGGTATTCTATGAATCTCTTTGAAGCTTGGTACATAGTTTCCATTAGGCAAGTCTCAAAAGAATTTAAGGTTGGCTTTTTTTTTTTAAAAAAAAAATTATTTTTTTAAACTCAGTGAATAGAAACAGGGATAAAAAAGCCTGAAATTTATAAAATCCTTTATTTATGGGCAAATATCAGTAGGTGACTGCATTTTCTTGCTCTACTGGGCATCTGGCCATGAGTAGTTTGGGGGTTATTAGACACTGGCAGTGCTTCCCATGGACAGACAAAACAGTGTGTGCACAACCAGCTCAACACACCCAGGGAACATTGGTTTTGGTCTCTGTGCACCTCCTCACAAGATCTGCTGCTATTTCTTTTTTTTTTTTTTTTTTTTTTTCTCTTTGCAGGTTTATTGTTGATGTGATGTATTGGTTCTCAATATATAACCTGTTTGTTTCTCATCACCAAATCACAGAACAGTGACAGCCCTTGCCTTGTGAATTAATTCCCATTATGGATCTTTAATCCTATAAATATTATCTTTCTGATCTTGCTATGTTTTTTTATTATTTAAATTTTTTTTGGCTAATGAATTGAATAATGAGATTTTGAACACCAGCACAGTCTGCTGCCTTCCCCTTTCCAACCACCTATCCTGCAGCATCCATCAGGAGGGTTAGAAACTATTCCTGTTTTGTCTTCAAAGATCCAAGCCCAGTTACCAGATTGCCCTTGGAGATTCCCATGGGAAACAGATGCCAAATGAGAAGCAATGGTTCTGTGATGTTTTCTTTACTAAGAACTGAATCTGTCTTGAGTTTTGTTGTACCTTGCTCTGTGTCCAACTGTAGAAGGACAGGGGTATGAGGAAACCTCTGGAAAAAAAACCCCAAAACCAACAATCACAAACCCTTGGTTTCTGAAAAAAGAAACCAGCTTTTCCTTGAAAAGTAGGCTTAAGTACTGTTCAAAGCAGGTGTTGTTTGGAAATATGTTAGTAATTAGATTTTTTTCCTCTTCTTTGTCTTTATTTACACCATGGGATTTTCTAACCAGCCACATGTGGTTCTGTAACTGAAAGGTTTAAGAGTCAGAGCTTGTCTTGACAGGATGACCTGTGTTAAACAATTGAATAATAATTTTAAAAAGAAAATACGCATTTTCTCCCCCTAAGAGGAAAATTTGGTTAGGAAGAAGAAAGCTTGTGTGGTGTGTGGATCTTGTTATTAGGAAGTAAAACTGGAAATCAGACTGGGTAAAAGAATTGTACAATCCAGTTTTCATCAAGGTATCACTGGTTTGTTACATCTAGCTAATGGTAATTATTTAAGGCTTTTGCATAAAGATAGCCAGAGGCAAGGCAATGGGTAGCATGTAAATAAGTGTGCAGGAAAAAGTTGTTTTTCTCACTCATTTGTGAAAGCTTCTTAGTGTAAAATGGAATATGGCAATTTGGACAACTGCTTGTTAAGCAGCTTGCTCTCACTTAGCTTTTGAATCCTCAGGCAAACCAGGGAATGTGCTCTATCTCCTCCTTTGGATATCATTTTTCCAATGTTTCTTGTGCTGACATCTGCAGAAATGTAGTAGGGATAGAAGTACAATTAGTACACTATTGTAGTACAATACTACTACTATAGTACAAGCACAATAGTAGTAGGGATAGAAGTAAAATTTGCTTTCCCTTTGAAACTTCAGTACCAGCTGAGGCCACTGTATGGAGCACAAGCAACCAGTTTTTTATTTACTGGGGTATTTACTGGGGGGGTTTGGGGAGAGGAGTTGGTTGCCAGTTTCTTGTCATTCAAGACAGAGGTAGCAATGCTGACCTGGAGCCTCTTTGCTGGAGCTGCACAAGGGACTCAAAGCTTGCAGGGATGGGGAGAGCAGAGAGCATTTTGCATTCATTTGGGCTTCATTATTATTCAACCACAAGTTGCAGATGTCCAGAAACGTTCTGGAGGAGTTTTGTGGCTGTTTGTCTTGGAGACATCTGTTGATAGATAATTTAAATCTGTTCATTCTGATGTATGGTTTTTTTATGGGCTCGTTTCTAACAGATCTTATCTAAAATAAACTAAACCCAAAAGTGTTTCTGCAAGTAGTACACCTCTTTCTTTGCCCTACATCCAGTTTTTTCTACAAGTCTACTTCAGCCCTGGCCCACACAGTAGATGTTCAGAGGTTACCCACATTATGCTGGTTTAAATCCTGGTATTACCAAGTCACTTGTCTTTCACTACTTTTTATCAGGTGAAATGTTTTTATCAACATAATCTATCTTTGCTTAGCAGGCCTTGGATTGGTTTTCTTACTGAATCATGAGGAAACAAAGTAAGAAATAGCTTTATCATGCTTGGTCAAATATGTATTTTTCTCTGATTATCAGCAGTGGGAATGAGGGGCACTTCTAGAGACAGAAGAGGTGGAATGCTTAGGCTGATCAGTCTGAAATGCTTTACCTGTTCTTTTCACAAGGAATTCCATTTTATTTAAGGTGTTTGGATGAGCAGTAGGATCAATCTACAAGAAGTGAAACTCAGCAGTCATGATATATTTTTACAGAAAATCTCCTTATACATCACTGTGTCTTTTCTATGATTACTTAACTTTCCCTCTTTCAGGACAGAAAGAATTCCAGTAAAAGAATTATTACAAACCTTTCTAACCCAAGGATGAGGAGCAGCTCTTTATCATTTTCTAACTTTCTAACCCAAGGATGAGGAGCAATTCTTTATCATTTTTTTGCCTAGCACAAGCACCTACCAGGCTTTCAGTGTGCTGCACAGTGTGTGAGATGGTGGATAGGGGATGAGGGAGGAAATGGCAGGAGTCAGCCATGCTATTTAATAGAGTCAAGAGGGTTTTGTTTATGTTTTGCTGCCTTCCTGACTCATCTGTTGAAAATAGAGCCCAGCAGTGAGGGATATCTTTGCTTTGATCACAGAAAGATTTGACTGAATAAATCTTGATTGCTGCTAATACCCACAATGGAATCTATCAGCTAGATTTGCAGCAATGACAGGGATGTTTAAAGATGATTCTGCAGCTTACTCAAGCTCTACTCCTATAATTCACAGTTTTCTACAGTGATAAAGTGCTTATCTTCTCCCAGCACTGATAAGTTAGCATAACCTTCATCATTTTAGAGTCTTACTGTTGCAATATCATGTGCCTGAGGTGAGAACCCCAGGATGATGGGCTGATAAGCACTGTAAAAAATGAATGTAACAGCACTCAACAGGAATAGTTTTATTAAAGTATTGCAACCACATAAACAATTAATTTTTGGATATTGTTTTTATTTCACCTTCAGACTACAAGGTGCCAGCTACCAAGGTACCAACACTACTAACAGTTGTAATTCTTCAGTTCACTGGCCAAACTCCAGGTGTTTTAGTGCTTTTCCCTGCAGTGAGCAGAAGGGCACTTGTTTAACATCCTCCACACTCCTGTTAAATGACTTCTATCCATCAGGGCCTCCTCTTTATAAACCCTGCCATGACTCAGACTTCCTAATGCTGTACAAAACAATATTCTGCTGTATCATCTCTTCCTAATGAATGTGAGAAATGTTCAAAATACTAAATGGAAGCTTAAAGTGCAGTGCTGCAGCCGTACACGGGGTGGCAGTGAGCAGTGGTCAGGGAATGTGCCTGCAAGGGCAAAGGGAAGAGCAGCAGAGAGCTTTTTGCTCAGTGTAACATTTACTGAGGTCAAACAGTCTCTGCCTCGGAGAAAATGAAAGTACCATTATTAGCCCTTAAGAGAATGCCAGAACAGTCTGTGTGCTGCTCCTTTGGAGAATATTTGCTTCTCATCTGACACGTGTATTAAGAAGTAAGAGTAAATATTTAGATACCTTAACTGTCTTGCCTTCTTTACTATGCTGTGCTTGGTTTTCATCCTGGGAAGCCACACTTGCAGAATCAGCCAGAGAGAATGTCTGGTTTTTCATTCCTAGAAACTAAATAGTAATCACAGCTTAAAATACAGATCGACCAGAAGTGTGATTCTTGTGTGCTCAGCCTTTGAGAATGCTGATACAGTGCAGCACTAATTTGTTGTAGTCACAGCTTTTATTTATAGTTGGGTAAATATGTGCAGCTTTGAGGTTCTTCTAGCTTTTTAAGAAGAGCTTTAAATTAGAAGTCGCTGGTAGGGAGCTCAGCAGTTGCAAAGAAAGATCTTAACTGCTTGTGGATTTGCCAGCCTTTCAGTGCTAGCAGTAAGATGCCAGTCTCTCACTTTGTTTTTCTACCAGCAGAAATCCCATTTGTGTCACTAATGCCACAGTTAATGTAGTGGAGCAAAAAAGGAATTAAAGTTCCCTCAATAAACTCAAAGCAGGTTGTAAAATCTGACCAAGTGCACAGAGTACCAAACTGAAGTTGTGATTCACTGCAAAGCCAGGTTTCACTTGTGGTAATTTGAGTTATTTTCTGTAGAATAGTTGGCAGATCTATTTCATCATATGTTTCATAATATATATGGCAAATGTTATTTTAGAAATGTCCTACACAGGTTAACAGAAAAAGGACAATATTGTAAGAGACTTACTGATGGTTTTTCCTTAGCCATTCCTAAATGATTTCTGCTGCTCTTAGCCTGCCTAACTCCACTTGGTTTGGGCTTTCAATTTACCTCCCATCACAGATTCTTTTCAAGACAAAATAACTCCAGAATTCTAGGTGAGAAGGGATGGGTTTTGCCTTATACATAAATGATTTTTAATCAGCAACACAATTTAAAATTTGTAACAGAACTTTAATGCAAGCTAAGTAGTGTACTGGGTGTAGCAGACTCATGGCATTTCATTGACAAGATGCTAATTTTTGAAGATTCCATTAATGATCTCAAGAAGTCATTAAATCAATTTTAGAGAAGAATATAACGACAGAATAGAAAGATGTTTTTCTTTTGTAGGTTTAATTTGTTATTACCACTAAATTTAGTAAGGAATTCACTCTATTTTGATGTTACTTTATTTGTAGCTAAATAAAGTAAAATGTGTCTTCTATAGGAAATCAACCTTCCAGACTGGAATGAAAGTCTTTCAGCTAAAATCTGAATTTTCTGCCATCATCCAGACTGGACATAGATTCAGCTTTGAATATATTAATGGAAATATTTTGAATATGTGAATTGGAATACTTTTTGAACATGCAATAGTTCTCAAGTTAGGACTGTAATGGACCTTTAGTGATCACATTTCTGGGAAACCAGAATTCCCTTCCATTCATATTATTAAAATCCAAAGATTCTACTTGAATGAAATAATTTCCCTTTCTGTATTTCTAGCAATCCTTCATTACCACGTTGGATATACCAGAACAAACTTTCTTGGTATTGTTTAACTCTTTTTGTTTCTTTAAGGTTGGGAAGTTTGCTGAAGGTAAAAGCAGGGTAAGAATGCTACAGCAGCACTGCACAACAGGCAGAATCTAGAACCAGACAGATACCTGGCAGGAAGAATATTAAGCTTCCAAATCTCTTCTCTGGTCTTTGCTCTTCTCCCAAAGCTCATTTAACTCCCTGCATTTAATGATAAAGATATAACACAAGGTTTATGTGTCATTTTGTGTAGAAAACTTCTAAACTGACAATTAAGCAGGCGATTCAATAATTAAACTGACAATTTAATTTGCAACACGAGGTTTTTCTTACCAGAAAGAGAGAGACTTATTTTGTTAATGACATTTTCTCACTGTTGGAGTTTTTTTATTGCTTTCTTTTGTTCTGTTGTTTTTCTCTGTAGGCAGCAATGGGACTGAAAGAAAACTCCTTCTGGTGTGCAGGGAGCATTTGGGCTAGGATACCCCTAACTTTGCATTTCCCTCTATCTTACGTTTGCAGAAGAGCTCAAAGAGTTTTCTGAAGGTCTTTTCTATTTCTAGCATATTTTGCTGTAGCTTTTACATCTAGAGCATTTTCAGACCATCTGGAGCAAAACTGTGTGCAAAAGAAAGCAAAATCAACACAAACTCTCTGCTGGTTATGTAAACCTCTTCCATGAGTCCCTCCTTTCAGTAAGGGAGGATTTCACTGTTTTTTCTCAGGATGGATGTAAAACTGCTGCTTATGTAATAAAGCAAGGAGTTTTCTCTTTTAGAATAAAAAGTAGGGGTAACTAAGCAACAAAAGTAATTCTTGCCCTGAAGGAAATTGCTTCCCCATAGTTAGGATATAAACACCAATATTTTTAAGAGTGTAACAGTGTGAATATGCACCTTTCAGCCTTCTCATGACACTATTTTAGTAATGCTCAAACTGGTTTTGAACCTTTTTTTTTTTTTTTTGTAGGGAGAATCTATGGTCTCTGGCCCACTGTCACCCCTACCCAACTTCCCCAGAAATGCTGTTGTCTTTAGCAGGACTCTGCCTTGGTGTGTTTGCCTCCAAGTGCACACCAGAACACAGCACCAAGGTATTTAATTTTCTGCTTGAGCAGGATTTTTCCCCATTAAGTCACATTTGTCAATACCAGCCAGGTGCTACCGTTTGGAAACTTCATGTGAAGTTTTCTCACAGGGATTGATGCCTCAGCTACCCTGCAAGCTGCCTCAGATCCTCATCAGCTCTGTCCCCCCAGCAGGACCCCTGAGATGGGGGCTGTGCTGCTGCCACTCCTGCCTGCTGGGGTGACTCCACCTCCCACTTCATTCCCCTGAGAGGAATGTGAGGAAGGTTTTCAGTGGTGGCTTTACCTGGGCTCTGCAGAGCTCTCTCTGTGTGCCCAGACAGGCTTTGGAAAGCAATCCCAACCCCATCCCTGGCTGCTTGTGCAGGAGGTTTTAAGGCTGCCAGGGCAGACAGCACTACTTTAGTTCACTGGTGTCTTGTTCTCCCTTTCCCACTCTGCACTGGGGAGGGACTGATGCTGCTTCAGGAGCTGAGTGTGGGCCTCAGCCCAGCCCTTCTCTCCAACTGGAGCTGGCATCATCTCCAGGCAGGGGCTTTTAATAAGCCAAGAGCTCTGGTAAAGCTTAATGTGATTACCCAGGAACAGAACACCACTCTGACATGGCAAGGCATGGCTGGAAATAGCATATTGGGAGACACAAACATAATTACACTTTCTTACCCAGCAAAGAATATGGGACAGCAATTCAATTTAAAGGTACCATTGGGGAAAAAAAAAAAGGTGAGAGTTTTGTGGTCAAGTTTTGAACCAGTTGGTTTTTTGTTTTTTGTTTTTTTTTTTTTTTTTTTTTTTTAAGGCTTGCAAATCCTGGAAGGGACTTTATCAATTGTGAAGGATGGAAATTATTTCCATGCAGACTCTTCCAGTTAATTTTTACCTCCTTTCAATTTCTGATCATGCATGTTACACAAACAACAGTTAGAAAATTAAGTTTTACAGCTGTTGTGAGAACATGGTTAATGGGATGGCTGAGAATCAAAAGGAGATGAAGGATGTGCTTGTTTTCAGGGTGGGGCCTGTTCAGGTAGGTCAGATAAGGAGACACTGATAGTTCTGGAAGTTAGCACTGAAGAAACTAAACAAGATCATGAATGAAAGAGAGGATGACAAAAAACCCTACAAGGAAATGAGAGGAAATGCTTAATAAAGACTACTTTGGCAAGGAGATGAAGAAAGAGATAGGGTGTGAAACACTGCAGAGAGACAGAAGTAACCATCAGTATGGAACCAGAGCTCTTCTGGGGGACTGGGATTTGAAGAATAAATGACAAAAGAGGAAGAAGCTGAATGCAAGGGATGGGAAACTCATTGCAGTAACACCTCAGTGTGGTGAGCTGTGTTTGGAGGCCCAAGGGAGAGGTGTGTAGGACACCTGCATGCTTGGACAGCACTGAAATAACATCAAAGGCAGAGTAAGGGAATAGGATTTGCAGGAAATCAGTAAAGGGGGTGAGGTCCTTACCAGAGCTGCCAGGAGCTGCCTGGGGTCAGTGGGAGGAGGGAAGGGGTTCTTAGCCCAGCCAAGAAACTGATGTTTGGGGCACTGTCAGCAGGGTCTGAGGGCAGAGGATGGTAGGAGGTGGTGAACCATGAAAGGGGAGCTGAATATAGAAGGGAAAGAAAGTAACTCTTAGCCCTCTCTCTCTTGTTGAATCTGCTAGTTCTGTGATCTGGCACATCCCCCTGTGGGTGTTTTCATTTGTCCTTTTTGTAAATCAGATGACACACACCTGGGTCTGTTCCAACCCAAAGTACTTCCCCTGTGTCCTCCCAGTTGAGAAGAAGTGCACAATCTCTCTGTGTTGTGGCAGTTCAAAACCTTGGGAGAAATAATAAGAAACTGAGTGTGATTCGTGAGGATGGAAATAAACAGTTAAGTATAGCTGGGTTACTACATCAGTAATCCATTGAATCTGTACTACACTGTGTTTTAAAATTAATGTCTCTATCAATTTTGAAGGAGTTCATGCAAAGCCATTAGAGGTTATTAAGGTACAATTTCTCAGACTTCTAGGACAACAGCAAACTGAAAATCCAGAATCTAATCATGCTTTAACCTCTTGGTGTCTCAGTGAAGTGGTATCAGTTTCTCCTCCCAGGGATACTGTATTGCTCAATTAACACTTGAAATACTGTGTGATTTTGGTAGGCTTGTTATGCAAAGACAAAAGTGTGAATCTATTATTAATGCTGCCCTTGGAACTTTACTGGTTTCTCTAAGTTTTTATTTTCTCATCCTTTCTCTGTGCTCTCACTGCACTCACTGCCTCCTTAAACTCTGTTTTTCCATGTTGTGCAGCTGAAGCACTATTCCAGATCTCTTTGCTTTTCACTGAGAAATTAATTGCTTTACTGAGATGAACTGCAAGAACATTCTTTATAGTAGCTTGACAACAACTCACAGTTCCCGTGTTTAAGAGAATTTTAGAAAGGAAAGACAATATTTGTCCTTTCCTTATGGCAAACTCATTATTTCTTATCCATCTCATACATCAACTGTGTAGAGATGTGAGGGAAGGACAGATGAGGACCTTTATCACACTTCTCAAGTATTTTCCTTTTCTCCCTCTGAAATAAAGTATTTTTGAGGACTTTCACTCACAGAGAGATCATTCATGCAACTCATGTTTCCTAAGAGTAAACTAAATCACTTTCAAATGCAGCATGTGGTGTAAACACTCCAAAGCTTTCTTGATTTTGTTCTACAAGTTCAACAGAGACCACAGTTTTTCAAGCCCAGTATTTATTTTTAACTTGTCTTTAGAGCATCCTAAATGCTTCAAATTCTGCTAAACCCACTTGTGGGATTCATTAGCCTGCCCTTGCCAGCTACCATCACACAAATGGCCACGGCTGTTGCAGGTTAATGCTGGGCTCCCCTGAGATTATTTGAAAATAATCATTTCTCTGATTTATCTGTTGTGCCCACACTGGGCCCTGGATGGTGACTGTGCCCATCCTGGCTGGTCCTGAGGGGCAGGAAGTGAGGGACAGGTTATCCAGGGCTCAGAGCAGTAGCAGCCAAGTCCTCCAACTGCAGAAAACATGGAGCTGTTTCCTGGCTTTTTGCTTCACACTGACCCATCAGTTCAGCCTCTGCCTTTCCCTCTCTGACTTCTGCTTCACCCCCAGCTATCAAGGGCTTCTCCACAAAGTGGAGAGAAGGATCTATAGGGAACAGCTGGTGTGTTGAACTCCTCTGAAGTCAGGCTGTTCCTCTCTCCCTCTTTCTAAAAAAATCAAGGATAAGTCTGTGTTGACTTGGTGATGCTTTCCTATACTTAAGTTGTACTGAGTTTCCCCCAGGCCATTGTTTTACTGTGTAACTTTCCCACCTGCAGCTTCTCCTTTGGCTCCCTGATGGCCTTTGCAGGTCTCAGCTCTGCTGAGTTTTACCAACCTGTTGGAAATTTTCTGGTATTTCCTCATTCATTCACCTTTTAGGAATAAACTCCACATGTTAAACATTTCTTGAGAGCAAAACAAAATAGATGGGGAGTGAAGTGGGTAGATACTGAAATGAAATATTGGCAGAGCAGAGACTTGAGAGCTACACAGACTTTTCTGGACAATCCCAGGAGCAGGAATCAGCTTCTGGATGGCTTTGATCCAGCAAAGTGCTTAAGGCACAGGGGGAGATTCACTGAGTTAATTGAGAATCTGTATGTGTATTTAAGTGCTTTGCTGGACTTCAGCCTTGAAAACACTCTGCTTTCATTTCACTTCCATTTTTAGTTTTTATTTTTAATGCAGGGATACAAATCTTGACTGGGTCATTGCCTTATATTATGACACCATCAAGAGAGAGGATCAATCAATAGCTGCAAATTGAGATGAAGACTGATCTAAAAAAACAAGCAAACAAACAAACCAGAACCCCCTATCTTTAAGAGCCATTAGGTCTCTTGCATTTGGAATAAATCACTTACAAAATTTCAAAAATATATTTCAAAATAGATTAATAATAGATGTATTTCAAAACAGAGTAATACTAAGTCCTTTTCTATTACAGCCTAATCAGATCAAAATAATTATGCTTAGAAAAATTATCATATTTTTTATTTCAACCAAATGACCAAAATATGAATAATTAATTTCCACAATTAATTGAAATGCTGAAAATGTTAATTTGATTTAGGAAAAAAACCCCCACAAACCAAAACACACTAAAAAGCCTCCACCCAGGAGCATGAAAGTCAGTGTGTTACAAAAGGCTCAGGTAGTGTAAGAGCATGAGGCAGCTCACAGAAGGTTAACAGTGATGAAACCTTGATGATAAAGATAAATAACAAATTAAAATAAAATCCATTTAGTGAGACTAAGCACGTGCCTGGCAATAAGGTGTTTCTAGTTTCCTGAGATAAACTTCCAGAAAGTTTTCCTTTACTTAAAATGGAGGGAAAGCCCCAATGGAATAATCCTAGGATGTTTTTCCCTGAAAGATGGCATTGGGGGTTGATGTCTGATATTCTGCCAACACCAAGCAGCCCCTGAGTTGCTCAAACCTATCTGATGTGTTTCTTTTTACACCATTCTTACTAAGAGCAGTGTGTGACATCCCAGTCACCATGCACCTCCTGACATTCTATTTGCCTCCTCTAGTTCTGGGCAGAATACAGGTTGCATTTCAGATAATTTTTGCAGAAAAACACAGCCTGCCCTTTTCACTATCCATTTCCAAGGCAGTATTTCTGGTATCTATATATTTGATCTGCAGAATCTGACATTCTGCATTCTCTACAGTTTCCTCTTATGGTAGCAGAGCTGAACAAAAAAAACCATAATTTTTTTTAGAGTTATATAAATTGTGTGCCACTTGATGCCAGGGGAAGAAGGACATGATTTTAGTGTGTGGGTTTAATTGAATTGGTATTACTAAACCTTAAAATAAATCAACTTAAATCAGCCTCAGGTAAAGTGGCTCAAGCAAAATACAGCTGTATGCAAGCCTTGATCATGGATTGCTTTCATTATCCTTGCAAGTAAAATTATGAGCTGCTTTTTTTATTTTTTTGATTGGGGATGATTTCTGCAGCCATAAAATGTTGAGATTGGAGATGAGATAGAAATAAAGAAGATAGAGATTAAAAAGGTAATTGTTAATGTTTCAAAACTTTACTTATTTGCACTGGGACAAGAAAAATTCAGAATAAAAGTTCTAAAAAGCTAGAATTCACTTGGCATGGAAGAATAAAGAAACCTAAAATAATTAAAATTACCTTCTAAAACCCAAATGAGAATATGAAAATCACCTGCAAGCTGTTTCATTAAAATCCTCCATTTGTTTGAAGACTATGTCCCTGAACTTTTTTCACAAAGATTACATACTAAACATGAATGTTGGTTTACAGCACCTACCCTCACCTGAGGCCTCAATGCTTCATTTTTTTCAGTGACTTTGCTACAGGAATATAATTTATCCAACAGAAACAGTAAGTTCATTCAGGTTTTTTTGGACCTTTTGAGGAAGATGAGAGGAGTGACTGAGCCAAACCTTTAAGGAATCTTTCTCTGTAAGGAAGCAGTTAAAAGTTTTAGTGTTTCAGGCACCTCCCATGCCCTGCCACAGGCCCTGAAGTGATGGGACAAGGGAAGCTCCTCTCATCCATGGAGACTGGGGGGGAGTTTCCCCTTCTCATCCACCTTGAGGCTGTGTTTGCCCCAGGTGTGTGCAGCATCACAGCTTGTGACTAAATAGAGGAGTTTTTAAGGCAGTCTGACACCTGCATTTTCAGTGGGACTTCTTTCCAGGGGGCATTTCCACCTGCTGTGCAATGCACTTTAAGACTCTCACCTGCCTGCTGTAATTATGCCTATGATCTATAATTACACCCATGCATTATTTACATGTCTGTACCAAATCTTCCACAGCCTTTCCCATATAAGAGCTGATGTGAAATTCCACAAAGATGTCTGAAAATAATAGACAAAGATTTTATATACTCTTTTTGCTCTGTAGCTCCTTTGGCTTTTCAGAGAGAGCAGGGCCAAGGCACTGACTACACAACTGAAGATGCAGTAAGGTGAAAATTCAGCTGAGGAGGAAAGTATCACTGTGAGTGCATCTCTGGAGCAGGCATACTGGGAGGATGTTGCAGCTTTTTGCAGTATTGCTGGGGTTCTGTTTTGTTCCCTCAGCTCAGCTTGTGACTCACTCTGCAGTGCAAGGAGAGGCATGACATTCACATCTCCTATCAGCCTCTTATTCAGGGCAAAGGATTTGTTGTCAGCAGGCTAAGATACTCCACTGACTACTTCATACTTCAGTTATGAAATAGTACAATTTTCCTTTGAACCAAATCTCTTCAGCCTAAATCAGCTTAATATGTCCATGAAATCCCCCTGGCTTGCTTATTCATGTTATTTTCAATAATATATTTCTTTGTTCTGCTGTTTTTACCACAGCTGGCAGAGTGTGAGTGCACTCCCCAATCTTAGCTGAGGGCTCATTTCCACAGCATCAGGAGATAAACACCACTGGAACCTTGTAGAACTTTCCAGTCTGCCTGCAGCCTGAGATTTGCAAGTGGAATACATTGCCAAAAGTAGAAAAAAGGTTTTTAGCAGGGCTGGTATGTCAAGAACTGAGAGATATGGACCAAGTGTAATAGAGAGTTTCCTAGGAAAAACAAAGTGTGGTTTGTTTTTGTTTTTTTTTCCCCTCTTGATTAGATTTTCTATGTAAAATTCAATATTTAAATACATGTTGAACTACTCTGCTTATATTTTTGCTTGAAAGCAAGCCTGTGGAATCTTCTGATCAGTGAAAGTATGAACACTAATTTTCTTATAAAATATTAACTTTCTAAAAAGTGGCTGATCCTTATTTATGACTGGGTTACTCTAGCTGGCTACACTAACAGTCTCTTTGATTAATTTTATTATGCTAGGATTGCAGGCTATAACTAAAGGGATTTCAGCAGTAATAATTTGCTCTGATATTTTGCTTTCTTAATGATAACACACAGGAGAGAGCAAGACCAACAAATGGGAGCAAGAAAGCTGCAGAGCAGACACAGAATACAACAGGGGTTGTATTCCTACAACATTTGAGAAATTTTCTGCTTTCAAATACATTCACTTATGCAGTGAAGTTAAATCCATCTTCTCAGACAAGTTTCTGTTTTGCTGGGATTGGCTTTCATAATGTGCAGCTTAGTAAGAATCTACTGCAAGACTGGGGATTTTTTTTTTTCCCCATTAACTGAGACTGGCCTAGAAATGTTCTGTCAGGCTGAATGTTTCTACCAAGTAGGGTTTATTTCATTATCTCTTGAATTCTCTTTCATACAGAGGGAACCATTAACACAGTTTTGTATTAATGAAGGAAACTGGAGCAAAGTTTCATGTGGTTCTTTTCTTAAATTAAGCTGTGTGACTGGAGGAACCTATGAAGACTTCAGCTTCAATCCAGTAAGTCAGCCTGTTTCATAATTTCATATTTTCATTTCAGTAACAATTAAATGGACAGAAAAAAAGCCCAGGCAAAACTTTTCAGGGAATAGTCTGCTCTCTTTTGGAAATGGCCTCTTCACACACTAAATGTGCAGGTGGCAAGGTTGATTTAACTGAGAATGAAGAGCAGAAAGGGAGGTGTTAAAAAGCTGCAGTTTTTTCCCCTGGGTATTGCTTTCCCACATCCATTAACTTTTAGAAATTAACTTGAAGCAGGGTAATTTTTTTTTTTCATTTTTTTTTTCTTCCATTAAATCCTATTGCTATTTCTGCTTTTTTAGGCCTGAGACCCCTGTGACAGTCTGCTGAAACAGAGGGGGAGTTGCACCAAGCAAGGACAGGATGAGTCTAGAGAGCATGAAGTAAGATTTGTACATCCTTTAGCAAATGGTGGAGGATGGCTTTGTTCCACCTGCCTCCATCTCCCTTTTAATATTTTTTAATTCAGAAATGCTTGACTAATTACAGTTTTAATGTGTTGGATTTTTTAAAGTTTGGGCTTTTTCAATGAAGCTCAATAAGCAGTATTCTTATATATTGCTTAGAGTATCTCTATGGGCATCCTGTGTTGACTGACTCAGGTGCTTTCTCTATTTCACTTCTGTAATTAAAAAATAATATTATAAAGTTCTATTATTTTATGCTGCTACAATTTTAATTTTCTCAGTTCAAATGGTTGTCTTGACTGTACAAGTAAACTGGAAACTTGCTGCAGTTCTTTTATAGTGGGAAGACAAGTCTCTGCTATGTTTGCATCACCCTGATTAATGAGAAGCCAGGTTTTATCAGCACTAAAGAATGTAGCTACAAATTCAGAAATGAAACACAGCTCTTTGAATGCAAAATGACTGACAGGGCTGGCAGGTATTTCCTTTGGTTACAGGCAGTCACTAAGAAGTGCTCTGCTACTGGACTTCTGGAAAGACAGAGCCAGTTTTGCCTGGTTTTGTTAGGATTTTGCATTTTTGAACAGAATTAAGAAGCCTGAAGTTACCCTCATGCAGGGAGCAGGTCAGAGCCTTCCCAGGGTTTTCCATCCTTCTGCATATCCCTGGATTTCTGCTGTGACATTATTGCTTGTCCTTCCTTCTTTCCTATTCCTCCTTTTTCCCTCATTTCACAGGTCCACAGGACTGCTTCCCTTTCCCTGGAGAGCCCACAGTACAGGCCTAACTGGATCATTAACATTCCTCATCAACTGAGAAATGGAATATCAAAGCATAGAGTTAAAATACAGACTCTTCCAATTTTTACCTTACTCCATTAGTTATTTAATTTGGAGGCTTTTTTCCCCTCTTTCAATATGCATTTGGGATACTAAATCTGTCAGAAGCTCACTTGAAGTAAATTTAAGTAAACCAATTCTGCCCTAACTGTCAGTAAGCTTCTGAATAAAAAGCTTTTTGCACGTGTGTTTGTGGGTTTTGTTTTTCTTACAAGCCCCTTGTGTGAACAGGTATGCTGGGGAAACCAATTACTGGAGGTCAGCATCTTTGAGATGTTTAAAAATTGTAAAACTTTATTACACAAAATTATTTGTAATGTATTTGCTGTTGATGTATTTGTTTAATTTTCCAGAAATTTTCGTTATGGAGGTTTTGGATTATCAGTTTGGTAAGAAATTTTCACTTGTCTTCCAGTTTTTTATCAAATTTGTCCCAACAGCTGCTGGTTTGGACACTGTTTTGGCTTTCTCTGCCACTCCCTTTCTCTCTGTGCTAAAAATACAAATCAGACAGATAAGGATGGCTGTGAGTGAGTGGCAGAGTAGAAAACAGCCATAGGCAACAACCCAGAGTTGGAGCTGGGCACTCTATTGACTGCTGGTTTGTTTCTTTCCTCATTTGTGAATTTTAATGCAAAGATTGATGTTTGCTTTCCTGTTTCCTATTAATAACTATCTGAAGACCCTACACAAAATTTCAGTTTCATCCTCCTGTTTCCACGCCTGAAAAAGCCCCAGCCTGCCTCAGAAGACTGGTGTGAACAAAATTGTCTTTTTAATAAGCAGCAGCACTATGAGTGAGCCATCTGGTTGTTAAGAATTTCAGTGGATGTTTCTGACCTCTGCTTTAAATTGGTTTAGTAGCTGGCATAATTAATATCATATTATAAATGATAGGCTCCTCATGTTTTTGTAGATACACTGGAAATATCATCTGTTTTGGCTGCCATAGATCAGTTCCTTAGTAAAACAGAACTGCAGTCCTGAGAAATATACAAAATAGATGCTGGGAAATTAAGCATCAACACAGTTACACTGAATGCACCATTTATTTATGAGTTGTGGAAATTTCAGCTAAGTGCAGTAACCAAGTAGAGATGTGTCCATACATCACCTCTTCATGCTGTGGATCATATCTTCATGATGCAAGCAAATAAATGATTATTAATGTTAACAGGAAAGGTGTTGCTGCTGATGTGAGTAATGACTGTTGAAATGATGGAATACTTCTCAAGTAGTTGAGTCTGATTTTCTCAGGCACAGTTATTGACATCTTTTTCCTTGTGTTCATGCATTGCAGGGTTCTTGATGGCCTTGGCCCCTAGGAGGATTTCTCCAATTGGAAGAAAGCCTGGGCTCAGGAACACACTTGTGCTGCCTGTATCCTGTCTCCCAGGTAATGCTTTTCACTTATGTCATAAAACCATCATGACATCAAACTGTCCACTCCACACTCATCAGCTTTATGTTATAAAATGAATCCTGTCATACTATATTTTGTCATAAATATTGAAAGCACTTACCTGAGTGTCCTGGTTTGGGCCAGGATAGAGCTAATTTTCTTTCTTGTAATTTTGCTTTCAGCTAAGTCCCTCATAAGGAGCTGCACTTGCTGAAATTAACAGCAAGTTTCTTAATCAGTGCTTCTAGGACTGATAACTTGATGTTTATAGTTACAGCTGGAGAATGGTCTGCAGAACCAAGGGCACTGCTCAGTTCTGAGGAACATCTTATGGTCTGGAGAGAGAAAAGGAGTAAAGAAGTCACACCTGCAACCCTCCTTTGGGGAGGAGTGGACAAAATAAATGATCAAATTGACCAAACAGAGCATTCCATGCCATACACATCATACTCAGTATAAACTTGAGGCATCACGAGGGTCAAGCCCCTTCCTCTTTGCCCTTCTTCACCTCTTCCTGTTTGTTTCAGCATCCTGGGAAGATTCTGTCCATTCTCCTGCCTGTGCTCCTGATCCCTGCCAGCCTGAATCTGTGTGTTCCTGCCTCCAGCTCCCAACTGCTGCTGACTCCAGGAGTCCAGCCTGGACTTTCCCAGGGCTGCCCTGCAGCCTCAGTGCTGACATGAGCACTATTGGGGGAAACATGGTATCATTTTCCTGTATATTTCTATATATTCAATAATTTTCCTTTTTATCATTGCTGTTTCATTACAGCTGTGTAGTTCAGTTTCCAACCCATAAGTCTCTCTCCCTTTTTCTCTCTCCTTTCTTTACTGGGGAGGGATAGAGAGCATCTGTCATTCAATTAACTGCCAGCCCAGTGTTAAACTGTGACACTGAGATAAATTATTGTGCTTTTATCACTGTAGAGTTTTAGGGAAAGACTTAATAGCTTAAGTTGCATGTTTATAATTAATTGAATGCCCAACTTGCAGACTTGTTCTGTTGTCTATCATCCTGGATTCCTATTTTCAGTCCCTATATGGCATTATACTTCTTCAGTTAAGCTGCTGCTGTAGGGTGGGTTCCTTCTCAAGTGTTGGTTTGCATCATACCCCCAGGCTGAGGCATGCTCACAAGAAATGTTGCCTTCTGTTTTTCAGCAAAACTTCTACTCTCTTGGAAGTCAAATATACAGCTAAAAATTTCTTTCTTGACTTGATAAAAATTTGCCAAGTGACAAAAAATGAATTTACATAGCAAACGTAGTGATATTTTTTGTCTTTTACTTGCTTTTTTCCCCAAGAATATTTGATTTTACTACAAAAAATAGTAAGCAGCAGTATTCATATTTTACACACGTGGACACAAAGCCAACTGGTCATTAGGGGAGCAGTGACAGAGTGGGCAATGGAGCCAAGCCCTTCTCTGATCACTCCACTGGATTTTAGTTGTGAGAGCAACTTTGTTAAAATGGTTTCCTCTTGTCCTGTAGCTGTCATCCCCTCTTCCCAACAAAATACAATAAATCTTTGAAACATTGTGATTCACATACAACCAGAAACTTCAAGTGCAGTGGCACGCCAGTGTGGTGCAAAGCACAGTCTGTGTGTCTTGTCAGTTAAAAATTAAAAAAATTTAAAAAACCCTACAAAATAACTGGAATTTCACATGGACACCTGTGCCCCCAGAGGCCAAGCCCAGCTTTTTACCCTCTTAACCGTGGGACAGCTGCTTTAGGATTTGTGTTCTCTTCACTGGTGTTTGTTATGAACTGGAAGTTTAGAGAAATGCAGCTTTTAGTTGCCTGAGTGCATAAAGGAAAATCACTTCACTCTAGCAATGAGTCAGGACACACAGATCTGTTTCTGCAAGCTCTTTACTTTCACCAGAGATGAATTTGTTAAAACTGTGGAACCTTGAACATTGTTTAAGAGGCCATTTTGTGAATTTGTCATCCCTCTAATAGGAGAGAGAGCTACCTGACTGTGGGTATTGCAGCTGGCACAAAAGATCATTTCAGTCTTAAAAATGATGCAGCACCACAGTAATGCAAGCATCTAAATCATAATGGCATGTGAAAAAGCAATGCACTGCCAAAGACTCAGTTCTGTCACAAAATGTGAAGAAACCATAGAGAAGCAGCTGCTGAAGAACACAAATATTGTTTAGGTTTACTGGTGAGTGACTATGCCAGTAATAATAATAATGATAATAATAATAACAATAATAATAGCTTCAAAGTTCACTGCATGCTGCAACATGCATTTATTTGAGCCAAATAACTCAGATGACCAAATTCATCATCCTGTTTTATTTTTTTTAATTTATTTTTTGAAAGGGCTATAATCAGAGCTCTTTATCATCCTTCAGAGTCACTGCTGGATAAAAGGCAAGGTTGTGCTACTTCATTAATGAACTGTGAAGAATATCCCAGTAAAGGATCCATGGAGACAGAGATATCAAATTTAAGGGTTAATTTACTGCATAAATACAATATTGATTGACACTCTCAGAATGCAGCAAACTAGTCCATTTTTATGACTTAAGCTTTACTGATCCACATCTGTTAATCAATTCTACATTGTGCAGATACTATTTATGTTTAGTATGATGTAACTGGATGTCCTTGGGACTAAAGGTGGAAGGGTTTTGGATTCAGCTTTTAGTCATATTCCTTACTGTTGATGTCCTCACCTCCTGGATGAGGCAAGCTCATCTATTTGCTTCCTACTGAGACAGCTGTTGCTACAATACAGTGACTCAGCTCAGCTAAATTGTTGACTGTTATGCCTGGATTTGAATCTTTTTTCCCATGTATGGAACCAAAACATATGATTTGCTGTAAAAAACCCATGCAATCTCCAGAGAAAAGTCCTAGTAATTACACATAAAACTAGGTAATTTGGTTCTACTGCTTTGTCAAGCTCTGTGATAAAGCCAGATTTCTTGCTAAGTGTAAGCATATAACTTTCCCTCTTGCTTTCACTGCCTTATATTTAATATTTATGCATGGATTTTGACATGTGAAGAAGAATCTTATGGAAGGAGCCATGAGTCCTTAACAGAAAGTTAAAATTGCTGTGCACACACAGCCAGTACTAGATACAGAACTCTTTTTCCACAAATAAAATTTTAAGCAACAAATTAAAAATCTCCACCATAGCTTCTCATGGTTGTCAGGAATGCTGCTGTCTCACAACTAATTATCATTTTAGGAATCCTGCTGTAGAGAAACCCACCTGTGTTTGCACAGTGAGTTCCCCTGAATGCTACAGAGACAACAGCTGCTGAGGGAGGAGGCAGTTCTCAGACTTCCATGTTCTGGAAAAAGTCCTGCCAGCTGTCAAAAGTATTTATTTCCTTATTTACTAGGGTAGGGATATGGGCATAACTTGGGTGTCTCTCCTTGTAATAACAGATGGCAGAGGTGTGCTCCTGGAGGGATGCCCACCTCTCCAGGTCACAGCTAACACCAGTGAAGTCAGTCAATTAAATGCATTGTGAATAAGATCTAATATGTTGTTTTTAGAGAGAGTCTTCTCTAAGGGTTCTTACCTCAGCTCTAATTTCCCATCTCAGGACATTTCTCATGGCTGTCTTCCATGCTCTGGTTTGATTTTTCTCTCACAGGCTGGAACAGTTCTTCTGCAAAGGGGCAGGTGCTTAGATTTTTCATCCTCCACAACTGCAAAATGCTTCTCTTCAAATCTAAAGAGAAAATATGAACAGCTTAGAAGGAGCTGCAACCAAGCAGAGGTCCTTGGCTGAGTGGGTAACTTCTAGATATGTAAGGTTTGGGGAGTTCCATAATCTATTATTACTTTTAAAAGGCCTAATATTAGAAATACTAATTTCTTTACTAAGAAGAAATACTTTACTAAGTAATTTATTAAGAAATACTCATTTCTTTACTAATTTCTTTACTAATTTCTTTACTTCTGTGAAGCAGAAAAAATTTAACTTAGTTGATGTACTTTACATTAGTTTAACTTCACATCAAAAATAATAGAAATAATATTTGGGCTTAATACATTTGTAAAGGATGTGAAAGGGAATATTACACAACTTATTTAAAAGTGTTTTAGCATTTCCCAGTGTCAAACATGAGAAATTATCTCTTGTTCTGTTTAGGTTCTGCAGAAGAAGCAGAATTAATCTCTAAGCTCTCCAATGATTCTAAGAAATTAACTGCTTAAAGTGCAATTAATTACCCTTACAGTGATTTAAGACATATGATCAGTGCAATGCAACTGCAGGATGAAAGCAGCTATAAAACATATGCATCTTCCTGATTTTCTAAGACATTCAAACCTTGACAAAGACCCAAACCTATTGTTTTGTTTTGCATTTTCATCTTTTAGTCCTATTGATTTCAAAGAGTACTTTGGAAAAGAGATTTCTTTCCGTTTGCATTCATTCATGGTTTCTGCAAGGAATATAGCACTTAATGAAACATAAAATTTAAAAATTGATGTGACAGTTTTAAGAGTAGCTACAGTACATTAACAACCATTACTTTGAATTAAATTCACAACATCATATAAATATGTCACCGTGATGCATTATTCTTAACAAAAATATACCAGGCAGACTGGTATCCATATTTTGTAGAGCTTTTTTTCAGATATTTGAGCTAGGAACATCATAAACATATGCTTTTAAAAAGCATTCAGCCATGTATTTTATGTCCAGCTGATCATTAGTGGGCTCTACATCCAAGAGCAGAGGAGAACAAATGCTTAAGATGGTGCTGCAGCATTGTTTAGCCCTTGTGAGTAGCCCAGCAATTAGGGTCTGGAACAGAGGTTTTTCTCAATTGTCCTGTGAAATTAGGAACCTCTTGAAAGAGGCTGTTTTCTCATTAGTGGGCAACTGCAGCAGCTGCCCCTCTTTAGATGGTCAGATGGAGGCCAACAGAGTATTTCAGGGCTCTTCAGATTGCTAGGCTGATGATGACTGAGTGCTTCCCCCCACACAAAACTTATTACAGAATGATTTTTACAATACTGGATTTCCTTAGGTAGTACTGAGGCTGCTGTGGTTAAACACAAAATGCAAATTACCTGATAGCAGCAAGTACAACACTGTTGTTGAACACTCTCCTAGGTTTGATAATTGAGCACAAAGTTAACAGCAGATCAAGTCACCTTCAAGGCAAGACAAATGTCCTTGGCTTTATTCTCTGGTTACATATAAGGATGTTTGGGCTTTTAGAACTCTGTAAAAAACCTGCCTAAAGTCTTGTGGAAAAAGAAAAGGATCTTTTTTGGCTGTTTGTTGAACGTTGTACAATCCACATGATTTTAATGAGCAACAAGACAAACTGCTTCATAGTCCACTACGTGCACTGTAGTAAACTTATTGAATTCTTCAGACCACTTCTTAATTTATTTTTTTTTTTTTGCTAGGCTAAAAAAAATCTTTGGGAGGATTTTCATTACATAATAAATGGATGATATTAAACTCACTACAAGCAGTAAAATAGAAATAATTTTCTGAAGAAGCCATGAAGAGAGACATGACAAAACCTATGTAGAATGTTGATGAAATTATAAAACTGTATTTGGCAGCATGGCAAGAATTGACAGAAAAGAGACATAACCATTTTAACTGTGGGGCTTGCTGCTTTTAATTGTAGTGAGAATGACTAAAATTAAGTGAACCTTTGTAATAATTTTTAGGAATTAGTCTTTACTGCTTAAAAAAAACCCCACACAAACCAAACAAAACACAAACAGGCAACCCCAAGAAAGTCACAAACAACCCAAACCAAAACAAATTGTAATTGTTGGGCAAGAAAATGTTAGCTGAGCTTCTATTAAAAGAAATAATTTAAAAATTTGGCTAAAAGATGTATTGCAGATTAGTTATCCCATGCTGTGTATCCCTTCCACACTTTTAGCTAATGATCTAGAGGGAATTATTGAGCCTGTATGTAATTATACCTGCACATATATGTACTATATGTGTCTGCATGTATACACACGTGCAATAAGGTATAAAATTCACATTGCAAGTTTTCCTTTTACTTATTTTTACTTTAATATTTAATTTTACAGATGATTTTTTTAATAAAGTAGATCCACACTCATTGACAATGGTGAGATGAAGCATAGTTTTTGATTACTACACATACTGCACAGTATTGGCTTTTAATTATTTTGAGAAAAAACCCAGTAACCAAACAACTGCACAGTTTAGCTCATGTGCTGTCATCCTTTCAATTCTTTGCTCATCTTGCATGTTGCACATTAATGACTTATCAGGTTTTCACATGCAAGTTATTAAAAATTAGCAATAACTTACACAGCCAATTAAATAGAAAAATGTGAATTCATGTTAACAGTTTGGTAATTTAAAAAGAAAATGACAGTTTTACTGTGAAAGCCAGATTGGATGTAAATGCCAGATTTTGTTTGCTGCATTTCATGTAGAACTGTGGTTTACAGTGTCTTACTCTTTTTCATTAGAAGCCAACCCCAGTTTTATTTCTCACTACAAAACTGTGTTGCAGTTGAGCTCACATTTATCTGTTCAATCAACTTGAAAGTGAGTCAGAATGGTAGGACATTTTCACTCTAAGTTTCATAGTATAAATAAAAAAATTTGCAGTAGAAAAACCTTAAAAAACACATTGAAACACTTTTGAGTCAATTAAATTGACTTTATGTATGATTTAGCTGCAGACTCTTTGATCTTTGCTGTTCATACATTGCTTAGCCACTTATTTGGAGGATGAAAATCATTGGGTTTTCTCTAATTAGGAAAATCTTTAGGATTTAAAGGACAAAAACCCCATCCCTGTGTAAGAAGGGAACCTCTGAGGTCTCCACATGAGACATGGCCAAGTTTTGCTGACAGGACAGTGTGCATAGTTTGTAAAGAGTTTGTTTAGAAAGAGCTGAATTTACTCATCTGCAAAATACTGAATGTGTCCTATTGTTGAAGTTTCTGCATTAGTTTGTGTAATATACAGAAAATTGGAAGAGGAAACAGTGGTTCACTGAGAGCCAAAGAAATGAATTACAGTATTTGATATATTTTTTAAGATATGTATATTACCACATAAAATTAAGATGCATATTAAATGTGCCCCTTCTCTATGCTTTTGTTAGTCCACGTGTGTAATGGTTGAAATTTTTGCTATGAATTGTATTTAAAAGTTAAATATAAATAATATTAAAAAACTTCTGTGGTTTGAGCTCTGAAATATTTGCAAGATGCCTTCAGCGTCTGTCAAAATTAGTCTGAGTGAGGCCAGCAGCATTTGAGCCTTGATTATATGGTAAAAGGTGACTGAAGTTCCTTTGTGTTTGTATCAGTGCATACAAAAATACAATAAATTTAAAATCCATAAAGCACAGGATATAGTGAATAAAAAAATCAGAGAACAGTTTTATTCAGTCGTAGGAAATGGAAAGATAACTGTTTTTGCAACTTCAGATTTTGAAATAGAGACAAAGTATTTTAGCAGACTTCTTTCTCCCATAATGACTTCTTTGACCTATAGTTACCACTCCTAGATTGCAGCCTGTCTGTTTCTATCACAGGTTGTTCTTATATCACATACAGAATTTGTTTGAACTCCCTCTTACATCTCTGCAAACATTAATTGTGTACCTGCAAAGCCCTCTTCTGCAGTACAAACTCCTCCGTGTTCAAAGCCTGCAAAGGGAGAAGTCTCATCTCTACTAAAATATGATTTATTAAATAAATTATCATGGGATTTCTAGATAAGATTTAATGGACTGCTGAGCACAGAGGATGCACAATACAGGACATGTTTTGTTGTGCTTTTTCATGAGTGCTGTATGGTTTCAAATCTAAGGACACACTGCTATAGATTCTTTTGCTTTTGCAGTGTCAGGGAGATGAAATGCACTTTTGGAAGCTGCTCAGTTCAGTCCCTGAGCACTTCAGAGCTTCCAGCCCTTCCTCCCAGGCTCCTGCCAACCTTCCTTGGGGCAGCTGGGCAGCACAGCAGCAGAGTGATTTTTAGGTGCTCTCCAGGGGCAGGAGTGGGCACAGAGGGAGCTGCTGTTTACTGCCCCTTTAGATACTGTTCCAGCCATCAGGTCCTCCCTGTGAATGCTAGAAGAATTAGTAGAGTGGATTTCTCTCCAATGCAGAAATGGTTGTGTTGATATGCTTATAAAATAGGATATTACTTAAGGCCAAGTAAATATTTACTACACTGACATAAATAAAGCACAGAGAGCCCTGATGCCTTAACACATCTACTAAATGATTTTTCATAGCACCTTGCAAATATTTCCAGTTAGTATCTCAAGCTCCTGTTATGGTTCTTGTGAACTATTTGTAAATCAAAAGCCAAATTTCCCAACATGATCTAATACAGATTATAGGTAAGCATATAAGAAGAAAAGTCAATTAATACCAAGGGAACAATCTAGGTAATAAAAACTTTGATGTTTAAAAGACCACCTGCTGGTGGCCTCAGGTGAGGCCAATCAAAGAGCTGATAAGGGGGCAGTGCCCAGCACTGCCCAGGGGGATATAAAATGGCTGCGAGGAGCTGCCCCACCTCCCAGCTCTCTTTTGAAGGAGCAAAGGTCTCCAAAAAAGCAAAACCTTGAAGGGACAGGTAGGGTAGGAGAGGTGGAGGGGTAGCTCTGTAACTCAGAGGTCCCTTCCAACCCAGCCGATTCTAAAAAAAAACCCCAGTTCTGGTTAATCTGTTTTCTCTACTAATGTTCCTAAATCAAAGCCCAAGAGCCTAGGTTTGGGAGGGGAGGATCAAGCTGATTTTATGAGTTTTCTAAAGCAATAACTGAGGCAGTTACTCTCCAGCATCCCTATTTGGCTCACATCTTCATATGGTTTAACTGTATCTCTGCCACCTTGAACAAGAAAATGGAAGGAAGGGAAGAAATAGAAAGCTGACATTGTTGCTTCAGGGACATCCTAACAGCAGGAGTCCTGGGGGAACTCAGTGAAGCTGTCTCTTGAAACTAAGTGAAAACAGGAAGCTCTGGAAGAGGCAGTCAAACACCTCTGAGAGATTTTGCTATGATGCTTTTAGAAAAATGCAAATTGGATAGTTGTCTATCTGCTTGATATCCATAACTAATACAGCATAGGAATGCAAAGATATAGAAAAAGACCAGTTTTGTTTTTTGTTTTTTTTTAAGAAATGCATCAGAGGTGAAATACAAGTTTGAAATTGAATGTGTAAAAATCAGCAACATTTCATTAATTCAGCAAATCCATTTCTGTCCAAACACCAGCAGCACTGACACAAGTCACTCCACAAGTGCTCACCAAGTCTTAGGCTAATGTGATTACTGCAGCTATCCTACCAATTTGTACAGGCCTTTTAATGGAGCAAAATATTTTAATAATCAGCTATAAATAAAACATGGGAAAGGGTGCATAGTAATATTATCAACATTATATCTTCTTTGTGACACAGGTCATTAAAGGTGGGTGAAATTGCATGTCACCTTTCTACACTGCATGACATCCTTGGCACCCAGCAAACATCCACTTCAGCTCCTATTTCTTTTGTGTTTTCTTTACAAGGACATATTTAGCCCCGTGGCAAACAAGTGTCGTATTTCTATGGAGTTTGTAAGAAAATTTTGATGACCTAATAGCATGGTTTTCAATAAATTATGAGGCTTTTAAAAAGCCTTGTAATGCTGATCTCTCTGAGGACTGCCTGCCAGGTGATATGCTACACTCCAGAAGAGCACTTCCTCTCTGTGACTTACTTTCAGCACAGAAATCCTTTTTTAGCATTTATGATGAAAATAGGCCCAAGTGAGTATTCCAGTGCTTACACTGTCATCTGCCAGCAATGTTCCTTCCCCTCAGTTCTGGCAGGTTCCCATTTTGGGCAGGTCAGTGGTTGGGAAATGTGCAAATTGCTTTTTTGAGGTGGGAGGGCACAGGCTGACACCTCCCCCCGGCACCCTGCCTGTCCTGATGCAGAGCTGAGCACAGCACTCCCCTGGGAGCATGGCATGAACACAACACAATGAAAGCCACAGCCAGAGTGGTTTTTTTTCTAAGGATGTGACATGTAGAAGTCCTTGGGGTTCAGAACATAGATTAGCACATAAAATGAGAAGAAAATGGTTCCCTGGATTTTTCCCATTTCTGTTCTATATTACTGTTTGCATAGTGTTAACAGGCAGCTGAGAGGATTAGCCATTTTTTTCCCATTAAATGGAATTATATTTTTGTACATTTCTGTGTTTTATAGATGAATAGCTGACCACATGAGATGTGAAGCAATTTTCTTTTGAAATGTATTAGAGTCAACCTGCTGAAGTGACAGGTACTTCTCTAAAACACTAATATAATTTTAAGAGACATTGGACTGGCCTAAACTTTAGTGTTACACCATAATTGCAGAAGTATATCAACTCAAACCATACTGACCCTAATCTGCCTATAAATTTCTCTCACTATTTTTTTAATGTGAGCCCTTCTGTAGTTGTTTCTGTGTTAACAGTGGTAGATACATGTGGTAAGTCATTACAAAGTGTAATAGTTAGGATATTTCAACCTTCCTTTCTCTGTTCCTATTTTTCCTCATTACTAATCCCCAGTACTTTGAGTTTTTATATATTTTTTTATTATTTCAATGATTTCAATGTTAGGAAACAAAACTGGATTTAAAACTGCTATTGTACTCTCTGCCTTGCTATTGACTCTTTTTGTCATTTATCATACTAGTGATCCAGTATTCTCCCTTCCTAATGACATAATCATGGTGAATTATCTCAAAAACACCTCATGAGGTGCTAAAGTATCATGAATAGTTGGCTGGACTAAAAGTGCTCTTTTTTTCATGCATAGTTTCATGTACTATTAAAATGAGGAAGGTCACTGCAATATTCTAGTGCTACTCTTTGAATAAAGTTCTCCACTTACAGTGACAAGGATGCTCACAGACTCACAGAATGTCAGGGGTGGGAAGGGACCTCTGAAGAACATCAAATCCAACCCCTCTGCCAGAGAAGGACCAAAACTAGGGCAGGTCACTCAGAAATGCATCAAAATAGGGCTTGAAGCTACATGAAGAACTCTGCTTGTAGTTTTGTTCTGCAGTAAGGACCAAGATCTTAAAGACTTTGACAAAATTCAGTTGTCAATTGTCTTAGTACAGATTTGGATTTATAAGGATGTTCTAATATCCTAGGGGATTTTTTAAAAAAAACCTAAGTCTAGAATTTGAGGATGATAGGTATTTAAAAACAACTGAGTCAGCATAGTGGTAATGTAAAGAGGTAAAAAAAAAAACCCAGCAATAAAAACCTCCTAAAAAAACCCCAATCAAGTACACATTTTTGAAAAGATTCTCCTAGAGAGAGTATATTCAAAGTGGATATAATATACAAAGGAAAAAAAGCAAGCTGGTAAAGCAAGCTGCTTTAATACAAAATTTATAGCAAGCTGCTGGCCCTCAGCCTCCCATGGAACCCCATCCCCAGCACCATCACCAATCTTGCTCAGGGCTTGCTTTACCACCTCAAAAAAAAAAAAATATTCATCCCCTTGGTTGGTCTCCCCTTCTGCCCAATTTTGGATCCAAAATTCCCAACATGTGCACCTGGCTCCCAAACACAAAGAGTGACCACTGAAAACTCCTGCTGGCACATCAGAGTCTAACCATAATCAGGCTGTGATTATTAGAACCAGTCCATATAATCTTAAGGTAATTGTTTGGATGAACTGAGAATATCCAAGAAAATACTACGGATAGGAATGGGATTTCATCAATCAGTAACCAGAAGTTTTCCACACAAATTTGTCACCAAGGAGAGATCTTGCATCACTAAAATCTGAGCAGCCTAACCACTCTCTTTAATAATGTTTTATTTTGCTTTACAGTAATGGATCCTGACATCCAAAGTGCTCCCTATCACTTCTGTTTGTTACATGTGTCTTCCCTTCAAAACAAAGAGCACGGCTGCCACTGGAGATGGATTTCAGCCCTGTAATGGAGACCTGATTAATACCTTTGTTAACATGCACAGCAAAAGGTGACATAGTTCACTCTGATGGGCTTAGTTTGGCTGTGCAAGACAGACTGATTTTTGTCAGGAAAAATAAGCCAGTTCTGAGCAGATTCAGGAAACAGTCTGTCCAAAGGGGGGGTTTATACACTCATTTTCTAGAACAGTAATTTTGAAAATGTCTGAATAGCTTATTTCAGTTCAGACTGGTTAAGAGTGTTTTTCAGTAATCTCCTTACAGGTAAAATGAAGCAGTCTGTATTGTATAAAAACTCATGTTTTGGAAAGTATAAGCAGTCCCTTGTTCCTTTCCATTGGCCTCCTGCTTTTGAGATGCTTTTTAGATGAGAAGGGAGGGGGGGGTTGTTGAGACAACCATTCAGAGAAGGAGGAATGAAACAATTCTTCAGTCTGGTGATTTTTTTTGTCATTGCATGAGAGAGATCAGTGGAAATGGTACATGTGCACCTGACAGGGCAAGTGGCAGTGTTCTGTCTGCAAGTGACTTGCTTCTCTGTAATGTGCTGCAGATGATTTATCTTGCTTACCTGTGGATTATTCTTGTGCCTACCTAGAACTATGAAATTTTTAGAAATTCTAAAATTCAAATTTTAGAAATTTTAGAAATTTTTAGGGCTTTCTAGAGATACGAATATCTCTGAGATACTTTAACACCACTAAGAGAAGAATTATTTTCTCTGCATCCCACTAGACCTAACATTATCTAGACATAAATGCAGCTCCACAACTTCTCTGGCAGCACCAGCCACAGTTGGTAAAGGAGGTTCAAGTTGAATATCAGAAAGAATTTTTTTACTGTAAGGGTGACAGAGCCCTGGAACAGGCTGCCCAGGGGGGTTGTGGAGTCTCCTTCACTGGAGACATTCAAAACCCACCTGGACACGTTCCTAGGGGATGTACTCTAGGGGGCCCTGCTCTGGCAGGGGGGGTTGGACTAGATGATCTTTCGAGGTCCCTTCCAACCCCTAGGATTCTATGATTCTATGATTCTATGAAAGGGACAGGAACACTTACTGCAGTCCTAGCCCTGCATGGTTCCAATTGTTGAAATTTTCTATGCTCTTAATGCCAAGAGCTGTATCTGCTTGTGGCCTCTATTATGGCTTGTCAATGGGAAGGAACATTTCCCCCTGTTTTTCTGTGATGTTTAAAATATAAATATCTTCTAACAACCTTGATATTTCATTTTCTGTCATATACAACACGATTGTTTCTAAATTCAACAATTCACTAACACATCCTATGCAGTTACATTTAGAACATCTTAACCATGGAAGAGTCAGCATCAGGAAAGCTTTATCAAATCTCTAATTTCAAAGGAAATTGCTGCAGTAATTTACTGTGTATAATCTTGGACCACCTGTTACACCCAGTATGGCCTGTAGAGATAAATTACAAAATTATTTGCCGTTGTGTGTGTCTTGGATAAATGCACATCCTAAAATTAAGCTTGAGTGTTTTGTTAAAACACACGGTGATTGTCCCAAAACTCTGGGGAAAGAGAATTCAAATTATTCTTAAAGAAAGCCTCCAGTTTTTAAGATATGAAAATGCACCCATAACTCTCCATTTGCTGTAAAAAATTGCCCGATGATACACAGCACCTTCATTAAACTTTTTTTTTTATTTTAAATTAAAATAATAATAATGATGATACCACCGTGCCACCACTACTGTTTATTAGTAAGGGGCTTCAATAATATTCTAAGGATATGTCTCTACTTACCAATGCAGCACAGCTCTGAGCTGGTAGTTGCTGTTGCTCCCCTTGCAACACTGCAGTGGTTATGCTGAGGGCAGCTGCTGGAACAAACGATTCCCAGGCTGGAACGTGCCTAGATATTTTTAAAATTG
This sequence comes from Heliangelus exortis, assembly GCF_036169615.1. NCBI lineage: Eukaryota > Metazoa > Chordata > Aves > Apodiformes > Trochilidae > Heliangelus > Heliangelus exortis. Next base: position 2,584,470 of record NC_092433.1, read on the forward strand.
CTACTGTTCCTGGCAGAGCGATTTGAGCCAGGACAGGGCTGTTCCCAGTGGTTTTTTTTCCCCCTCTTCGGCTTCATGGCAACGCCACCCATTGTTGTCCTGATGAGCACTGACTGAATGCAACCATAAATAGCTGTGCTTTGAGGGATGATGGTGCTGCTGTTCCGTGCCTCGTGGTATTTGTTGATAAATTAAGGCCTTTAGCATCTAGGCTATAAATACAAAATCAGTTGGTACAGAAGGGAGGGTGAGGTGCCCAGGGGCTCCCTCCCCGGCGGCGGGATCCATGGTGAGGGGCCCAGTGCTGCCACAGCCCAGGGGATGATGAGTCCCTGCGCTTGTTCCCGTGGAAAATCACGGAACCATTTGGGTTGGAAAAGACCTTTGAGGTCACCAGGTCCCAAGTGCTAACTAAGCACGGCCAAGGCCACGACTGACCCGTGTCCCTCAGCACCACACTTCCATGGCATTGTAACGCCTCTAAGGACGGTGACTTCATCCCGGGCAGCCTGTTCCAACGCTGGACAACTCTTTTTGTGAAGAAATTGTTCCAAATAGACCTCCCTGGCTCAACCCGAGGCCATTCCCTCTCATCCCATCACTTGCTGCTTAGGGGGAAGCGACTGACCCGCTGCCTGGCTCCAACCTCCCTTCGGGTGGTTGTGGAGATGGCGGAGGTTTTCCCTTAGCCTCAGTTTCTCCTCAGCCTCAGTTTCTCCTCAGCCTCAGTTTCTCCTCAGCCTCAGTTTCTCCTCAGCCTCAGTTTCTCCTCAGCCTGTTTCTCCAGACTAAACGGGGCGGCCCTGCCGGGTTCCAGCACCGCCTCGGGCTCTGAGGGGAAGGCCGCCGCCCTCTAGGCTGATTCGACGCCCCTCTCGCTCTGGGGACGCTCCTCGACCCATTCCGTACCGCCGGAGCCTCTCAGGGCCTCAGCCTCCAACGCGGCGGTGGGCTCCGGATCGGAGTTCGGGTTCGGGTCTGGGTTCGGTGTCGGTGCCCTCAGGGTGAGGTGGGGGGGGGGGAGTGAAAAGCGAGGCTCTGGCGCGCGCGAGGCTCCGCGTGCGCGGTCTCTGCTGGCCCCGCCCACGGCCTCGAGGCGCGGCGCCGCGCGGCTGCCGCCTAGAGCCGGGCGCGAGCCGGCGGTGGCCGCGGCGCTGAGGGGAGGCGGCACCGCCCGCCCCGGCCGGCAGTGAGGAGGAGACCGACACCGCGACCGCCTGCGGATCCCAGACACCGAGACCGCCGCGGCGCCCGGCCCCGCGCTCTCCGCCCGCTCCTCCTCGCCGCAGCCTCGCTTTTCCCTCGCCCGGCCAAATGATGAACTTTCTGCGGCGCAGGCTCTCGGACAGCAGCTTCATCGCCAACCTGCCCAATGGCTACATGACCGACCTGCAGCGGCCGGAGCCGCAGCAGCCCCCGCCGCCGCCGCCTCCCTCAGCCTCCTCGGCCCCTGCCTCTGCCTCCCCGGCCGCGGAGCGCCGGCAGCCGCCGCAGTCGGCGCCCCCTCAGCAGCAGCCGCCGCCGCCGCAGCCGCAGCAGTCGACGGGCAGCAGCTTCTTCAGCTCCCTCTCCAACGCTGTGAAGCAGACGGCGGCCTCGGCCGGGCTGGTAGATGCCTCCTCCGCCGTCTCCGCGGCCGTCGGCAGAAAGTTCAAGCTGCTCCTGGTCATCGATGAGCCCCACACGGACTGGTAGGTGCCCCCGCGCCTCTGCGCGCCCCTCTCTGCACCTTGCCCCCGTCCTTCCCCTCCCTCACACTGCGGATCCCTTTTTCCCCTGGGGCCGTTCCCCCTTTCCCGGCAGCTGAGGGCTCACCTTGGGGGCGGCCCGGGGGGGGGTGAGGCTGACCGGCGGGCCGGGGGAGGCGGGAGGGCCGCCGGGCTCTGCTTCCCGCCGCCCTGAGGCGGCAGCCGCCGGGCTGAGGCGACGCGGTGCGGACTGGAAGATGGAGCGGGAAAACCCTGCTAAACCTTGTAGCTCCTGACTAGAAATGAAAGCCGTTTCCCATCCAGACACTTAATAAAGCTTATTTACCGCCTTGAAAAAAACGTATCCCGTGTTCTCTAGCGAAATAAAGAACTCGCATACAGGTGCGGGGAGGATTTGGGTGTCTGAGGCGCAGGAATTCCTGTTCCGAGCTGCCCGCGTTACGTGTGGATCCCTGTGAGGAGCGGGTTTGTTTTCACCCACATCTCACTGCTTATGTTGCAGCGCCCAAAATGCGTGTTCGGGTGAAGGTCCTTCAGGATGCTGAGCATCAGCCCTCAGTGTTACCTTAGCCCCGTGAATCTCTGCCGTTGCATTAATTAACTTCGCAGGTTTTGTTTGTGGTGGGTATTTTGCTTCCACTGTCGTCTTAAAAACCGTGGGATTTCACAAAACACAAAACTTGTAGGTCAGCTCATTTTTTTCTGCGAGGTTATAGCTTTTCTAGACCTGTTTATCACGTATGAGCGGTGGATGCTTTTATTTTATAGGAAGGTTGTATATCTATTAATCGTTGATGAACTTGTTGCCTTGAAATGTGTGTTTTGCACGTCAAGCTGTGTGAATCATCTCATTCGCCGTTGCTAATTACAATCCGTAAGGTCTTATTAGTGCCTTAAAATAATACGGAGTAAAACAAGTATTTTTTTTGTAACAGTGACATCGTTTGGTAATGCATTGTGGGCTTGTGTTTTTTTTTTTTTTTTTTTTTTATTTTTCGACAGCTTCCCAAATCGATAGCCTGACTGTCCAGATGGACATATACAGTTCTATTTGATACAATTTCCTTTAAAATAGTACTTTAATAAAATACTTCAAACAAAACCATAAGCCTTTATCTGTAGTCTACGTGTTGTTAATGTAACCTGTTACATTTTTTGGTTTTTTTTTTTTCTTCTGTGTTGTTTTAATGGTTGGGTGGTGTTTTTTGTTTTTTTTTTGTTGTGGTTTTTTGTGTGCGTTTTTTGGTGTGGTTTTTTTTTTTTAAAAAAAAAAAAAAAAGGTTGTTCTATCTGCCAGACTAAGACAGCCTCTCTGCCTACGTCACGGAGATGCATCCATGGACACTGCTCACTGCCTTGCAGATACCTCTATTTATTTAATAATCTACAGTGCACAGATTTTTGCTTGGTTAATTTAATAATGGTTGATGTTCATAAAATTTGTTTCTGGTAGAATTTTTCTATGCCTACTGAAACCATCCTGTGTATTACAATCATAGCATGTTTTAATTACTTGATAAATGCATCCAGAATTTACACAACCTGTCAGCAAGAGCAAAGCTTTTATACCTCTGCATGGTGAATGCCACCAGCAGTATCCCAGGTAGGAGGGTAGATGTAGTCACAAATACACACAAGGTATTTGTGTGTATTCCTGCTTACTTTTTCTCCTTTTTTCTTTTATTTTTTTTAATGTTTCTCATGGTACGTGACTTGGAGATGTAATAGTTCTAGAAAGAATAGTTTGTTGTGGTACTGGCTCTTTCTCCTTCAAAAAGCTATAATTTTATAGATGAAGGTTTTAAAATATGTGTTGAAATATATAAATATATGTATATTCTGATAATACATGCAGAAAAGTTTGTTCCATACCTGTGGGAGTATGGATATCCATACTGGCACATATTGAACTGCTATAGAATTTTACTGTGTGGGCTAAAATGGGATATATATGATAATTTAAAAAAGATATTGAAAGCTAGGAACTGGCAATAGGTGAATTTCAAAGGTGTAGCTGCACTACCTGGTTTGATGCATTGACACACAGTTTAACAGGCTGAGGTTTCTGGAGCTGCTGTCATGTGATACACTAAACAAACCCTGTCAATAACAAAAAAAAACAACCAACCACGGCTAAAAAAATAATAAAAAAAAATCTCTTGGAGCCTGCTGAGAAAAAATTTCAGTTGGTTTATGTTAATCCTGAGAGGAACATCATACACTGGGGTGGGGTGAGCTCGTTTTTCTAATGTTTTCAGCTGCATTCTACTTGTTTTAAATTGTAAATATATGTATTGCTTTTGGATCACACCGAGGTCCTACTCGTTGAGCACCCTCTTTTAGCAAGGGCTGGAGGAAGAATTAAGCACCTTCCGTCAGCAAAGGATATTGCCACTTACCTCTGGCATCAAAAGGACATTTTGTTTCTAATGTGTTTCATCTCTGTAAGAGGTTGACTCATACTTCAAGTCTGAGATTTCGTAACCCAGCATTATTGGTGTTGCTAACAGAATAATATGGAATAATACATGTAAATAAGTGCTCAGTTGTGGCTTTCATCTTTTAATCTTGATCTCAGTGATGACCTCTATCAATTTTGTGCCTTAAGAAGTTTGTTTTGCCACAAGATTTGAAATCCTCCTTGGGGATAGGATGGAAGGGAAGTGAGAAGATTAATATCTGTACTAATTTGTGTATTTTTACCATTTTACATTATCTGAATACCTAGGGAAAGAGAGCAGATACAGTCATGGCATCAAGCTGTCCTGCTTTCTCCTGTAAATCTCTCAGTTAAAGATAAGCTAAAGCTCTAAAGACAAAGCTTTTCCTGCAGGGTCTTTGCAAACTTGTAACTAAATATGAGACTGACCACTAAGGGCTCCTGCTAAAGGTGGGACAAGAGAATTAGTTGATGCCAAAGACTTTCCACTAGGTAGCTTTATACCTGCCTCAGTGGCAGGTGTAGGAAAAAAATTAAACAGGCTGAGCCTTGTGGTCAGCTCCCATTCATGACAAGTGGTGCTTGTTGGTTCTGCTTCTCATGGAATAATTCCTCTTAGTCACTTGGTACTAGAAATGAGCCTTTGGTCCAAAGGTGAAAGCAAATAGCTACTGATCATTTTGCCAGTTATGTTTGGAATGTTCTGTGGTTCTAGAATATCACCATAAAGAAGGGGTGACCTGTAGTGCAAACATTCCCACAAATGCAACAGTTCTAATTATTTGTACAAAGGCATTGGAAAAATTAATTTTATTTTCTGGCTTACTCTTTATGCATTTTAATGTCGTGCTCTTTTCATCTGCAGCTGCATAGTGAACCAGGCATTTTCAGTACTGGTGTCTTAGAACCCTTTTCTGAGTTAACTCATCTAGCTGAGAAGCTTGCTAAGTGTTTAAAGATGTTGTGGAGACATTTCTGATTCATAGATGCTTCATGGATCTCTTGGGGTGGGGAAGACTTCAAGAACCAGCTTATTAGATTTAATAATGATTTTATGTGATAGATTTTAATGATTGTTTTCCAGCTTTAGGTGTTTACAAATGGAGGGAACTAAGAAAGTCCAATAATTTGTTCAAGGTCATCCAAGAAGCTAGTGATGGAGCTAAATTAAAACCTAGGCAGCTTGCTTAACCTTTTCTCTTAATTCTCCTTTCCTAGTTAAGGAGAAGAGTCTGTATTAAGTGTCCAGATTTTTCAGCCAAATAGGTTTATTTTGCAATTTCTTCAGAAAATAGCCATTTTGTTTTGCATACCAAATGCACTGAATATTCAGGGCTGAACAAGAGATTGATTAGAGGCCATCCATTGGTGGCAGGGTGCCAAAACACTGTGTATGTAGATTATTGTCTTTATTAAAAGCTTATGTGCAATATTTAGAAAGCTGTTTCAATATTGAAAACTAATTATTGCTTTCTCTTGTGTTGTAAAGCTTGAATGGAAGAGTCATTGGCAGTAGTGGTGAAACTATAAAAAGAATCAAGAGGAAACACTTTGTTCTTGTATTTTTAAGCATGAATCTTGTTTAAAGTATCTTTTTTTCCCAGAGAATTCTGCATTTCTTGTAGTATTTACTGCCTTAGTAGTTAGTCCTCGTGTGGTAGGCCCAGAAGCTAAGTTCCAAATGGCAGGGCCAAATGCTATATGAAGAGCAAACTTATTGTTCTAAAATTACAAAGTCAGTTATGGGCAAACATTGCTCATCCTAAACATTTTTGATAGTTGTCACAGTGCAGAAAAATGCTGATTTATTATACAAGAATTTTCTGTGGTAAATAGAATGGGTTACTTGGGATGTTTGTTTTTGGTTTTTTTTTTTGTTTTTTTTTTAACTTGTGTTTACTAGAAGGTTGAAAACAATTTCAATTAAAAATATGTGTATGGTTGCTTTATGTAAGGGTAAGTACCAAACAACTTGCATGCTACAATGAAAATTCACTGCAGTTTTCTGTTCATTAGAGATGGTTCAATTATGCATAACTGATAAGTACTTCCTGACTCCATTTGGACTAGGATTCTGATTTACCCTGTTTGATAGTAATATTTTGATTTGGTAACTGCAGAATTTATTGCATTCAGTCTTTAATTTACAAGTTTTCTGTTTTTAGAGGGTGTTAACCTTAAGTTTTAGGAATGCATAAATGGGGACAACTTCTTAGCAGTCCTCTTGAGAGAAGTGTGTCTGGAAGGACAGTGTTCTTCCTGACCTCTGGGCACTGCAGAGTACATGGGGCATAAAGCCACCATATAAAATGGGAGGGATGCCCAGGGCATGGGCAAAAGTGGAACCAGTAGCAGCTGCACAGAGAGAGGGGGACTGGAAGGATCCTTTGGCATTGCTGTAGGGGCTGAAGGTGAGAAGTTTTTTGGAGCACGTCAGGACAAGGGACAGGTGTGTTGCAGAGGGATAAGGAGAAATTTTTAGAAAGGTGTAAGCTTTTAATACTGCTCAAATGGCCAAATGTAGATAAATGCCTACAAGCAATGAGTGTAAAGAAAGGTTATCAATATATATTTTATTCAGGAAGATATATACCAAGTTACCTTTATAAATTTTAAATCCTAGTTGGAGCTGCTGTGCCTCTTGCTAAGAGGAGCTTCTAACACTAAAGCAGAAGCAGTCTTGCATTTGGTGTGAGCCTGTAATCTTTCAAAGAAGTCAGCAGATTCCTTAAGACCCCTGAAACTGAGAGAGATAAAGGTTGTACTTGGGTTTCTCTTATTTTTTGCTCCATTGGAAAGCTTCACATTCTGAAATCTCCTTGTGAGAAGGTTTTTTTGTATCTTAAAAGAAATCTGGGTATTTTGCAGTGTAATTCTAGTTACAGCCTTTGGACTGAGGTCCTAGTATTCCAGAAAGGAGCTGGCAACCAGATTTTGTATGAAGACAGCACCTGCTTAGGCACCTTACACCCAGGCAGTCAGAGCAGCACTAGTTCAGCACAAGCTGCAGTTTTAACTCAGTGTGAAAGGCTCTCCATTTTTGCAATCCAAGTAGCAACCTAATTAAAGGAGAGGAGAATTTGTAGCATACTGCAGGCTCATGCAAGTTGTGTTTCAGGCCTGGTCTCTGAAATGGCCAACTGACACAGTTCTGCACCAGACAGTATGTGTGCTAGGATTTTAAGATGATCTGGAGGGAAAAAAAAAAAAAAATGCAGAGTTTTTTCTGTTTATCTCCAGTTCTGTCATGTGTAGTGCTTGGCTATATTAGTATAAATACCATAGCATGGTAGAGGTTGCCTTTTTCACTTGATAATAATAATAAAAAAAAAATAAACAGATTTTGGTGGAATATGTTTTGTCTGCCAGACTCTGTGTTTTCTTAAAGAAGCTCTTGCTTGCTCCAGGGTTATTTAAGGCAACTTAGGGCATAGGAGATGCTGACTACAAATTTGGAGAGTTGCTGGCTGGTGTCATCCCCTGTCCCCTGTGTTCAGAATCCAAGTGAATATTTCGTTTAGACTCTGAGGAGTCTAAAGAAACTTCTCCAAAGCTTAATGAAACCTGTAGTAACATGTTTAGTTAAATAGATAATATTAAAATAAAGCCCAAAGTGTTTTCTTCTAAATTCACCTTAATGGAAAGGAAATGGAAAAATTGGCAAGGAAACAATGAATGAATTTTAGATAGGTATATTTCAGAGTAATAAGACTGAAGTAAGAGCTAAAGGGAATAACAAATTGCTTTATAGATTCAGATCTAAGTGAAGTAAGAAATTTTATAAGTCAGAATTTTATAATTATTTGCCAGTAACAAATTGTAATAGGTTGAAATAGGAGCAGCATGAAAGAGAATGCTATTAAAAACTGTATTATTAGACTTTTATTTTATCTTGAAATAGTATGTCTAGAGGACTTACTGTTGAATGGTATCTTTTTTTAAGGGGTGCTGTTTGTCATTCCATAGGCACTATAGGACACAGGAGCCTGTACCCATTTTTGAAACCAAGTTTCTCCAAAAGATTTCTCCAGATTGATGCTAAATATTTTTCCAGTATTGATATATTCTTAAAGTAGTGACTTGTATGTGTTTTTAGCACCTGATTTTTAATAGTACCATGAGATACTCACCCACAGAAGTATTCCTGTGCAGCATCCCATGATTTTAACATCAGTAGCTCTTGAGCCAGCCTACCCATTGTCAGTTCTTTGAACTATCTGGTTTTAGTGGTTGGATTTTTACAACCACATTTGTAGATGATACACTTCAGTCTGCATTAATACATGTGGTAAGGCTGGAGTGCAAATCTGTGTTTGAGTATAAACTTTCCTGGAGAACAGCAAACAGTCCCAAAAGTCAGATTTGGCTGTAGAACCCTTACTGAGTGATTCTAGAGCTGGCTGGATCAACACAGGTAATTACAGGTAGGCAGAAATTTTGCAAAGAATGGAAAAGAGTAAATTGGCAAAGCAAGCTATGTTGCAGATAACAAAGTGAAGCAATAAATTAGGAAGTAAATGTTAGCTGGAATGATAGTGCTTCCAAGGTTTTGTTTAGTTCCACACCTTATGGAGTGAAACAAAAGTGTAAGGAGGTGATGAGATTTTCAGTCTCCATGGGTGGGAGGAGAGTGTCATAGCTTGGTCTAGAATGCATAATCCTTGCTTGATTGCACTGCTGCTTTGGCTAATTAAACTGCTTTATCTGTGCTGAGTCAAGCTTGACTTGTCAGAGGAAAGCTACTGTGCTTTTAGGCAGCCAGCTGGAGGGGAGTAATGATGGGTATTTGTGGTCATGGCACCTGTAGGCTAGTTGAAGCTTTTGCAAAAAGTGGAAAGACTTGGTCAGAGGACTGTAATTTGACAACTTTCTGTCTGAAATAAGCATTTATGGATTCTTGTTGACATATACACTAAATCCTAACAAGAAGCTGGTGACTAAAGTAAAATCCGTGTTTATATATTTTATATATTATTACATATACATTTTATATATAATATATATTATTTATATATAAAGACACTGAAATTATGTCTTTAATTTAGAAGACACAAAATCTTAAACCTGAAGAGGCAGTTTCTGGCTTTCCTCCAGACAGGTGGTGCCCAAACTGGCCCTCAGGCTGGGTGGTTTTTGCTTCAGCTGTGTTGGGCAATAGTGTGAGGTGATCAGGGCTTGTGCTGTGCTTGTGGCTGTCCCTCAGCAAGCAAGCTGGGGGGGTGACCTGGCTGATGAGGGGTGACCTGGCTGATGAGGGGTGACCTGGCTGATGAGGACTGCCAGAATACACCCGCTGACTGTTGCTGAGGGGCAGCTGGGAAGGTGTGGGAACAAAATTCTCCTCATTACTTTAACCTCTGAACTCCTGCTGAGACTGACCCTGCTTGCTTGGGCTCAGCCCATTTTTTTGTAAGTTGCTCTGACCTTGTATGAGGATTGGAGACAGCAGAATAGAAGTTATTTCCTCCTCCTCTGGGAATTAGGGACTCAGTCCCAGCTTTTGTGCAGATAAGAGCATAAATGTAGTTTCCCTATTTACATTTTTTAAAAAATCCAACTGTGGGCAGCTTGGTGTCTAATAGAGTGTGATGACCTCTTTTCTGCTCCTGCCCTCAGCCAAAAAGATGGGAGAACAAAGCCATCACATGCCATCATCTGTTAGTCAGGTGCCAGAAGTTGTCACAAAAGGTATTTTGGCTCCAACCCTTGGGTGCACTATCTTTTAGCTTTGTGTAATAACTGCTCCATGTTTGACCTTGGTTGATTTACTATTTGATCTCTATATTTTGACATCCCAGTTGGGCATTGGTGTTTATAATGCACACTGATTGCTAGTAGGAATTAATAAAAGATATTTTAAAACATCCATTTATTTTAATTTCTATCAGGTGCTTAAAATTTTTAAAGTACTATCAAAGCCTCAGATGAAATTTTTAAAATATCTTCATTCTGTCCTAAAGCAGTCAGAAATTGGCTATTGATAGATCTGTCTATTGCTGTAGGAGCCTTTAGGCTGCTCTATTTCTGATTTAAGCTGAAGTGTCTCATATGCAGCACGTGTTTCCCTGTTAAAAGGGCATTAGAATAAGGGAGTGTGGTTTTAACTGTTTTCTTATGGAATCTAAGCAATCATGAAACACTATCAGAAAGGTGTGCTGCTTATCAGAAAGCTCCTGCAGATCATTACAGTGGTGCTTGTTGAGAAGATGAGAGTGGAGAAGACAGAGAAAGCCTGGGAGGAGGGGAAAGCAGGAGTCAGTGTCTCCATTTCATGATTTGAAGTTAATTCCATAAGCAAAAAAATATGTTGATTTCTAGCTTAAAAACAAGACAGCCACCTTGTATTTGTAATCTCAGCACCTAACTTCAGTTTTGTTGTGTTAAACTTCGTTTCTTGTTTGCTAGTTCTGATTTCTTACAAATAAAACCTGATGATAAACAGTGAAGATTTAGTAGAATAAATTCCAATATAACATCAGTTGCAGTCTCTTAAGTTTCAATTTTTTTTTTAAGAAACTGAGAGGTTACTTCTTCCAAAGAGGAAGATTTGGTGATATTTCACTGCCTCTTAGTTTGCTTCAATTATTTATCTTGAAGATAACTTCCAATGAAAGCTTTCTATGTATATGCACACTTCATTGTGGTTCATCATTAAAGTTTTAAAAAAAGAGGTTTTTTAAGTTCAAAGTTCTTTTTCCTTTGTAAGAGCAGAAAATGGTTAGTATTAGAAAAGTAAGTACAGAACATTTTTTTACTTAGTAGTTGTCTTAGCCATCTGTTGGAGGTAAATCGAAATCACAGGAACGTTTTTAATTAAGAAAGATTGCATATTTTATGAGGCCTTTTTCTTTGAAGCAATAATCAAAATTAATTTTCCTGAGTCCTATATAATTTTTGCATACAATATATATTAGTAAATGACAGCAGTGTTCATAGTAGTACTTCTAAAATGTTAGAATAAAATGTTTTTAAATATTCGGGATGAGTCTTAAATAGGTAAACATTACACTTCAAAAAACAGTAAAAAAAATTGCTTTAGTGGTAGTGTGAAGGGTGTATTTGTGTGTCTGTGTGCATATGTAAATCTGTACGTATGATTATTTTTTTAAGAAATATTTTAAAGAAGAATTTTCACTGATGGATGTTGTCCAGGTAGATAATACTTCTGTAGCTGTAGTTTTCTTGCTCAGGTGCTACTGGGTTGCAGTGGAATAAAGAAGATTCTCTCTGTGCCACTGGAAAGCCACCAGCTATTTTGAAGCCAGGTCACGTGGAGGTCTCTTGGATGAGTTTTTAACAACAGAAGCTGTGGGATTTAGGGATTCAGGATTTTGTATGAGGTTATACTCTACCTAAATGCCTTTTGTTGGACCCATGTTACAGATTTTTTGTGCTGATTAATTTTCTTGCTAAGGAAGAAATGTCTGGTATGAACCAGCAGCAATTCAACATACAAGAGACTGGGATTAGTTTTCTTGGCAGCAGTAATACTTCAGGGGAGTCAAGAGAGACACTAATATAATTACATGATTTCTGTTAAAACAACTTCCCCTGGATTGCTCTTTGTTCCTGAAATCTGTGGGTAGAAGCAGACTGTGAGCCTGTTCTTTTCAGGCTGATGAGGATCCTAGCAGGTTTTTTCAGCAGAAGTTTTGCAGTGGTTGTCAAGGCTTTTGTTTGCTGGAAGTCCTTTCCAAAAAGTTAAGCAGCTGAAGTTTGTGGGTTTGTATTTGATTATTTCTTTGTTTGGTGGTTTTTGTTTTGGGTTTTTTTCTTGTTTGTCTGTTTGGTTTGCATTTTTGTTTTGTTTTACAGTGGGGAAAAAATGTACATTTGAGATCTCCCAAGTCCTTGGCTGTTAGGTGGAGTCCTGGTGACATATCAGGTCCCAAGTAGCCTTCAGAGAAAAATGGTGCTTCAGAGTAAAATTAGATGTCAAAGTGTGACTGCATTTGCAGGTGAATTGTCCAAGTTCCTGGGTGTAAATTCCATGTATTTCAGCAGTACTCTGAAAGACTCCTGATGTAGAATAAATACACCAGGTACCCTTTTACTCAAATCCAGGCTGTGAGTGATGTTATGCTTCAACAACTTAACTAAATGTGTATTTTCTTATTTGCTATGCTTGAAACAACTTGTTCTTGGAGTAAGGTAAGCTTTTTCCTGAGCATTTGGTAGTCATTTATGATGCTTTCTGTGGAACAGAATTCCACTCTTGGATTCAGCCCTTGGAAAAAACCATACAGCCAACTGTTGTCAGTCAAGATGGGATGAAGACTGTGTGTGTAACTGCTTAACAAACACTGGTGTGAGTTTTAAAGCACGTGTTACTTCACTGAAATGCTCATTTCCAGTTCAGGAATTTCCAAATGGGTGAAAGGAAGCAAACTTAACTGATAATAAGAAAACTTATTTTTCAGTAGCAAAGAGGAACTCTAAAAGAACCATAACTTTTCAAATTTGTTTTCAAGGTTGTTTGTTCCTAGAGCTCCCACCTAAGGTAATGGTGTTTATAAATGATACATCATTTAAAAAAACTGCATTTACTGTCTTCTTTTCAACTATTTGGTGAGGAAATCAAAGGATTTCAACCCTAGTATAGATGTCAGCTTTCAGAATAGTTGAGATGCTCTTGTAACATCTTATCTTGTATTATCTGCAGCAGTCAATTGTAACCACAAGAGTATTCTTTAGCTAATAGTCAGTGAAAATATGTCCATGCAGATGAAATTATAAAGTGATAGTTGTGTGTCCTCACTGGTGGTTGTAACAAGTGCAGAGCCCTGGCTCAGGAGGGTGATGCTGGCACCTTAGGCAGAGGTGGGGACTAATAATTCAGTCAGTGGTACCCAAAACCTCTGCACTGCTTTAATTTATTTGCAGGTTTGTGATAGCATATTTGGAAGTATGAACTTCCCCCCAAAAAGATAAGAATAAAAAAAAGTAAAAATTCTGTATATAATTTGTCTTATTGTCAGAACAAGTAAATAACCAACTTTTCATGCTGGGTTATTGAAAAGATGCAGTTATTTTTAAAATCTGTAGCTTGGACAGGTAATGAGCTAGATATTTTTTTCATCCTACTACCATAACTACTAGTTTTAAAATATATGATAAAATTATTTTTAAAAAATTGATAGAGGCAAAAAGGAAAATGAGTAAGTAAAACAGAATTCTTAAAAAGTCCTGAAATGTGTAGCCTGCAGAATTTATAATTCACTAATATCATTCTTTAAAAAGTTTTATTTTTTGAAAGCATTATAAGAGTAGAAAGTGAAATTTTATATTAAGTTAGCTTGTATTTTAGAATAATTTTACTATTAATTAATTAGAAATTCTTTAGCTCTAGATTCCCTGCTCCTGATGAGAAGAAATATTTTCATTTTGGGGACTTCATCAAGTAACTTTCATGGTGGGAAACAGCATTATGTGTAATACATAAATCAAGGTAAATGGTGTTAACCAGCAAAAGCAGCTTATTACAATGCATGCATTATCCAAGTCAACACCTCTGCCCCATCTGTGTTTGAGTAGTGTCCTGTAATTGATAATCAAATTAGCACAGAAAATTAGTTTAATTTTGTGCACTGAGAGGGCTTACTGTGTGTAAAGGTATGTATGAAAATGTCTCTCTGCAGTAACCCGGAGATATTTTCTTGAAAGAGCTGCCCAAAGCATAAAACTGGTTTGCATAATGAGGACAAATTCTTCCATTTTGTCTGAAACATTTCCTGAAAACTCAGGGTGAAAATCCATGCCTGCAAGGCTGGTAGCTGTTCTTCAGGAATGTAAAGGGAAAATAAATTAATCAGAACTACTTTGATCAGATGGTTAAAATTATAAATATGCAATCGTGTTTCCTGCACTTAAAAAAAAAAAATCTGCACAGGTCCTTTTATTCAAATTGAATGGCTTTTTTTTTTTTTTTTTTTGTTCAGACTCAAATTAGACCAAAATTAAGTGAAGCACGGTTACTGCCTTTTACAATTCTTGTTGTCAGCTGTCATCATGGAGGTTTCTAAATACATTTTGAGGTCAGTGTTCAGTCAGTTAGCTAAACCATGTTAAAATAACATCAGCAAACTTTGAGAACTATTTAAAAGTTGGAATCTTTATTTAATAAGAATATATTAGATTCATTTTATTATTTATATTATATATTTTTCACTCTGAGAAATTGAACATCTCTGTCCAAGTAGCACGTGTCTGGAAAAAAAAATAATATCAAAAGATGAAGGCTTGCAATCTGTTTGTTACTTAGCCATTGATAAATCACTTTGTTGGAATTTTTGTTGGAATAATTGGGGTTGTTTTCTTGGGTTTGTAGTCTTCTAAGAGCCTATTATGAATAGCATTATAAATCAAATGATGGTTAGACCAAAAAAACACCTGAAAATGGCAACTGAGCCCTCTGTTTGACAGCCATAAGTTGTTTCCTAACCTCACTTTGCTCCCAGAATTTTTCATATGTACCTTTTATAAGAGAAAAAAGTTTTCCCTAATACCCATTTCTTGAGAGTTTGTTTTTGCTTTTCCCTCCTCATCCTTTTCCCTCTCCAAGCATTACATAGGATGTTTTTTTCCTTTGGTCCTTAGTGATTAGAAGTAATCATCTTGTTGTGAATGTAGCTAATTAGCTTCATGGCCTAGAAGAAATTGTCCTTTGTCAAGCTCTAATACTAGGTTTAAAAAAAAAAATCTCATGACTGATTATTGATATACTCAATGCATCTCTGATACACTGAAATACATTAAGTACCTGCACAGATTATCTGTTTGCCATAGATTTAAACTATAACATGACTTGCATTTAGCTTGGCATTGCTCAAAGTTCTTGTGCTCTTGCTGTGTTTGAAATCAGCCTTTTAAGAGACTTCATCAAAAAAAAGCTTAAAAATACTGGCCCTTATATTTCAGTAGAGTATTTATTTATAAGAATTTATTCTAACTCACATTCATGTTCCCCTTTATCCCACTAGCTACTTTCTTCTTAAAGCTGAAATAATTTGCCAGATTTTCTGTGATCTCCTTGATGTTTAAAAAGAATAAAACACATATGTACAGTACTTAAATTTAGACATTGGTTCCCATGCAGTACTCTCAAGTGCCTTGTTGTTTTGGTAGCAAAGCAGACTTTGGTAGCAATTCAGTCAAAGTTCCTGCCCTGTAATTGAATAGCAGCATGCAGAAATAAATTGCTGTAATATTTAACATTCTAAACTGTTAGCTAGTGACTTACAAGTACAATTGGAAGAATATTGAAACCATATTTTCATAGGAGTGTTCCAAATTCACATCAACTGCTTTCAATTTTTCATGCCCTCTTGTTTTAAATGTTCAGCAGTTCAGCTTTTCTCTTTTGGGAAGACAGATGGAGCAAGTACTAAATTTTTAAAGTATATTATAGGGTACTCGAGGAGAAGTACATTGATAATTTCACATTTTTCATCTGACTCCCTATAGTGATTAGGGACAGAATCATATGCAAGCAGCAATGACACTTAAAAGCAGCTTTATTTTATTTTACAGTTCAGACCAAGGAGAAGCAAACTGATAGCAGACTGGAGAATGCAGTGAACAGTTTATTTAATTTTTAAAAAATGGCAGGGCTTTTCTGGAGCTGTTATTTGATACTGGGTTTTGCTTGATTCATAGGACAGAGGGTTAAAAATTTGTCATTCAGGGGCAGGATGAGATTGTGAGGTGGGCAGCTCTGAGTTAAGGCTTCAGTTCTGCAAGAATGGGCAGGTGGTCATTAGGGGTGGTACTTGGGAACAGCACAACTTCTTACCTGTAATAAACAGAAATTGCAGATAACCTCATATGCTTGCTTTTGAGTTTTCTTAGAAGTCAGGCATGCCCTTGGTGGTGAGATGTAAGGAACTCCCTGAAATGCCAGAATTTTTAAGATTTAACAATCAAGAACTGTCCTGTTGGGGTGAGAATGGAGCACATGGGTTTAAATCCCTGCCAGAGATACACCTGCATGATTGAGCCAGGTTTCCCTAACAGAGGGAATATAATTCAGCTAAACAAATGTATGCTAATTTCAATTTATGTAACCTGAGTAGGAGCCACAGAGAATTTAGGAGCTGCAGTGCAGGGCACAGTTCAGGTGTGTCAAACCTCTGCTGAGTCCTGCTCAGTTGTTGCCAGCCCAGGTAGCTCAGATCCCCTAAGTGTTCACACCCCTCTGCCACTGGGGCATTTCAGTGCTGCTCCTGTTTTCTGATCTTTTAATATTCCTGTATCACAGAATATGTATAACAGTTTTGTTTGAAGAAAGGAGGACTGGTAGCTTTCCTTCAGGAAGGGGGAAAATAAAATTTTATGTATATATGTGTGTTGTAAAATAGGATAATAGTGAAGACTGTAGGAAAAGGAAGAATTTTTAAATTCAAAATAATTAAAACTTCACAAATTTATTCCAAGCTCAAGGCATGCATGTTGGGTATTCCACTAAGAATGTTTTAAAAAGAAAATAACCATTATTTTTAATGCCTCTTACTTCCTGTATATGCACCAAGGCTGACTTGTAGTGGCTTATTTTTGGTAGATTATGTATTTGTACAATATAGTGACATTGCACAGAGCAGTGGGATTCAAAATAACAAAAAGGACAGTCTCTGCATGGAATTATTATTTACCATTATTTCTTTTCAAACACCTCTAGAATGAGTGGAAAAACATATTTAACCCCACAGGAGTCTAGCAAACATAGAATTAAATACGTAAATACTAACATAGGACTTTCATCTAAGTAATTATAACAAGGCTTCAGTCTTGCATTCCACATGTTAACCATCTTGAAATATTAGAGGTCTTTGGGTGGCAAAGAATAGGTTGTGTTCATTTGACTTTTAAAAATTAATTTTGCTTATTAAATTAATTTTTGCATATTAATTACATTAATTTTTGCATACTAATTAAATTAATTTTTGACTTTAAAAAATTAATTTGACTATGATGATACCACTCCTGCAGTTCTGAACCTTGCCTTTGGAGTTTTTCACTTCCCTTTTCAGTTGCAGGAAAAGTGGCATCAACCTCCTGATGGTTGTTGGGCAGCAATGATGAAACTTTTTCCATTGCAGCAAACACATGGGACAGATTTGGTACCTGTCTGAAGTAGAGGTTTCTGTTGTAAGTAATGATATCACAAAAAGTTTGGAATTTGGATGGGTCTTCTGAATTTCCAGGATTGTTCAAGATTGTACTGTATCAGAAAAACTACTTGAGTACAAGAAAGATACTTTGACAGAATCATGGAATGGTTTGGGCTGAAGGGGACCTTTAATGTCAGCTGGTTTCCCTCCCCTGGCCATAGGCAGGGGTTCACATTTCACTAGCCCAGGCTGCTCAAAGCCCCATCCAACCCAGCCTTGCAAATCACATTCAAATCCAAAGCAAAATTGTTGCTGAAGGATGCTTCTTACCTTGGAGAGCAGCAGAGCTGAGGCTGAGGTAGCCATTAAGTTGGGGTATTTTTCAGCATGTAATCTCTAAGAAAAAGCAAATCCCAAAATTTCAAGTATGAGTCTTTTGTTCCACCTGATGCTCCCCCATCCTTGCTCATCATGAGGATGCAGCAGGGTGCAAACATCTTAGTGGAGATATAGGGAGGGAAAGGGGAGAGCAGCATTAACCATTCAAAGGGGAATAAAGCTGTGTGTTTATCAACTCCTAAATTAGATGTCAAAGTGCTGCACATTCAGATGTCTGAAAATGCAAAATTATTCGTCACAGAAATGTATTTCAGCTTAGAGAAAATCCCTCTTCTGGGTGAAAGTCAGCACCATGACTCAGCTGCTGCTCTTTTCTGATAAAATGCCTGTGGGTGGTTATGCTGCAGTAATCTCTGTAGCCTTTCCCTTCTGCTGGTGCCTTCAGAAGGGTTTCTTACACCCACGCATGTTCTCTCCTTCCATGCAGTGGATTAATGGTTTCTGTTTAGCACCAGGAAGATGCATGCAGGAGATTAATTTTTTTATGTGTACCAAAGATGTACATTTGTTGTCTTAAGGAAAGCACTTCTGCAGAGTAAAGCAGACTTAGGCAGGTGGAAAAGGTATAAATAAAATAGTTAAATCTTCAGTGTGAGCACTGGGATGTGTCCAGCCTCTGTAAACAGTAGGAATTTATTATATTTCCAAGGTGAACTGTTGGCATATTTTTCAGCAGGAATTTTGCTTTTATTATTCAGAAGAAATCAGTACAACGAAAAATAATTATTTTCATGCTGAAGTATCTTAGAATATCTTAAAGGCTATCAGATGTTTTGTGAATATGGAACTATTTTTTTGAAAAAAACCAAAGGTGAAGGGTAATTGTCAGGATCTTCAGGAGGTAAAAAGTGGAGAATTGAGAAAGATCAGAATTGTGGGAATTGGGAAGCTACAGGGAGTGCTGCACACTCTGCCTTGCTGTGTCATTCTTAATAAAATGAAGAATATTTATTTCTTGTGTTACACAGTATTGCAGCTATTGGTTGGTGTTGAATTGATTCTTGATTTTTCTGTTCTAATGTTTCTCTTTTATTAAAGTTTAGAGCTAAATGATAGGACAGTCCATACATGAATGGAATGACAGACTGAAATTATTTACTGTCTGCTGTTTGGAAATCACTGAGGATGTGTTTGTGTGCTTACTCTCATCCATTCCAAGTCTTCTGGGGATCTCTAGTACAGCTTTACCACAGGAGATCTTGCAGATCTTGTGGTTCCTCTAGCCAGTTGGTACTTTTCTAGAAAATTCTCCTCACTGAACAGTTTCAGGGGTGGTTTTTTTTGTTTTTTTTTAACTAAAAAATCTTTGTTTCTTTATTGAATTCTTGTAAATTATTAGGGTAATAACTGTGTATTTTAAACAATGTTTTGTAGAACTTGGGCCTGCAGCAAAGATCTTGGTTTTCAAGAAGGTGCTAATCTGATAGGCTTTATTTTAAATAAAATTAAAAAAAAACTAAGCTGGGAAGATGTTTTGTGAAGCTTAGAATGAGATCCTGAAAAATGTAAAAGATTACAGCTTTAGTTTATTTTCTAAACAGGTGTTTAAATGTTATCTGACAAATTATTCCTGCTCCTTTTTTATAATCTTCCTTGACAAAACAAACAGAAAATTCATAACCTTTTCTAATTTAAGTAATTAATCTCTTGGATCTGAGCTGATTGTAAAATAGTTTTCCTCAGTCAATTGCTCTTAGAAAATGTTTTGGTACAGCAAGATGTTAAACTATGAAAGATTTGGCCAACATATTTATAAGCAACTTTAATTGCAGATAAATTTCTTCTGGGAAATCATTCAGGCAGGTTCTGCTGACTGATAAAATCCTGCCTTTGGTTTCTGGGCCCATTTTAAATGAACAAGTGGCAGCAGACAGGTCATTTTGGTGACCTTTTCTTGTAACCAGAAGTGTTTTAAATGTAGTTCTTTTCAATAGCAGAAACAATATTAAAGCTTGGGTTGCAAGGAGTAATTTTGGATTGAACAATCACAGATTTATTTAGTTTTAGTTGAGAAAGGCAGGCAGGGAGAAATTTCTTGTTATCTACTGATTGAAAATCTTGAACTTCTGGCTTTCAATTCATGTGTCATATCTTTTAGTTTTACAGTTGTGTTTTCCTTGTATTTTCTTCAAGTTTGGTAATTTGGTGGTTTTTTCACATTCCTAAGTGGTATCCAGGTTTTTATTTTGGCAAGATTGTCTTGCTGAGTAAACAAGGTTTTCTGCTAAATTATTTTAGACCTTTGCATTTTAAATGCGCGTTTAAAATTTCAGGATTTGGTTTTATCCTTTCCATACTCTGCAATGAAAGAAATTTTCCATGAGGCATCATCCATCTGGTAATTTTCAAGTTTATTCTCATGTAATTAATAAATTTCCATGACTGGTGTGCACACTGAGAAGGTGATGGATGTGAGCACTGCTTGGTGACTCTGTAGCTTCCACACCTCTTGCTCTTCAGCAGCACCACGGTGGCTCTGGAATTGTGGCTCTGCTGGCAGCAGTGCTGTTAAATAATTTCAGTTTTCATCTAGAAAAGGAAGCAAGCCAGAAAGGACTGCCAGAGACAACATTATTAGGTTATACTTGGCCAGTGTACTACTGGCTAGTATGCAAAATGATATTAAAAATTATTTAATAGAGAGTAGAAATCTAGAAGGAGAGCAGATTACGGTGGAAATAATTTTTTTACTGTGGCTTCTGCAATGTGTTAAACTCATCTCTGGAAACTCTTATCTGCTAGCACTAATTGAGTGGATGCTAGAGCTTGTAAAAGCCCAGTGTTACTGTCAGTAAGGTGAGCTGCAGTATTTTAGTTAAAAGTTAGAGGTCACAACTCAGTTTTCCTCTCTGAAGTGTCCAAAAGTGCAGCACTTAGTTGGATTTTTGGGAAAGGCATAGCTTGAAACAGCACATGAATGCTGTGTGCATTTTCTTCAGTGCTTCCCTTTTATAATCCCACCCTGAGTATATTGAGGTTGAGTTTTGTGTTTTATTCTGTAAGGAATAGTAGATACACCAAGGAGAGACTGTGTGCTTGTTCTCGTGTAGGAAAGCACAGCTGATCAGTGAAGGCTGTGTCAGGAAGAGACTGAAGCTCTTTTTCTGAGGAAGTTCATAGTTCTTTTGCTAGAAGCTGTCTCTTGAAGTTGTTGGTGCAAGAGGAAAATACATTTTTTCCAGTACTTAAAATAAGGCTGGAGAGGTGTCATTGCTGGGCTTTCCTAGTGATCTGCTACTACATGAAGAGGCTAAAAGTGGAATTGTCATCACATAACTTCTTTCCAGATTCTTGCTGCTATTAACAATCATTTACCTTAAGAAAATGGTTGGCAAAACACACGTCAAGTTTTATTTTGAAAAGAAAAGCTTCCAGTAATGTGTGTTAAGGTGGACTTACAGTTCATTCAGAGACTTTTCTTAGACCATGTACAAACAACGTTCTTGACAGTAGAGTAGTTGATTGGCACTAAAATAGTGTTAACTTGACTAAATAAAACTTTTTTCCTCACTAGCTGTAAGAGCATAGAGAAGTGTTGCTTCAGGCTCTAAACACAGAATCCTCACTCTGTATGTACCTCTCCTTATTATATCTTGCTTTGTCTCAGTACCTCAAACTCCCTTTGGGCTCTAGAAAGCCAAACATAAAGGTAATCTAAAATAATCAAGTTTCACATATTGACCTATATAACACATGCATGAATCTCACCAGCCTTCCAGGCAGTTTAAGAGCTACTCTCTGGATCAAATCTTGGATTGTCTGTTTTTACCAATATCCTTAATTCTAAATTGCTGCCTGTGCTGTTAGCATGGATGTCAGTGTGCAGAGGACATTGTTGTGTAAAGGGCAGTGCTAGGAGAACAAATGCCAACAAGAGCTTTGATTTTATCTATAAAAATCAGATGACAGTTTCTCCTGATAATAGTAATGGTATTCCAGAACAGGCTTGCAAGGAAAGCAAGGAGGCAAAATTGCATCCATTTTTGAAAGACTTAATGATAAAGTTTCTTGTGTAATGATATACAGGTTGGAATATTTTCTGTAGTTCAGTATTTTTCCTTATGTAAGCTGTATATGTGTATGCTTCCAGTGCTAGTGTTGACTCTGATAAAGGCTATAAATGCATAGAAAAAATGGTCATCTTAAAAAAAAAAAAAAAAAAAAAAAGGTGATCTCATTTCTTTTAAAGCCTGGATTAAAACCAATATGTTCAACTTGCTTTACTTTAATGGTGAAATGAAGCATTCCCTTTAAAGAGAGAGTCTGTACAGGTACAGAAATAATTTTAAAGGTTTAATTGTGGATTGATGTCTTACTGTGCCTGTGACTTAAAGGGATGGTTTCACAACTTGATGAGCTGCTTGTGTGGTAGTTTTTCTGGACAAACCCACAAAAAGTGACATACCCCTAAACACTCCACAGCCATGAATCTGTAATGAGCTTTATGAAATGAGTACATTAAAGGAAGTCAAAGTAGAAATTTCTGATTCTCCTAACTGCTTTTGTTTCTTGGGCTCTGCTTGACAAGCTTGGTTTTGCACTAGCCAGAAGAAAACTGCATTAGGTATTTTTTCAGAAGACATTTTTTGACAACAAAATTGACTCAGAGTGCCAGAAGGCAGTTCTTGCCTTTCTTTACTGCTTGTTCCCCTAATTAACATAAGCATTTGTTTGATAATAGATTTAATAGTGCCCAGGATACTCAGAGGCAGTTTTCAATGAGGTGGGTGTTCTCCAGTTCCCAAAGTGCTTGTTTATTACTAACACCACATTTAATTGTGTGCAATATGAATTTCTGCCTCTGCTCACTACTTGTGTTCTACTGTGTTAGAGGAAAAGTAGATACACTTGGAACAAAAATTACGTTTGCATGAAAAATGGGGTAGAACTTGGGGAAAAGGTATCCAGAAGCTATAACTCACAAGGTTTGCAACATTCCAAGATATAAATTTAATTGAAAAATACACAGATGGAACTTGTACCAATAACGGTACATTTAGTATTATAGGTTAATTAATAACACACCTATGTGTATTTTTTTTTGGTGGATTTTTTGTTTTACTGTGCTTATTTAGACAAATAGATAATGGGCTTTAAAGCACAGGCCTTGGTAGAGCTTCTTGTACATTTGGACTGAAGATTGAAACAGAGATGGGGCAGCTAAGTAGTTCCTAATGGAGCCATTAGAACAGAGAGGTTAATAGGGAATGGATCTCAAGCAAATGGTAATTAATTTCAAAGATTAGGTGACTATTTCAATGCTCACATGCCTTTTTGCTGCTGATTCTGTACTTGAAAAAATATATTCATGAAATAATATTTTCTCCAAAGACATTAGGAGAACAGTGTTTCAGACAAACACAAAATGAGAGATTGGGAATATTGAGTATTGTTATTCTGTGCTTGAGAGAGAAGAATGATGTTCAATAAATTTTATTAGTAAAGAAGTAAACTCTAATGTATAGCCATGGTTATTGCAGAAGTTTGGCTTTTTTGTTATCTCCATCAATTTTCATCTCACAACTTCTCACTGAAAAAGGGATCATTCACATTACAAAGCCAGGGATGTTCTGCTTGAGAAAATATGGGTCCTGTTACCAGTAAATATATTTCAGAAGGTTGCAGTTGTAGGCAAATTTGAAAGAAATGGCTCAAATTTGATACAAGGCATTTAGAAGAGAATTTTAAATGTATGCAAGAGAATCTTCATAGTCTGGAATTTAGATCACCTTTTGAAATTAGGATCTTGGAAGAATTTAAAATAGGTTGTGAAATCTGAGTTCCTCTCATCTTGGAAGAACAGGCTGTAATTGCTTGCTCAAGTTCTTCACATGGTTATGGAGCTGCTGACTCCTTTGAGTCCTCACAAATTTGATTTATCCAGGACAGCAAAGTGAATGCTAAGAAGTCTCCCTCTCTGAAGCTGCTGACTTGGAGCACCTGGTACAGACTGAGGGTGAGAAATGCTTTTGTCTTGATCACCTGGGCTGCACCCAAATGCCAGGAGAGAAGGAAGAGGGAGGTGACTGATGCTGGGGGACACGAGTTCAAAGGACAGCTTTCAAACACATGTCACAGGTTGAGAACACAAAGCCAAAATCTTTCTTCTGCAATCAAAAATAAAACTCCTGTCTCTACTGTAAATACTGTTTGGAAATCTAATATTTTGCTGTCTAGCTCAAAAAAAAAAAAAAAAACACTTCATAAAAAAAAAAGAGTAGAATTTATGGAAGAGAGGCTGCTTCTAATTTTATTCTGGAGCTTGGTTCAGGATCTCAGTATTACTTGGTAATTTCTTTAGCACATTTTGATCTAAATGAATAGATCTAAAATAGGATTAACAGACCTAAAAATTCTCTTGCTGGTAAACTCATATGAATTATTTTCTTCACATTTTGAACTTTTCAGTGTTAGTCCTCATGGGTGTACTTTTTTCTCAAGTGAGCTTTTATAGTGAAGGGGAAAAAAAAAACAGAAGTCTGTTAATAGAGCAGAGTATCCCAACAGTGGAAAGAGAAATGTTACAACTTTGGTTTCCAGCATAAAACCACAATTTCTCATGAAAAAGATGTTTGTTTCCCATACTAGCAAGAAGAATATAGCCCAAAATAATTCAAATATTTACAAGATGGTCATGGTAAAACCAGTGCCTATTTTTTGGAGTAGAAGATGCTGTTTCTGTAGTAATTTCTTTCTAATAAAAGAATTTTTGGTAGCTATGTGCAATGACCAAATCAAGGCCAGGTGGACCTTTAGCATGACCCAGCATGTTTGATCTTTTAAACATTCTACTTATTTGCAGATCTAATTTTTTTTAATTGATCTTCTGTGGCCATGTTATGACATCACATTTTCATCTCCTTTTGGAGATGTTGTAATACAGTTTTAGTGGTTGACTGAAAGATTATTGGTGTTTAAATGGTGAAATGGCAGGAAAAGGCTATTTTGCACTTAGGGTCATTAGATCAAGAGTGCTCTGTGCTTAAAAATAGAGAACTACTGCAGTTAGTTCAACAGGATTTCTTTTATTTTGCATCCAGATCCTTTGCTCCCACTGAAAGAGAAAATAAAAATGATGCATTTGTCATTTTAACTATGTAAATGTTTTAGGTTGGGGCACTTCCTTTCCTTTATTCTGCATATTAAATGTCTGCTTGATTGTGTGTTTCTCCTCCCTAATGTGCTTTTTCAGGCCTTTTCTGTTGGTGAGGTTTGTGTGTGCATCTTTAAGACAAGCAACAAGAATAATACAAGTCTGGAAAGCTCTCTGCTAAGTAAGAAAGACCAGTGTTGGTGCTGCAAGAGCATTTCCTGAGAATCTGAGTACCATAAGTTGCTTTTCCATCAGAAGCATGGAATGCTGCCTGCTTCCTCAGGTGTCATCATGTGTCAGGTTGAACTTGGCATGATGTGTCATCTGAAGCTGAGCACATTGCAGCTCTCAGAGCAAGCTGTGCTCTCACTAGGAAACATCATGTTCTAAGCTGCCTGGAAGTGGATCTCTAACGTGGGTTTGTTTGAATTCTCAGGCTCTCCAAGCAAATGGAAACTCCTCTGTCCTTGCTTCTGGAATTGTGTTCCCTGCAGTGCCCAGCAAAACAGTCTCAGGTTTTCTTTAGCACTGCTGTGACCTGATGGGTACTGAAAGGTTCCTTTTTGGGTTGGTTCCTCTACCAATAAAATCCATAGAAGACTGAGGGAGAATTATTTAGAATTTCTTCAATTAGATGCTTTATCCCATGTAGGCTGCTACTGACCTCATGAGCTGACCAAGCATGTTTTGGGGAATGTGTGTCAGGGCCTGACTGAAGATAAAGCTCTGTCCAGCTCTTGTCTTTGCATTCTTCTGGTGGTACAAAAAATCCTCTCTCTACTGTGCTGTCACTGTAGCATTTCCAGACCTCCTGCCATGTGGCATGTGCTCAGTGCTGTAGAAGCACAGAATAAAAGTGGTCCTTTCCCTTTTGAAGTGAACTTTAATTTCAAGGTGCATCATCACTTCGGTAGGCACAGGTGATTTAAAGAATATTTTTTACTAATTAATAGCAAAATTGTCATTCCAGCTGGTGCAGAACAGCATCAAATGCTGTTCATATGTCCAGAGTCAGAGGAAACTGAATATATTGCCTGACTCCTTATAAGCTTGTATTTTGGAATTGTATTATTATCTGTATTATTATTATTTGGAATTGTATTATCCCAACAAAAAGGAGGTACCTCAGAAAAAGAGGTACCTTTTGGTACCTCTGATCAACTGTGGTTGATCAACTCTGATCAACTGTGCCATATTTGTAGATATAAATGCTTTTAGAAATCAGTATTTAGATACCAATTTTAGAGTGCTGCAGAATGTTATGAAAGGAAATTGAGAGCTTTGGTTTCCTACCTCTGCTTTTCATCCTGCCCAGCTAAATGCCAGGGACTGGTGCTGTCCAAGGCAATCCTCTGCAGTAGCAGTATTGCTTCTTAGCAGTAGCAGGGAACAAGATGGAAACAGGAGAGAAAAAAAGGATTTGTAGAAGTTGGTGTTGCTGGTGGGGGAGAAAAGGAAGAAAGGAGCAGTTGTAGGTAGAGACAGGAGCTACTATGGCCATGAAGCTGAGGGATGGTTTCACATTTATTTTGCTTATTAGGAAAAAAGGCTCGATTTAAAATCAATTTGTTTGGATACTTTTGAGATTCAGCTGGACAGGGTGCTGGGCTATCTTGTCTAGACTGTGCTTTTGCCAGGAAAGATTGGAGCAGATGATCCTTGATGTCCCTTCCAACCTGGCATTCTATGATTCTCCATTTTGTTAGAGTAGTTTTCCATCAGTCATTATACATTTACAGATGTCTCAAAATCCATTCAAGATGCAATGAATAAAGAAAAATGCTTTTTTATAATCTGCCATTCTCTAGTTCAGGACAAAAAAAAAAATCAAATGAGGAAACAGCAGACTTACTAATACACTTGGATTATTCCAGCATAAGCTCTGTTTATGTTATATTTATGTCTTTTTCATGCATAAAAAGACAAACAGGAATCTAGAATTACCATTTGACCATTTCAGGGTACTTAAGCCTTGTTTAAGCAGAATTTAAAATACTGATGGTCACATCTGCCACTGGAAAATCTGAAAAAAAACCCCCTTGGTTCAGCTAGTGCAAAGATGAGCTGTAGCAGTGGCAAGAGGCTTGCTAAAATACAAAATACATGAGAGAAACAGAAATTCTTTACTTATAGCTCCCAAAGCATCTGTAGGAAAAAATGAAAACAGTCTTTTCTGTTTACAGCTCAGATAAGAATTGAGGTCAGGAAAGGAACAAATCCTCCTCTCCATAGCAATAACTGTCCACCTGCTGAAATTATGATTATTTTTTTTTTTCATCTCTTCCATCTCCAAATTGCTTACTCAGTTGCAGCTGCTTGAGTGGAATGGAGATGGAGCTTTCCCTGATATACAGGAGATTGCATTTAGAGTTGTGCTGAGTGGATGCTTGGTATATTTCCACTTCCCCATGGGTTCATGGCTAGAAGAATATGAACTATGCTCTTGGCAGTTCAATTATTTTCAGTAACTTAATTTATAAGGAGAAATTTAAAAAAAAAATGTGTTGAAAGTAACACCCTCTCTTTAACAAGAGTAAAAGCCTTTATTTTATAAATTTGTTTAGGTAAATTATTAAGGAGCATTGGCTCCAGCACAGAGTTATTCTACTGAAATATATTTTATATTTTTAGCCATGCTCTATCTGCATCAGTTACTCGGTCTGTTAATTGAGAAATCATTAAAATAATCCCAAGCATGTGTTGGAATGATCTGAATACTGACAGGAAATTTCAAACTGTATCTGACACTCTAGAAAAGGGTGTCACACTCTGCTTTTATGGCTCTGTAATGCTTTGTGGTCTTTAGGCAGAGATGAGAATAATTGTCCTCAGTATTCCTTTCCTCTTGTGGGTGGTTTGTGTCACAGTGACATGTCTGAGTTTTGACCCAGGAACACATGGCATGTGCTCAATGCTGCAAAAGCACAGAATAAGTGGTCCTTTCCCTTTTGAAGTGAACTTGTAATTTCAAGGTGCATCATTACTTCAGTAGGCACAGGTGATTCAAGGAACATTTGTTACTAATTAATAGCAAAATAGTCATTCCAGCTCGTGCAGAACAGCATCAAATGCACTTAAATGAGATTTTTTCTACTTGTTCATGCTTTTACTGGTCAGCATTGAGAAGAATCTGGCTCTGTCTTTTTTACTCCCTCCCATCAGATGTTTATACACATTGGCAAGGTTCCCCATAGAGCCTTCTCCAAGAGGTTTTTCCTCACAGATCAGATGTTCTTAGTCCTTTGTCATCTTTGTGACACCTTGGTGGACTTTGTTCCATTAAGTCCACACTTTAATGGAACTTCTGCCTTCCCCTGCTTCCAGTCAAATTATTCCTGAGCTCTGTAACAGCAACAAAAATGGTTGCCAGGTGTAAAAATTACAGTGAAGCCTCTTATCCTGAGATAGCTGGGGTTTATGGAGTGTTTCTTGATTTTTCAGGTATATGACATGTAGTACTAAAAATGAGAAAATTTATCAGCACACAATTTTCTTCAATATTTACAATTTAAAAACTAATATTTGTATAAAAAATTGCAAAAGAAATTGATAGTCACTGAGTTCATTTAATGTAAGAAAAAAGAAAGGAGAGGGGAACTGTTTTGAAAAGGAAATGGAAAGATAAGGGAAATGAAGGAGGAGAGATCTGTTAACATTTTACTGAAAGGTTTCCTACAAGCTGTGTGAAAAAAAACTACTGGAACCATGCTTTTAACTCATGAAATAAATTGGAAAGAAGTATTCTCTCAATCTAGTGGAAAAGTTTAGCCTCTGAGTTTCTCTGATGTGATGACAGGATAAATGATACTTTGTGGGTGATGGACATAATCCAGCAGGTATGGGTTAATAATTCAATCCTAAAACCAAATGACAGAAAATCCTGGCTTGAGCAGAAACTACTTTTCTTTTTAAAAAACTGATAATATTTTCAAATCTCTTGAAGATTCAACCTTTCAGAAAGGTTTTTGAAAGTACCTTGCTCAAAACACCACCAATTTTATTACATAAAATTACATTAAATTACATTACATACTGTTTTTTCTATGCCTTGTACTCCATTCTAAATCCCTCAACTTTCTTGGTTTTATTTAGACATTCAGATTTCATTAGCAAGTGTTTTAATGTACAAGTCTGAAGAATTCTTAAATAGTAGAGATTATTATGAATAAACAGTAGAAGTATGTACACTTTACTTACAAATACATCATCAAAATTAAAAAGTAATCTTTGAATGTCTCATAATTACTTATGGCAAGCAGGGGAATGTCTGGCAAATATATTTGCATAGAGATGAGGAAGGGAGCACAAATAAAACTACAAATAAAACAGCTGAGCTGTGCTGTTGGGAAGGAGTCTGCAACTCTAGGGCCAGCATTGGGTTCATGTTGCTGGCTGAGGTCACAGCTGACAAGGATTTAGTCAAGCTGGTGGTTCTGGGAGAGTCAGGGACAGAAAAATCCCAGCAAAATGCTGTTGTACTGGTGAAGCAGAGAGCAGTAATGTTTTAAAGACAACTTAATGTTTTAAAGACAACTCTTCAGGTTGTTTTTTTTGGGGGGGGTTGTATACCATCTGTTTGCAAATTCTTATGAACTGATAAAATTGCAATATTTATTAGAAGGGATGCAGTTCTGCCCTCTCCAGAAGAGAGGCCATTTCTTTGCAGTTGTTAGTAAATCAGGTTATAGTCTACATATGGCTGTGACCAGGAGGCTTAAACTAGGCTGGAAAGAAAGGAAGTTAGTGCCCTAGTTGTCTTGATGAGCATAGAATCATAGAATCAGAGAATGGGCTGGGTTGGAAGGGACCTCAGAGCTCATCAAGTCCAACCCTTGCTCCACTCCCCCCGTGGTTCCCAGCCCATGGCACTGAGTGCCACATCCAGGCTCTTTTGAAATATCTCCAGGGATGGAGAATCCACCCCTTCCCTGGGCAGCCCATTCCAGTGTCTGATCACCCTCTCAGTAAAGAAATTCTTTCTAATGTCCAACCTAAACCTCCCCTGGCACAACTTGAGACCTCTTGTGCCCTCTTGTCTTGCTGAGAGTTGCCTGGGAGCAGAGCCCAACCCCCCCCTGGCTCCAACCTCCTTTCAGGGAGTTGGAGAGAGTGATGAGGTCTCCCCTGAGCCTCCTCTTCTCCAGCCTCAACACCCCCAGCTCCCTCAGCCCTTCCTCACAGGACTTGTGCTGGATCCCTTCACCAGCCCAGTTGCCTCCTTTGGACCTGCTCCAGCACCTCAATCTCCTGTCAGAAAATGTTTTGAATTTTAGTAAATCCTCAAATTCTGCAGCACAGGGCTGTATCTATCCATACATCTGGATCCTCTTCAATAAAACCAAGTGGCAGCTTTAAAAAAAAAAACAAAACAACAAAAAACCCAAAAAGAAGTGTAGGCACCGTGGTGGCTAAGTCCTGAGAGGGAGGGTTTGTTTGAAAACATGGGGTTTATTATACTTTTCTAAATCTAATTCATATTGATAATCTGATTCTGGTGAAAAAATAGTTTTTCTCTTGTACTATACTGCTTGCTTTTTATGAAGGGTGATTACATTTAAATTCAAGGCATAGGGGCAGATTCAGAATCAGGGGGCTTTTGTTTTGGAGTTTGGGGTTTTTTCATTTGTTTGGGGTTTTTTGCTTTTTTTTCTTTCACCTTGTTAAAAATACATTTTCTAAAATTCACTGGCATTATCTGGGTGTGATGTAGGAAGATACTTGTCTTGTTTATCTGTCTTTTAGTAAATGTCTTTCCAGGACTCTAGCAGAGTTTATTCCATGGGCTGCAAAGCTGGTTTCAGTAATGAGCAAATGGGTGCTGCAGATACCATCCAGTAGGATAATTTGACATTTGATTTTCTACAGTTCTCTTACAGTTTGGCTTGGAGCAGAATTTTGCTAATAGCAACTAAGCCAATAAAACTCAATTTATTTATTTCAACTGACAATGTGTAATTAGGTCAGCTTTAAATTCCATGTGTTGTGCTCAAGGGAACTTGACATTTTTCCACCCACCAGGTGGAAGCTCAGGTTCTGCATTACCAAAGGTTGTGAACCACAGGGGTGGAGGTTTTTGTACCTGGGCCCTGTACCAGTGAATGATAGGGGGGTGCAAAGTGTTCCAGTAATTTGTGTCTTTATGTTCCTCAAGCACAGAAAATCACATCAGAAACATAGATAAAAGGACCTACTAATATCTGGTGGCACTGGAAGATATGTCTGTAATTTGGTGAGTATTAACCACTGGCTTTATGGACAATTCCATGAGAGGAAAAAGAAGGAAAAACCCAGAAAAGCTTATGGCAGGGTGTACTTATGCTGCACATAATATATTTGCATATATTTTCCACACACAGCATATGGCAATTATTCAGATTGCAACAGTCAAGTGTTAGGAGCTTATGTTACTTATTCCAAGTATAGCTCAAATATAGATTGCTGTGCTGATCAGCTTTGTGAAAGTTTACATTTTTTTTCATGCCTCAGCATTAATTATTCCAAACCAAATTCTTCCCATATCAGTTATAGACAGCTCAGTCATTTGCATTTGAACATTTTGCCTCTGGTTACTACCCAAAATATTTTTCTTAAAAAAAAAAAAAAAAAAAAAAAAAAAAAGCAGAAGCACAAGGAGAATGCATCATATCTCTTGTAGCTGAAGTGAAGCTTTATCATGGAGATCCAGTGTTAGGATGATGGATTTAAACCTAACTGTGTTTGGTTTTATGTCTTTTAACAAGAACACTTCTGAGATATGTGTTCAGTCAAAAGTGATTGGTGTTGGTGTCATGGTTGTCTTACTGGAAATCTCTGCTCTGGGGAGGAGTTCAAACTGGAAAAATTGGCATACTTCCACACCTTTCCTTTTTACCCATAACCCATCTCCTGGTTTTGCAGGGTGTTATGCTGTGGAATATGTGGCTCTTTTTTAATATTGATATTTTTGGAGTGGCTCCTAACAGAGCTTGCTGCATCCAGCAGGAGCTGTTTCACTGTGTGGTTTTTGTCCTGGTGTCACTTCAGGTGAAACAGCCTAAAGGTGTGATGGAGAATGACTTTAATCCATGACACATTTTAACACAGCCCAACAGATAGGCAGTTTGCTAATTTATTTTGATCTGGTAACATCAGAGGTACCAGATGAAAGTTTGTTGTCATCATGGTTTTTTTAATAGAAACTTGGAAATATCAGAAGCAGCAGAGGTTTCATACCCTTCAGAATTCTTCCAGCAGGATATCATGTCAGGTGATGCATTAACCTCCTGAGCAGGGCAAACCCCATCTGTCAAGTCTGTACACTGAAAAACTACTCATTTCTCAAAGTCATAGATGAATTTTGTGTTCTTGATGCCTTCATAAAATCTGTGAAACAATACTTGCTCTAGGTTGCAGAAAGGAAAATGTCTGAAATTTGTCATCAGTGAAAGGAGCACCAAGGTGATACCCATGCCTGTTTCAGTCATCTCTGAAAGGAGAGATTCTGCTAAAGCAGAAGATCAACCTAATTTTGTACAAAATAATTCATGCTGGTTTCAGAATTTAAAGAAAGTGCTCATTAGGCTCATTCACAAGTGTTTGCCTTGCTTTGCCTCCATCAGTCTAAACATTATATTCCAAGGATTTTACAGGGACCTGGATCAACTTTGTCATCTATAAAGTACTGGAAGTTTGGGTTTGACAAATATAGCTTATAAATAAAAAGTAAAATCTGGTTTTAAGTGACAAGGTATGCTGGGGTTATGGGTTGTAGAACAGAAGTGTTGGGTAGGTGTAAATGGTATTGTTTTGACCAACAGTTTTGGAGCTGAAAGTGATGGGTTGCTTCCAGTCCAGTTTTTGGGTTACTGAAGTTCTGTGTACCATGGAGGGTCAACCCAAAACTTTCATTTTATTTTATATTATTTTTCATTGCAGTTACTGATGGTCACATCCTTCTTTTCAAGAATGACATTGTTTGTACACGACAGCTCTTGGATTTATCTGTTAAAGTGATTTCTTCTGGAAAATGCACATTTATCTTTTCTCCTGGATAAATTTTGTGTACCAATTCTGTGGTGGTTTTCCAAAAGCAAATATTTTTTTTAAGTGATAGAAAAGGAATATTTGATAGTGGAAATAATATAACAGCAGATGCAAACAGGTTGGGCTAACTCTTTCTGGTAGTGCTAAAAATGGAGATGAAGTCTTACAAAACCAACCACAAGGCACAGCCCCTGATGTTCTGTTACAAATGATGTGGCTTGCTAATTGCTTTTAAATTAAGATATTTGTACTTACAATCATTATTGCAAAGCCTCATTAGAGTCTAAGAATTAGAGGAGTGTCCTAATTGGGGTTCGATTTGCAAAAAGTACTGGAGAAAAATGATACTGGGGACTTGCAGCTGTATTTCCAAACTGCCTTCTCAGTGGGTGCCAGTATCCATCCTTTCAAGAGGCACTGGAAGGACTGGATGACAGCACTCCATGGAGATGTTGGACTGGGAAGGACCTTCCAAAGTGTTGGAGGGAATGGTTGTTTCAGAAACACAAATAATACGTTAGAGACGGCTTCAGAATTTTCAAAGATTTTTGCTTTGTCATTTAATAACTTGGCCCTGGGCTCAGCATTAACACTATTAAATTTTAAACAGCCAAAACAGCAGTAGAAAAAAAGGAAAAAGCAGGGAAGGTGGCCTCTTATGCAATCTAGAATATTCACAGTGGGGTGAAAAAAGAAAGATGAGAGAGAGTATGTTCTGTTTCTTTACATCATAAGATGAATATTACACCCAGGTGTTGTTTCATCATTAGAAAATCAGAACAGGGGAAATTATAAACTCTTTAAAGTATCCATTTCAGGTTTAAAATGCTGTGATGTTTGTATACCTATAAGGAGTAGTAAGGGAGCTGATCCCTCTGCAAACCTGCTGTGTGCAAACAGAGGAGGCTGAGCTGTTCACACACACCTTTACTACAATGGGATTTTCTACACCCAGGGGATTTCAGAGATAATCTGTGTGTATATATCAGAACCTGTAGCATAATCACACAACTTTTTTTTTTTTTATTCTGGAAGTAATCTTGTAGCTATAATAATAGATCTAACATTGGTGCAGATTTTTTTGGAGAGGTTCCTTGCTTTTTCGTAGCCACTCTTAATTTCCCTTGCACACTGAGGATTTATGAAATACAATAATTGGTATTTTAATA
The DNA here is from genome assembly GCF_036169615.1 of Heliangelus exortis. Classification (NCBI taxonomy): domain Eukaryota; kingdom Metazoa; phylum Chordata; class Aves; order Apodiformes; family Trochilidae; genus Heliangelus; species Heliangelus exortis. Next base: position 2,618,408 of record NC_092433.1, read on the forward strand.
ATCATAACAAAGAGATGCTATCAAAGGCTGTAGTTAATTACTTACACAAATGTTGTTTGTTTTTTTAATGGCCAGAAGCAAAAGGTAGGAAGGTCAGAGAAACTCTTTATGTATTTGTTTATTTTAAGAAGTCAGATACAGTTTATTCAGTTTGAAGTTCTCTCCTGTATTTTGATCCAAAGAAAGACATTATATATTAATATAACCCAGATAATATTACCCAAAACAGGTATTTCCCTGTGAATCTACAGTTGTGTCTTTATTAGACTCAGGATGTTTACCAAGGAAAAGGAAGATTTCTGTTTGTTTAATATTCTGATTTGGGGGTTCAAGTTCTTGTCATGTCTCTGTGATACCCCAGTCAGAAATTGTTCACTTATCAAAGTGAAGAAAGTCTTTGAACCTCATCTCTGCATTTGTGACCTAATTTGTACTTTCCTATCAGGCAGCCTTAGTTATTCCTCCCTTGTGCTTTTCCATCTTTCCCTTTTACTCTTGGGTGGTTACAGACTTCTGGTGACCTTTTAAGAAGGACATATGGCCCTGCACTGGAAAATGGAAGCCAGAATAAAAATTAATATAGTTGCTGAGAAAGTAGGCAAGTGGGAAGAGCATTCACAGGTGATTTAACAGAAGGAGAAGCTATTTTCTGTACTGACTTATTTTTGTCTGGAAACAAAGATGTGTACAGGGAGCTGTGCAGTGTGTTAACTGAGGCAGTTACAGCCTCAGGAAAGCTCATGGCTGGTGGGTGAAGTTGGTTTGGATTTTTTTTTTGGTTTCTATTATGTGCTTCATTATCTGTTGATTGTGTAAACAGTTGCTTTCCCTAGGGTGGGGAAGTGCTTGCTGTTCTGAATTTGAAAGAAGTGCTATATATACTTTTTAGAAACCATACTATAAATTAAATCAACATCGTGTGCAGTTGTTTGGCAACTGTTTGTATTTCTGTCTTGTTATTGGGCATAATTCTGCTGTTAACACTTATCTTTTAGGCTTCTCTTTTAACTTTTCAAGCTACATCCTACTGATTAGTCCAATAATTTCAGTAAAAACAGCACCTAATACTGTAGGAAAAAAAAACAACTGTCAAACTTACATGAAAAAGACAACAGGGGTAAGATATTGTCTTCCTTTCTATACAAGCTATACATTCTCCTTGTTAGGCTGACTATACTCCTGAATTAAAAAAAATTGATTTTTTTTGAGGATAGCTTGCTGTAAATTATAGAATATTTGGGTGGTTTTAATATGGATATTTAAACTCTTTTTGGTCTTGTTAAAGTCTTGGCACTTTATATGGCAATGATAGCTGTTTTTTAATAATGTTCTACTGACTCAGACATTCATTCTAAATGCAATTTGGATTAAATAATTAGGGTTAATTTGGGGTTAATAAAGAAAGGCTTGTTCTTTTGTTACGGATGAAAGCTTGGAATAAGGATTCTTGATCTGCTTTTTAAATCAACCATTATTTTATATACTTCTTTCAATTTACCTTCTGTTAACCTCACTTCTGAAGGAAGCAGTGCTGCTCTCCAACCTCCATTAAGTATTTCCAGCCAGTGCAGATAGTACAGACAGGAAACTTTTATACACACAAACACCTTTTTATTACTAAATATATGTAGGATACTCATCTCCTCCTCCCACCCTACATACTAAACCCTTGGGAACAGATTATTTTTAACAGGAGGGGGTTTGTTTTTTGCTATGGACAAGTCTGTAACATCACCCTCAGTGGTTGCTGTCTGGGGCTGCTGCTTCCATGGTGCCCCTGGCTCTGGTGCTCACAGTGTGTCAGAAGAAGAAAGCCTCACCCTCACAAGTGTTACTTCTTCCAGCCAAATCAATGTGGTACACAATTCCTCAAACATTTTTTGCTCATTTTATCTGAAATTATGTTAAACTATGAAACACTAACGTATCATTTCTGCATTTTTTGTTTCTCAAGTTTTTTTGTGTTCTGTTTAATATTATGCTGACTGAAATTTTTCTGTGAAAGTTCAAACATTCAAGCATTTTTTTTTTCCTGCTTCCTAATCCTTTTCCAGATAGAGGGAAGATAGGAAACTGATATAAAACAGTAGCCTTTCTTCCATCAACCCAAGAGCTTCCATTTCATGAAGAACCAGAAATCTTACTTTTGAAATACTTTGTGATTTTTGTTTTTTACATTGAAAATTTGACAGGAAATGGGAGAGAAACATCCATTGCTCAGAATGGTTTTAAGTACCACAAACCTGCCTGGTTTGTACTTTTGTATGCTGGCTTGTGTTGCTCTTTCTGACCTGTATTGATCATTTTTACTTAGGGTACTTGGTATTCTGAAATTCATTTACTCTTTGCACATGCAGCCAGAATTGACTTTCTTCTGTAAAACTGCTGCTCAGCATTTCTGGAACTGTTTTGTTCATGAAATGCACATGTTCCTGTGGCTGGGTGTGATGCTTGGTCTAATACAAGCTTTTTCTCATCTGTACTATGATTTCATTTTAGTCTGAAGTTAACAGAAAATTATGGAATATCTTGAGTTGGAAGGGACCCACCAGGATCATGCAGAGGTGTGCAGGACATCATCCTCTCCAGACTCCAGGGATTTGTTAGTAAGGAATAATAAGGAATTTAATAAATAAGGAAATAATAAGGAAATTAATAAATAAGGAAATAATAAGGAATTTGTTAAGTGAAGATTAGGGAATTGGTTCTGACTGGAGAACTAAGGCAGCCTCAGGGGAGAAGGCTTTAGGACTAGAGGCAGATGGCACTGAAACTTCTGCAAGGGCTTTTTTAGCTGTAATTTTTTCTGTTTGAAGGCAGATAGGTGAGGGAGATCAAGGAGTGCTGTCTCTAATCCAGTCATGTAGCTGAGAGGGCAATAATTTGGTGGCCTCCTTGCCAGAAATGTGTATTTTACCCAAGTCCTCCCAAGCAGCTTGCAGGAGATACCAGCTGGAAGGTAGTCTGTGATAGCAAAGTAGTTTGAATGGCACAAAGAAGGCACAAGTTCTACAGCAAAGGAGCATTTTAAGATGTGTCTCTGCCTTGCTAGCCCATAGGTTATTTAAAAGGAGTCTGTGGAAGTTGACTAAAACCCCCAAATTTTGTGTAAGTTGTAGCACTGTGTGTGAAATTTCTAAGTGGATGGAGAACACAGAAAGAATTTTAAGGAGGCAGAGAATTGTCTTGCAGAGGGATGCAGTGCACACACAGCTGTTCCTCCCCCCAGCTGCCCGGGTGTGTTTCTCTGACTGTTCTGAACCCCTCGGGAACCTGTTAAGTGTTTCTTTTCTCCCCAGAACAACAAAACATGTGATCCAGTGGCATCTGACAGTGCCAAGAGCAACGGGAGTGCAAGGCAGCAGGTGCACTCAGCTGAGCACTTGGATGGGAGATGGGAAGGGCTCAGCATGGAGCTGGCAGCAGGATTTTAGGATGTACCATATGTGTACAGAGATTCCTGCAAGGGAATAGCAGAGTGAGTTCAGATTCCCAGGACACCAAAGACCTGTTTGTTTGACTGTCCCTTTCTGAGACTGCTGGGTGTTGTTCAATAAGAAGTGAAGAGCCAGCTGGGAATCACAACAAAATGTGTTTCTTTGTGAAGAGATGTCTTAGTTGTTCCCTAGGGAATATTTTCAAGGTAAACATAGAAGAAATGAAGGATTTAAGTGGAGTATCCAAGGTCATACAGAAGGTGCCTGACATGATTGAGTGAAATTACCAGTATTTTCCTATTTCTCTTTGATGAGATGCTATTTAAAGTGTTTTTCTACAACTATTTTTTTATTAGGCTAAATAGACATTAAGACTCTGTCTCTCCCTTGAATTTGATTGGAACTGCCCAAAAGATTAAAAAATTACAGGGGTGAAGGATGATTGCACCAGCCTTGCTTTTATGGGAAATCAATTTTTTTCAGTAAAATCTGTGCATCTATATGCATGAGATTCATCAGACTAAATACAAATCCTGCCTCATGGAGTTTTTTGTTTGGTTGGTTGGTTGGTTTTTTTTTTTAATATATCAGTGAGGAAAGCATTTTTTTTTGGAGGGGGAGAGGGAGTATTTGTGAGAATATCAAGACTAACATAGCTGTTACCAAATGTTAGGTGCCAGATGCAGTTAAGGATACTGGGAAATCATAACCTTAAAAACTGGAATTTGTATTAGTCTGAAGATCCAGTGGCAGGGCATGATAACAAAATGTATTTTGTACAATACAAAATTTCTGTTTCCTGCTTCATATTTTATGGTTTTAAGGTTTTAATTCTACGAAGCAGATGAACTATAAGGCTTTAGCCATACTTTATTAAAATGAATCTCTGAAGTGTCAGTCTGGGCATATCCATAAGATGTTCTCAGGTATTCCTGATGGGTGTCACCCAAGTGCTGCTCATGTCTCTCCTGGGAGTTTTCCTCACATTTCACTGTGGGAATGGATGTTCTGTGAGCTGGCAATAGCTGGCAGCACAGAGCCAAGCAGTTTGCTCTCAACAGAGCCCATCATAGAATCATAGAATCCTAGGGGTTGGAAGGGACCTGGAAAGATCATCTAGTCCAACCCCCCCTGCCAGAGCAGGGCCCCCTAGAGTACATCCCCTAGGAACGTGTCCAGGTGGGTTTTGAATGTCTCCAGTGAAGGAGACTCCACAACCCCCCTGGGCAGCCTGTTCCAGGGCTCTGTCACCCTTACAGTAAAAAAATTTTTTCTGATATTCAACTTGAACCTCCTATGCTCCAATTTACACCCATTACCCCTTGTCCTATCACTGGTCACCACTGAGAAAAGCCTAACTCCATCTCCCTGACACTCACCCCTTACATATTTGAAAACATTGATGAGGTCACCTCTCAGTCTCCTTTTCTCCAAACTAAAGAGACCCAGCTCCCTCAGCCTTTCCTCATAAGGGAGATGTTCCACTCCCTTAATCATCTCAGTAGCTCTGCACTGGACTCTTTCAAGCACTTCCCTGTCCTTCTTGAACTGAGGGGCCCAGAACTGGACACAATACTCCAGGTGTGGCCTCACCAATGCAGAATAGAGGGGGAGGAGAACCTCTCTTGACCTACTAACCACCCCCTTTCTAATGCACCCCAGGATGCCATTGGCCTTCTTGGCCACAAGGGCACATTGCTGGCTCATGGGCATCTTCTTGTCTACCAGGACCCCCAGGTCTCTTTCACCTCCACTGCTCTCCAGCAGCTCAGCCCCCAACCTATACTGGGACATCGTGTTGTTCTTCCCCAAATGCAAAACTCTCCACTTCCCCTTGTTGAATTTCATCATGTTTCTCCCTGCCCAACTCTCCAGCCTGTCTAAGTCTCTCTGAATGGCAGCACAGCCTTCTGGTGTGTCAGCCACTCCTCCCAGCTTAGTGTCATCAGCAAACTTGCTGAGGGTACATTCTATACCCTCATCCAAGTCGTGGTGGGGCTGATTCCTGATGTTGGAAGCCTGGTGTGTGAAGTACCATGCAATATATCCAGAAGATCATCAAGATTAATTCTGGGAATTCTGCTCAACGTAGAGACTCCAGTTTCCAGCAGGAATGCAGGAACAGGTTTTTCTTCTTCCAGCTGGAATTTTGATTTGTCCCTGCATCTGAGACTTTATTACTTCTCTCTAATTTCCCTTTCATGATTGCTCATGTTTTGTGTTGGCTGGTGTTTGTGCTTTATCTCCTAATACTTGCAGTATGGATGATGATACAATTTGCCAGCAGATGTCTGTGCCCAAGTGACACTGATGTGAACAAGGTGAAAGTGAGATGAGTAAAGTTGGTACTCAGCAGGTAGAAAGATTTGACTCTGCCCTACTAAGCATAATTTATATGTGATGCTTGTTTTTTCTCAGCTGATGAGTGCTGCCTCTAATGGAAGTACTTGCTTTATTTTTAGGCCCTTTTATGCATAAGTGCCTGAGTCGTGGAAGTTTGGGCACGATTACAGTGGAAGTCGTGCTGTAGGACTCCAGCACAGCTTCAAGGAAGACTGCAGAAGCACTGCAGCACTTTACTAAATCTGTGTGTTGCACAGAAGAAAATGCATGTAATAAGCTTTTAGTGATTGATAGCTCACAGTGTTTTTAATAGAATCCTCAGGATTTGCCTTCATATTCAACGTGCCTCTTCAGTGACTTGACTGAAGCTCCTGGTGTCACTGGCCACATGTCCTCAGTGAGTGAAGTGGGGTCGTGCAGATCAAGGTGTTTCTCCCTGTTTCTCTCTCTTCTAGCTGAGGTTTCTCACCTGCAGGGTGCTGGGCAGGTGCCTGACTGCCCTCAGCAGCCTGTCCTGCTCTGCTGCAGCAGTGTCAGAAGCAGAGCCTGCACAGCTGCTCCTTGCTGGGCTCTGCTTGCTGTGCCCCTGGCCATAGAGAGCTACTCATTTGGGTGAGGGGCCACAAATAAGTTTAATTTATGTGCAGTTCAACTCTCCCAGTTGTGAGAAGTATTTCTCTACGTGGAGCATTTCTGTGCTACAGCCTTGCTCAGGTATTAATTTCCAGAAGGCCATTTTGGTGTAGGTGATAGTTTCTTGGTAGTCTCTGTTTCAAATGTAACGAGTCTGCTGAAAAAGGATTAGAAAACATCTTTGTTTTCTGTGTGGTGTTTGGGCAAAATGATTCTTAATCAGGTGGCAGCATCTTGAGTCAGCTGGACACCAGAAAAGTCCATTTTCCTGTAAGCTGCTAGTAGGAGGAGATCCCATGGTTGGAGTTTGTCACTACCATCTGATAGAAAACAAGTCAGAGTGAATAAAGTAATAAATTCATCACACATTTTATATTGAATTCACCTCAGAAAGTCTTGTGGTACCAATTATAGGGAACTACTTTAATACCAATTAATGATCTGTGGCTGAATGGATTGGGTTTATTTTTATGTTTTACTTGTAGGCCTTCTTATTCATGCACAGCTGTGACTGTTCTTCAGGGAGGATTTAATTTCCTAGGTACTCCCCAAGCAATCTGTGCACAACTTACTTGCAGTCATCTCCCTGTCCTTAGCATGTAGGAACTTTTGGAGGTGACTAAGTGGAATAAAATGCTTTGCACCTTTGTTTGCATCTCCCTGCAGGGTGATAAGCAGGCTGTGTCAGTGTGTATATAAAATAAGGACTTCAGTTGGTTTTGTCAACTTGTGTAACTTGCTAGATGGCTTCAAGTTGACTGAGAGTATGTGTAGGGTGAATTAATTTCAGCTTGCAGAGGTCCATATGTTTCTAGGATCTGTGTATTTAGGCTGACTACTGGAATAAATGGCCTCTTGCAGTACCTCTTTAAGTACAAGAAAGCCCACATGATTTTGCTTGTTACATGAATGGTGTTACTATAAGTAACAGAAAATAGAAAGTAGCCAGTCATTCCTGGAAGTGGAAGGATCTTTATTGATTATGTTTTTCCATTAAGCACACATTAGAAAGTGCTAAGTTTGGAGAGACCAAAAAGCAAGGCTCTCTCTTGTATACAGCACATTTTCCTTACTTTTTCCATGCTGCTTTTAAGAAAAGGTAATTATTTTCTGTTGATGGTCAATACTTTTGTAGAAATTATAGCATTTTCTTTAAATGGGAGATTTCTGAATTAGTCTATCTCCAGTTGTAATATTTTTAAGCATTCTTGTGTAACTGCAGATTCAGAAAAACTGACAACCTCTCATGCATGTGATGACCTGCTGGTATTACAAAATATTTAAGGCAGCAATGTAAAAAAGCAAGGAAACAGTCTTTTGGAAAATCTTGCCCCTGGAAAATAAATACTGTCTTATCTACAGTTCTCAAAAAACATCCCACTGGAACACTACAGGGAGAAGAAGGGAACATAAAGGGTACAGGATCCAGGCACACAATTCCCATTTGTAATCCAGTTATGTAACAATATGGAATAATCCCTTGGTTTTTATCACCAGTTATTTCAGGTATTGCTCAGTGCCACATAAAAATACAACTGCAAGCCCATGCACAACCAGATGTTGGTTTATTACACCAGTTCTCAGGAGTTTAATTCCTCTCTTAATTTCTTAATTTCCTTTAGTTACAGAGTTGATGGCAGTAATGGATTTTGGATCTCTGTTGGCTTTTTATTAGGTTTTCAGGCAAGCCTAAAAATGACAAAATCATTCCTTCAGCTACCTGCCAGTGTAGAAACTGATGGGTAAAAAGCCTTGGAGAGAAAGGATTAGATTAAGAAGATTCCAAAGATGGAATTTAACAGCAGAATTTGTGTGCTTAAAAATTTCAGGTCTCAGGATATGACCTTCAAAGCACCTTCTGATAAATTCCAAGTGCTTTACCTTTCAAGTGCCACTTCTGAGTGATCACATAGCATCCACAGAGGAGATCTGCAGTGTCATTGGCTTACAAAACATGACCTTATGTTCTGTGTCAGGTAACATATTCACAGGCATGTTACTTTCACTCAGCCCTTCTTTTTGACAGGTCTATAGTTTTTCTAATGAATAAATTAAAAAATAGAAATAGAGATCCTCTTTGGAAACTGGAAAGGCCATTATTTAGCAAACTTTTTCTGTATAATCTGTTTTACAGCCATTTAAAATATTGTGATTTGTGAAATATTTTTTGAGATTAGAAAGTTCACTCTTCTGCTAGAAAGAACAGTTTAAGATGGTTTCAAGATTACTTGGCATGAATACAGTTTTCTGAAGGGCAGGGTTTTTTCTTGTAATCCCATATGTGAAATTTTAGCTTTAAGGTTGCATGGCTGTGGAAGAAAAGAAATTGGTGTAAGATGTACTTGGATCCCTTTACGTTCACAGAGGGAAGGAAAACAGCTACTCTTTTGCAAGATGGGAAAAAAATTAATTATTTCAAATGCAGCAGCAAGATAGTGTGAAAAAACCCTTTTAATTTCTAATGCTGTTATGAGCAGATGATGAAAGTATCTGGTGTGTGTGATTGTGGTCGACCTTTCAGCATGCCCTTGCTTTTATCAGCTGTCTTAATCAACTTGTACCATATTCATTATACAAGTAAAAGGAATGTGAAAATGGAGAAAAAGCTAATAACAGGGGATAAGGTTTGGGAAGCATCAGGGTGGACAAAAGAGGCAGAGATGGAGGGTGTGAGTCAGCACGTTTCACAGCATCCCAGCTCTCTTTTATGTTCATACTCCACATGGATCAGCACTGTCCTGAACTCCTTTCATTAACTCCCTTTTAACTCCCTTTTCAGTACCATGCATTTGGTCATTCAATCCACACTTTTCTCTGTATTTTTAATTCCTTTGTGCCCTTTCCTCTGCAGCCTTTTTCACTGTGCCACCTGTGCTTATTTGTTTCTGATTAAAAAACTAGGATGATGTGGCCATAAGCATTAAATCACATGCAAAAGGGGTTCTCTAAAAGCAAGGAGACCCTCATAATTGAGTGGATTTTGCAAACTTTTACATGGTTATGAATGTCTTCATATGTAAATTTTGTAGACCAGAGGAGATTTTTTAACTGATAGTTTTCCTATCAAGTGCATTTGAGGGATTTCTGCTGCCTTTGAAGCACACTTACATTTGTAAAAGAGGAGCAAATAATCTTATATTTAGATTTAAAATCAAGGCAAAAGATGATGAAATTTAGAAGAGGATGTGTTGCACTGCTGGCGTTACAAAGGAATGATATTTGATACCTTAAATACTCATTTAATCTTCTAGTTCTGGAGCCAGAACTTGGTATCTGAAGTGCTTGTAATAAGCAAGGAATAAATTCTGATTGCTTTTTGTTCTGGAGTCAGCACAGCTTCAAGAAAAGCACCAGTCTTGCCTCACACAACGTGAACAATATAAAATGAGAGTCATGGTTAAGAATAGCATCTGTAGATATAAGGGATGGAGGAGGAATAAATAGTTCCCTGTCTACAGTATCCAGATGGATGTGTGATCTTTGGGACAGGGTTTTTCCCTTTCCACTGGAAAAGGCTGGAGGCTGTATGTAGGCAGATAAGGAAGTCAGCACGTTTGTAGGGACTGTGGGGGGGAGGAGGGACAGACATCTGCTTCGTTGCCTTCAGCTGGGGAATCTCTATCCCCCCAGCATCTCTTTGAAGCTGTAATATAAATTTTTGGTAGGGAGAAATGGCCTATTTGCTGGGTAATTCCCCCTCTGTTCTTGTGAAGATAAGAACGGTCTCCTAAGAATAATGAAAGTGCAGAAGAATGTAGGTATTCATTTTAGTCTGGATCAATTTATGCACACCAGAATGCTGGCAAACCAGCTGTGCTGGCAATCCTAAGCATTCAGAAGTAATAAAGTCCCTGAAAAACGATTGCTTTTTGGAACATCTGATGTCAGTTATGAGAATGAAGGCACATGAAGCCAAATGGGTTTTCATTTTCTTATTTCTGTTTGAAAAATTACTTTTTTCCCAAATGCTATCAAGTGTGATACTTTATCTCATTCTCATCTCTTGTAAATTAGATTCTTGTCTAATTATGATTTTGATAATAAATATGCTATTTAGGCTGAGTATTTTCAGGAGCTGGGAGCTCTGTTAATAGCTCTAGTAAGTCCATACATAAACTATATCCAGTTTGCTTCTGGATTTCCATTTGTCATTCTGCCCAAATCATCCTGAGCAACCAGGCATAGCTTTCTTATGGAATACATACTGGTTGTGCTAATGATTTTCCAGTTAATTGGGATATGTTTGGTTGTCTTTCTGCTGGGCAGTTTTCTTCAGCTGCTCAAGTTCTCTTGGATACTAAATGCCAGGCACAAGCTGGGTGCTGATGTGTGGGTGTTCCTGCATCCCTCTCACCAGACTGGCCAAGCAGCCAGCACAGACACAAGGTGCAGGGGGCAAAAATGAGTTATTCTCACAGTGCTCACGTGTTTTTCTTCTAGATGTGGATGGTCACATCTCCCACCCTGAGAGCTTTCTGCCTTCAGCTGGAATATAAAACCTGCCTCTCATCAAAGTCACCAATACTGAAACTAATTGGTCCAGGAGATAAATTGCAAAAAACCTCTGAAAAGGTTCTGTGATGTGAACTCTTGTGGTGCAGTGGGAACTGTTTGTCTGTCCCCCTCATTATTCAGAATAATAGGTAAATGTGTTCCATTCAAATTAATGGGATAGGAACCTTTGTCTGAAAAGACATATTCATGAGCTGCCATAAATTATTCTGTATGTATGGACTTAAATGCTTGTTGGAAGGGGGTAATAATGATCCTACTCTTGCTGTGGTAAATTATGAGTCAGTTATCAGGGAGTTCTGCATCCTTCTCTGAGGCACGTGGAGTGTGCAAGTGACTCAGGCACATGGTACCAACTTCTGCAGTGAGTCATGGCTTGAAACCAGAATAGAATAATTCTGGTTCAGGATTTTACATTAGCAAAACCTTGCATTGATTTTTTTTTTTTTTTTTTCATCTGAGAAATCCTTTTTGAAGTAACGCCATTCTTTTTTACCAGAGAACTTTATGAAGAGGGAAATAAATTGCTTTATCTGGGACTATGTGTTAGGAAATTATTCTTTTGGCTTTCTTATGGGCATCATCTTGTTGTTCTTCTGTGCCTGTAAAACTGTGGGTTTTGGTTTTTTCTTGGCTTTATTACTTGCCCTGGATTTTTTTTCCCCCCCAATGATCTTCCTGCCCCTTCTTGCTTTAATCTGTGAATTTATAGCATGTTAAAATGCACAAAATTAAATAAGAAAACAATAGCATGTTTCTTTTGTGGTCTGACACTTTTCAGAGTAAGAAAAATACATATTATGTTAAGATAGGTTGTTTAACCTTGTTCTTTTACCTGGTCTAAAGATTAACTTGCTTGGAAATTTCTTGAAGAGAGTGAGCTCAGTTGCTTTTATGGGCTTCTTGAAATTATTTCTCCTCCTTTTTTATTTTTGTTTTTTAGTCAATGAGAAAATTTCTTCACGTGTGCTGACAGATTTTAAGATCATTGTGAATGAAGAGCACAACCACTGTCCTCATCTGTATTCATCTGATAACTGAGATTTGCTTAAAGGGATCTTTATAGTGGCATTTGGGATTTTAAACTTCAGGTAGTGATAATTCAGGATTACTCTTTAGTTTTCTTAGCTCATAGTCTCAAGGAAAAAAACCCCAGTGTTGTTATTCTGCCTTTCTTCCAATGAAATCTGTAGTTTTTCACTTCTGTAATTTCATTTTTAATCTCATAACATTGGTATAGCCAAGTAGGCACTGAGAACCTGTATTCATTCAGATGATAAAGATCTTGGGGGAGTTGAGTCAGACTCCACAGGGAGTATTGGCCTCTACTGACTTAGCATAATTTCTTTTTCCTAATAAATGTCCTTCTGAAGTTGAATATAATTAATATAATAATATATATATTAATATAATAATATAATTAAATCCTTATTAAAAGAAAGCACTTGTGAAAAGCCATGACACCCATTTGCCATCGTGATCTTCTCTACCACAAGCTAATGAAATAGTTTTCCTTTGTTGTCTTTAAAAAATTGATATAATACATATTAATTGATATAATACATATTAAATATGACATATTATATATTATAAAGTAAAGTAATTGTAGTAAAATTTTATATAAAAGGAATTTTAATTTGTAATCTATATGAAATGTAGATTAATAGGTAAATATAAATATATAAAGTGATGATGATTCTTATAGCTATTAAATTTTAAAAAGAATGACAAGGGTTAGCCCTTTAGCACTGTGATATTTTTTGGAAATTCCAGGTTGTACAAAGTTTGATTTTTTGTGGATCCATTTCTGATCCTCTTTAAGGTCCTTTAGCATTGCTGTCACTTAAAGCCAAGATGCCTTTCTGCCTTGTCCTTGCCTTCCTTGTCCTTGCACTTCCTGCACTTCCTGCACTTTCACTTGCAGCACAGATGCTCTTGGGACAGCAGGAATTCTGTCCTTCAGCCCAGCCATTCCTCTGGGAATGACCTGAGTGCTGGACTGGGTGGCACAGAGCAGCTGAAGGAAGGTGAGTGTTGGGCTCAGGTCAGCCTTTGGGACAGCTGAGGTTAAAAGGATGTTAGGAGATCATCCAGTTCATCCCCCTGGAATAAGTAGCAGGCCCAAGGCTGTGGCCACGTTTTGAATATCTCCAAAGGGGGCCTCTCTTGGCAATTTGTTCCAATCCTGTTCCAATGTTTAGTACTTCAGCAGTAAAGAAAAACAGAACAAACCAAAAACCACCTAGTGGGAATGTCTTATATTTCAGTTTGTGCCCAATATGTTTCAAATGTCACAACAATCCACAAAAAGGGCTGAAGGAGGACCCAGGAAACTCCAGGCCTGTCAGCCTGACCTCAGTGCCTGGCAGGGTTATGGAACAAATCATCCTCAGTGTAATCCTGGGCTGGCTCAGGAACAGCGTGGCCAGCAGGTCCAAGGAGGTGATTCTGCCCCTGTGCTCAGCCCTGGGGAGGCCACAGCTTGAGTCCTGTGTCCAGTTCTGGGCCCCTCAGCTCAGGAAGGAGATTGAGGTGCTGGAGCAGGTCCAGAGAAGAGCAAGGAGGCTGGGAAGGGATCCAGCACAAGTCCTGTGAGGAAGGGCTGAGGGAGCTGGGGGTGTTGAGGCTGGAGAAGAGGAGGCTCAGGGGAGACCTCATCACTCTCTCCAACTCCCTGAAAGGAGGTTGGAGCCAGGGGGGGGTTGGGCTCTTTTCCCAGCAAACTCTCAGCAAGACAAGAGGGCACAAGAGGTCTCAAGCTGTGCCAGGGGAGGTTTAGGTTGGACATGAGAAAGAATTTCTTTCTGGAGAGGGTGCTCAGGCATTGGAATGGGCTGCCCAGGGAAGGGGTGGATTCTCCATCCCTGGAGATATTTCAAAAGAGCCTGGATGTGGCACTCAGTGCCATGGGCTGGGAACCACGGGGGGAGTGGAGCAAGGGTTGGACTTGATGAGCTCTGAGGCCCCTTCCAACCCAGCCCATTCTAGGATTCTATGAAATATCTTGTCATTTCTGATTGCCTTGCATTAATCACTGCAGAAGCTACCCCATGTGGCTCCACAGAACAGATATCTTCCTAGGGAAGCAAAATGAAATCTGAGTGGTCTTTAACACCCATCAAATAAAATGGTGAAACTTCAGTGTGTTTGCTCTTAAAGAAGTGCACGGCTGAAATAAAATGGAAGAAAATCTAAACAAACAAACCCCAAGCTTATAAGAAGGTGGGGCTGGTCTGTCCCTGAGCTGCTCCTCTGTGCCTGAAGAAAATCTAAACAAACAAACCCCAAACTTATAAGAAGGTGGGGCTGGTCTGTCCCTGAGCTGCTCCTCTGTGCCTTCCTGCTCCTCTGCTTCCACTTTTTGTCATCCCCTTTCTTTGAGGACAGGTTGACATCAACAGCAGGAACAGCCCCTGTTTTTTCTCTTTCCTTTTGACTCTTTCTCAGTTTGCTGTAGCTCACCTTCTCCTGCAGCTTTGTCTTTTTCCCTGTTCCTGGACATCCTGGGGCTCCCATGGTGTGTTTGTGTGCACGGTGCAACAGGTTTTTCACTGTGCATTTTGGGGTGAATTTTCAGTAGAAAAGTCAAGCCCAGGAAAAACACAGTAAAACTTTGTGCAGAAAGCTCTCCATTTTTAGCATAGTGGCTTAAGGGAAAAAGCCAAACCAAAACCAAACCAAACCTATTTACTAGTTTATTTAGTTTACCTGGTTTACTAGTTTATTTTTGTTATGCCTTGATTTACAGGTTAAGCAGCAGATGATGGAATGGTTGAGGGAGGTTTCACTGTGTTAATTTCCCTTCTGTCATCTGGGTGACACTGGTGGCTCTTGGCTCTGGTACAACACTTGTACTCTTAAAGGGAAAGCCAGGACAGCCTCAGTAAAGGGAATGTGGGGAGACACCCTCTTTGCAGACCTCTAAACCCAGGTATTTAACCATGTGTGTGGAATATAGGGACATACACTCAGCCCTGGGCTGTCAGGTGTCTGGTGTCAAAGCAGCTAATTTGACACAAAACAGGAGTACTCCAAGTAAAGCTGGAACTGCACAAAAGGGTTACAAAATTATAGCACACAATTCTTTAATTTGACATAAAGCAGTTGGACCACACAACCATCCAGGGAGGATAAAAGCAATAAACCCTTGAAAACCAAACAAACACAACAAAAGCATCAGAAGGGAAATAGAACCTGAGAGGAAGGAGGAAAAAAACCCTGGGAACGTAGCTGGAAGTGACTCTTCTGACACAGTGTTCAAAAGTTCTTCCTAAACATTGTCCTAAGGGACTGGGAAGACATGAAGTGGGTTTAGTCTGCCTGTGTCTGGCTTCATAAAAAATTCTTTGTTACCGAGTTGGGTGGAAGTTATCAGAACAAGGATGCAACTTTGTTATAAAGTAACTAATTTTGCCCTTAGGTGACTCAACTCTTGTACTAGCAAATCATTCCAAAAGATTCTGCAGTACTGCCCTGGGGAAAAAGAAGTATCAGTTAAAGAAGAAGAATTAAAAATTTTTATCTTTTAGCCTGGTTTTGTGACTTTAATGGCTTCTCCTTCATTTTCAAGCTGCGATAATTTCAAATTCATCAGATAACTTATTGTCAATTAAAATTGTTTCAGCAAGTTTGAAGATTAAAACAGATATTTCCATCTTGGAGAAGAAGCTTAAGGGTTAATGAAGATAACAGTGTGTTCCTGGGGCCTGACTTGTGTCCTTCCTCTGCAAATGAGATCGGGCTGAGATTTAATTAGAGCTGAGCAGCAGTCATGGAGCAGCAGCTGTTCAAGTCACAGCCAAGTGCATCTGACAATTGCTTTTTCACACCTTCAGAGAAACCAACACACTTTCCAAACTGTCCTAATATTGTGAGCACTCAGAACTTTCTTGTGAGCCTCTTTTTTCAATTAAGGTTAAGGTTTTGGGAATCAAGTAAGAATCTTGACTCTTTTAAAAAACCCTACACTTCATTTGAAGGGAATCGGAAGCATAGAACAAATAAAAAGAACAGTGTATATTAATTTCCATAAAATATGTTTCTTTTAAAATGTAGGGATCTCCTCAGCCAGTCTTGTGATTTTATCAGGCTTGTGACTCAATCTTTTTTTATTATTTTTTTTATTCAAAGTTTTTGCTCTAACAGATTTTGTCTTCCCACTGACTACCTCCCATCTGTTCAGGGTAATGGGTTTTCTGCCTGTGCTCAGAAAGGAGCATATTGTGGGATTTGAATGAGAAATTCTACCTCACTAGTCCTTGGAGACCACTTAAACTTGGTTGCCAGGACGACTCCATCCTAGACAAATAGGGTAAAAAAGTTGAGATCCTCTTGCAGAAAATTGAGAACTATATCTTGCCTACAGCAAGAGGGGAGAGAGAGATGTATGGTAATGAAATGTAAAGTTTGTATAAACATTGTGATTGAGAAGTGTTCCAGCTCTCAAGTCTTAAATCTCTGTGGGTGGAAGAAGGGAAAAGGAGTAATCAAGTGTGAAACCTGGGATGAGACAAAAAGTTGTAATACCTTTTATAGGGGGATAGTAAACCCCACAAAACTGCTCAGTGAAAACTAAAGTAAGTGATGCACGTGAGTGTCTCATAGTGGAACTGAGAATCCATCAAAGTATCATAATATTGTGGGTTTGAATTAAGCCCTGAAAAGAACCACTTTCTACAAGCTGTCAGATCCAGACAGGATGCTGAAATTTGCAGTGGTTGGCACAAGTATGGAAAGGATGAAGTGCTTTGAGACTTGGCCACTCCTTTTGAAGACTGTGTTTTAGAAAAAGCAGCACCAGAGAAGGATTTCTATTTGCTGTAGTTTCATCAGCCCTTCCTGTCTGGCTCTGAAGCCCTTGGGGCTTCTCTTTCCAATTTGGAAAGTGAAGAAGCAGAGGTCAGGAGGTGGCTTCTCAGCGTGGCTCTGTCCCTGGTGTTGCTCTCTTGGTTGGTTGTGCTGCTGAGAACCAGACAGGGATTCTCCTTCTTTCAAGAGTTGAAGTTTCCTTGGAGCAGGTGCATGGCAAGGCACTGCTGCTCAGTGTTTCTGTCCTGTTGCCTGCTTTGGTTATTGAAATACCAGCTTTTTGGCTGGGGTTTTAATCAGCAGTTGTGTTTGTTGCTGAGGAGCCAGGGGCGAGGAGTTTGGGGGTGACCCCACTGTGGCCCAGCCTGAGGAATTAATTCTGTAGCAGTAAAGTTCTGTACTTGCAGTGAGCTCCAGCACATCCCAAGTGTCAGTAAAGACTGTAGAACATTTTGAAAGGGCAATATTAAGCCCTACCAAGTAGCTGCTTGCTCATCAGCAGAGTGAAAAATACATTCCCACTTGCAGCAAGACTGTGGAAGGGTTTTCAAGGTATATATTAGACAGGGGTATATATTAGACAAGGGTATATATTAGACAGGCTGGAGAGTTGGGCAGGGAGAAACATGATGAAATTCAACAAGGGGAAGTGTAGAGTTTTGCATTTGGGGAAGAACAACACGATGTCCCAGTATAGGTTGGGGGCTGAGCTGCTGGAGAGCAGTGGAGGTGAAAGAGACCTGAGGGTCCTGGTAGACAAGAAGATGCCCATGAGCCAGCAGTGTGCCCTTGTGGCCAAGAAGGCCAATGGCATCCTGGGGTGCATTAGAAAGGGTGTGGTTAGTAGGTCAAGAGAGGTTCTCCTCCCCCTCTATTCTGCATTGGTGAGGCCACACCTGGAGTATTGTGTCCAGTTCTGGGCCCCTCAGTTCAAGAAGGACAGGGAAGTGCTTGAAAGAGTCCAGTGCAGAGCTACTGAGATGATTAAGGGAGTGGAACATCTCCCTTATGAGGAAAGGCTGAGGGAGCTGGGTCTCTTTAGTTTGGAGAAAAGGAGACTGAGGGGTGACCTCATCAATGTTTTCAAATATGTAAGGGGTGAGTGTCAGGGAGATGGAGTTAGGCTTTTCTCAGTGGTGACCAGTGATAGGACAAGGGGTAATGGGTGTAAATTGGAGCATAGGAGGTTCAAGTTGAATATCAGAAAAAATTTTTTTACTGTAAGGGTAACGGAGCCCTGGAACAGGCTGCCCAGGGGGGTTGTGGAGTCTCCTTCACTGGAGACATTCAAAACCCACCTGGACACGTTCCTAGGGGATGTACTCTGGGGGGCCCTGCTCTGGCAGGGGGGGTTGGACTAGATGATCTTTCGAGGTCCCTTCCAACCCCTAGGATTCTAGGATTCTATGATTTTCCTAACTGGGAACTGTGTACCTTTGAATGTACAACAACCATGATCTGTTTTCTTCAGTTTGCTCTTCAAATTGCTTCTAGTTGCTCCACATTTATTTACAGCGATTGATATTTAATTTTAAAAATCAAACACCTTTCGAATTAGTGTTTTTTGATGGACAAATTTGTAGGTGGTGTAAAGGAAAAGAATTGCTTTCCTCTGTGCTGGGTTTTTTGATGCTTCAGTTCCCAGCAAGGTCTGTCCAGCAGATGGCAGCGCTTGACCAAAATGTGGGTGTAATCCCACTCTGGTTTTGTTCTGAGTAAAAGATGCTCTCTGCAGAAAGCTCTGATTCACTGACAGAGATTCAATGTGATATAAACACAGACATTGCAGACATTACTCATGGGCTGTTTTGCTTTCCTTTCCCAGCAAAGTAGGCATCCTAATGAAGATGAATGAAACTGTTGAAGATACCAAGTAAAAAAGAGAGGTAGAATTTTTGCCTTAAGTAATCCTGGTTGAATGAACAGAGTTTGAAATTAATTTAGAAGAAACACCCATAATCATGAAAGTCTTTATTAAAAGATTTGCTTTGGTTGTCCTCTTGATGAAAGACTTTACTACACACCATTAGTGAATGTTATGGCAATGTACTATCAAAAAATGTGAGCTACCAATAAGAAATATATATTTTTTTAACTTTTATTTTTTGATTTTTTAAAAAACAAGTTCCTAAGTTTCTGCCTGTAACTCAGCAGTTTGAATTACCTTTCAATTACCTGCTGGAAAATGGAGTGTAAAAAGCAGTTGGTGAGAATAGAGCAGCAGGAGCTTTAAGTTAGTGACCATAGCACTCAAATTTGTTGCTGATTGCTAAAGAAAATAGATTTTGCTATAGAAAATAAAGTTATAAAAACTGCTGGGGTAGGAATGAGCCTCTGAAGAGGCATACACAGAATCAAAGGTAGGAAATACTGACTTCAAGAGTATTCAGAAATATTTTGCTGATTTGCTTTAAAAAAAAACTTAACAGCCATGTCTGCAAGTGCTGCTCTATTTTCTTTTGATTGTCCCATTAGCAATTTAAGGACTACTTGTTCATTTTGCTTTGTTCTGGGGTTTGTTTTTTTTTTTTTCCTAAGTTTGCAACTGAAAAAAACCCAACCACAACAAAAGGGATTTTTGGAAGGAACAGGCAGTTTGCCACTATGTGGGAGTTTGATAGGAGAGGTGTCTGAAAGCAATCACTGATAGAACTGCAGACTAATTTGTGTTGCTGCAGTAGCAAACTGGAATGAGTGCAGCAGCTTTTCTTCCTGCAGCAAGTTAAAGCTGCACTGTGGATATCCTGAGGTCTCTGAGCCTGAAAGCTTTTCAACACATCCTGAATTTTTGTCCCAACAGGCCTTATTGTAAGAACAATCAAGAAAATGTTCTTACTCTGGATGCTGCTAATATGTCCGTGTTCTGTTTACTCACCAGGATGATCATCCTTGTCCAGAGTCATAAATCCACCAGCAAAAATATTTACCAGGAACTAGCTGCAGATTTTGGATCTTACGTAAGGAGGGCTTGCACATGCCTGCTGCTCTGCTCTTTGCCAAATGGCAGGATCTTCATGGGAAAAGCACTCCCCTCTTTTTCTCTAATGACTCCCATCCAGATGAATCAGTGCCATGGGCTGCAGATTGTGGTTGCCCAAGGATCCATTAGTGGAGAGGTGACTGGTAGCATGAGCTAGCCACTTCCCAGCAGGGAGAGAGCTGGGTGGGTGTAGCCCACAAAATGAGGGGAGGGCTGGATCCAGTTCATCTCTTGGGCATCCTTGACTAACGTGCTGCTTGCTGCCAACTGAATTTAAAGCAGCATTTCCACCACACAGCTCCCAGAGAGAAGCTCTGCTCGAAGCTCTGAGATTTCAGAGCAGCCTTTGCTGTTGTGTGCAAAAAAGGTGCTGTTCTTACCCCTGTAGGCACTGGGGGGATTAACCCCATAAACGGGGATCGTTCCATTCTGGAATGATTGCAACAACTGCTGTGCATGAACACGTGCCAAAAGAGAATGCTTGTTCACTGCTTAGTTGTTTCG
Organism: Heliangelus exortis; assembly: GCF_036169615.1. Taxonomy (NCBI): domain Eukaryota; kingdom Metazoa; phylum Chordata; class Aves; order Apodiformes; family Trochilidae; genus Heliangelus; species Heliangelus exortis. The sequence continues at coordinate 2,638,625 of NC_092433.1, forward strand.
TGTCTTACACTCCCATTTTGGGGCAGTAAATGTCATATTTGGCAGCATTCAGTTGTGCAAAAAAAGACAGCAAGCAGTCCTCTGGGATGGGGAAGAGATAGAGCAATAGAGTTCCACGTTCAGCTGCTGCCTCTGCTCCCAGCAGTGAGGTGCTGCCCCTTGGTGAGGGCTCTGGGGGGGTTGTGCCACAGCCTCACCAGGAGACTTCTGCTCCAAGTCTCAGTCTAAGGACTGTCACAAGAGCCTTGAACACAAGAGCCTTGAACACAAGAGCCTTGAACACAACAGCCTTGAACACAACAGCCTTGTCACAGCTTTGCCACAAGACCCTTGAAACTTGTTGGTCCACCTTGTGTTACAGATCCCAGTAGATTCTGCATGCCTTCTAATTTTATAGACTGCTCCTGAGTAAAAAATTTTAAAGCCCATATTCCCAAGGTCATCCTCACGTGGGGAAGGGGTGGTTAATACTTCCAGTCTCATGTAAGAGTTGTGGTGCCAGTTTTCTGTAGAGAAAAATACCATTCTCTGGCTTCAGCAGTACTGGGAAAGTTCATTGTTCTCTGATCCATAGTGGGGAGCTGACAGTCCTCCTGTGATAATACTGGCAACAGTATTTTCTATTATCCTGGTAGCTGTTTTACTGAAGATTATCAGGATAATGTGTTCCCCATGGCTACAGGAACATAGGCTCTTAGTTATTTAACTTCTTAGAGGATGTTAAACTCCATAAACCAAACATGAATATTTTAAGCACAGACAAAATTATATGTGATTATATTTTTAAGCATAACATTAAAATACAGAGTGGTTAGTTTAGTTTTATCAAGTACTTGGGAAGCCTCTTTCTGAGCTTCTCAAGAAGAGACTTCTCCTTTTGGTGGAAGTGTTGAAGTATATTCCTTGCTGTATTTTCAGAAGAACTCATTCATGCATGTTTTGCAGGAGTTGGTGAATGAGTGCTACGTTTTCAGGTCTTCAATAATGTAATAACCTGTTTGAAAAAAAATTCTAGTGGTAATTTATTAAGATAAAAAGCACGGAGTGTCTGAAAGTATGACCAGAGAAGGAGTATATGGAGGTACCCATGGCAAACTGGTAATCTGGGTGCACCCTTCCATGCAGAGCATGGTGTAAATTGTGGGTCAAAAAAAAAAAAAAAGTGATAATACTGGCAGCAGTATTTTCTATTATCCTGGTAGCTTTTTTACTGAAGATTATCAGGATAATGTGTTCCCCATGGCTACTGGAACTTGAGTACCTTGAACCAGTTTTCATGGCAGCACTCTGGACCTTCCTCCAAGGCTAGTGGGTAGATAAATGCATGTTTCTGAAGCTCATTCCTCCATGGTAGCAGATAACTTGGTATTTTTGTTCCGCTGAGCACAGTGCATGAATTCCTTCTTTTCCTTGGGGGAATTTGCACTGGAGGCACCAGGACACTGGGGAATCTTTAGAGTTGGAGGAGACTGCCATGAAGCCTGTGGAGCCTGAGTGTGGGGAGGGGGGGCTGGAAGGAAAAAGAAAACCCCAGAAATACTGATTAATTCAACTTAAACCAGGTAAGGAGTATAGAGAGCCTTAGCAATTGCTCCTTGTTTAATCCATGCTGATAGCAGCAATTCATTTCTTTGTGGGGTTTTGGGGCACTGTGTTAGATACTTAAGAGACTGTTTGTACTCTTGTTGTTCATATGCTTTCTCCAGTAGATCTACAACTGTTTACAAGTCAGGTTGATGCTGCCTGTCACACATAGCATCAATCATTCAGCACAAGCAGACACTCAGCTTCATGATAATGAATATTTCCCCTGTTTTCAACCAGCTCCTGTGTATGGCTGGTAGCTGGCCCTGGCTGCTCTTTCAAAGAGGGTTTGATACCCCTGCAACTCCCTTACAGCTGGGAAAGCCAGAAAGGTGACCACAGATCTGAATTTATCTGTGTTTGTAAATTATTTTCTAGCCAATCTGATGTACATTTTTTCCCACAGAAGAGGGCAGCAAAATCCATACACACTTGGTGCACAGCATCTGTGAAGATGCTGAGCCAAGTGACTTAAATTGGAGTTCTGAAGACTCCAGGTCTTCTAATGGAGCTGCTCAGAGAAATGGGGCAGCATGGGACTGTTGTAAGTATAGGCATAAAAGTGTCATGAAAAAAAAAGTGAAACATCAAAGATTGTTTCACACCAATTCCTTGGGCTCCTGATTCTTTAGTTTTTCTGTAACATGAAGGTAGTGGTGTAACTGGATGAGGCTCTGGATCTATGTGGAGAAAGGGTCTCTGAACCAGAGATCAAAGCAAAGCAATTGCTGCTGTGTGAAAGATCTTTTTTATCCTTTGGTCTTTTAAGTCTAGTTCAGTATTGGTGGGGCCAAGGAAGAACTGCTGCAAGGGTGTGGAATGCTTGTGGCTGTGCCTTTGGAGAATAACACTCAGACCTTTCCCTGTTCATATGTGTGTGCATATCCTTAATAAGATATCCTGGGACTTGTGGCAATCCTTTCTTTTCCCTTGTTTCCCCTGGGTCTTGACCCTGTGTGGGGCTGAAGCTGCAGGGCTTGATGTTAAGACTAAAGGTTTGATACCATGAGTGATTCAAGTTTTCTCACCTTGCAGGGTCACACAGGTTGTTTAGGGGCATTTAAAACACTTCAGAACATTCATTGTAGAAAGAAAAGGAAAAGGGCAGATAAAATTTTGAAGAGTTTATTGGTAACGTGGATTCAGTCTCAAGGATTCTTTCACTCCATGCTGGTGTTTATTGGCATCTCAGATGTGGGCAAAAAAGACAATCTATTAGTGTAAAGGGTTCTGGGCCCACTTTATTTCTCATTGCCTCAGTAGGAAAAAAGTCAACTAAAATATCTCTAGATGCTATTTCCAGATGGTTTTTTTCTGTCACAAACCAGGCACCAGTGGCTGCACTGTGTGACATTTTTGCCACTGAAGATAATTCAGAGTACATTACATTCTAAGCAGTAGAATTGCTCATTAACAGTCTGTTCTATTTTATCCTTGTTGACAATGAGGAGTTGGAAAGAATGGATCTCTTAGCTGGCAGGGAGACTTGGGAGTGACAGATTTAACTTTGTTACTTCAGCCTGCACTATTATTATGTTGCCTGTAGTAGATAAGATTGAGGAATTCATGGCAAATGGTGCAGAATATTGAGGTCTGAGGTGCAGAAGTTTGAGTCTTGCAGTTCCAAGAGCCATTCAAATCTCCATCAGTAATATTTTGTAATGTGGCTAGTGGTGTTTTTCTGCACAGAAGTTGGGACTTTCTGTTCATTTCATGAGTACAAAATATTTTTATGAACCTAACCATGGGAAAGCATCCTAGTTGTTTTAATGACTCTAGCAGATTTGGAAAAGGTTACAATATGTTGCATCACGTATGAGCTCTTCTTGTGATGAGGGAATGAACATTTAAAAATACTTTTCATATGTCCTCTAATTTACAAAAAAAAAAAAAAAAAAAGCCCACAGAAATGACATCGTGACTGTAAATCTTGCACAGCAGCAAGGGGCCAAAAATGACAGAGTTGGAGGTGTGGGATTTTGAGACATGACCCAGGGAGACAGTTGAGCAGTTTGGCATGAAAGAGCACTTGTTTCATCTTGAGAGGGCAGAAAATGAGGCATTTTCAGTCAAGTGTGCAGCTCAAAAGACCCAGAGAAATTAAGGTGAGATGAGAGAGCAGGAGGCAGCTTATTCTTGATTAGAGCCCTGGTGACCACACAGCTCAGGCTGAGAGCAGAGGGACAACAGGAGGGCTCCTGATGGAAGCAACAAAGATGGTTCTGGGGCTGGAAGATCTGTGAAAGAATAAAATAGCTCTCTCTTGTTTAAATAATCAAAGCAGATAACTTTTTGATATATGCCAAGGGGATAGGATAATTAGTTAAAAAATGAAAGGCTAGTAATAAGTTAGGAGAAAAAAAATCAGGGATTGAGTCAGGCATTGTGGAAGCCTCTGCAGGTGCCACATAGAAAGCTGTTCTGAGAAAAACCCCTTTGAGCAAGGGGGATGTGCAGCACAGAAATGGAGACAGAATAATTGCTGCTTAATAAGCCTCGTGTTCTTTATTTCTAGGGTGCTTATGCTTTCTGGTTTTAAATACACTTACAGAGCTGCATCTCTTTGGGCTGCCTGTTGTAATGGGGAAAAAATGTTTTCCTGAAGTTCAGGATGTTTCAGTCAGGGTGTCTGTGAGATGCTGTCAGATGGTGGTCACACAGACAAGTGGAAAGAACCTGTGTGTCTTTGCCTCTGCAGTGCTTCTGTTGAATGGGACATTTCATCAGACTGAGTGCTCACAACTTCACTGGGCTGGTACAAATCTGAGCTATGGATCCTGCTGACATTGGCCATGCTATTCCAGAGCAAATCCAATGTGCTGCTCTTCAAATGTCCAGGCTCCTGGGAATGGAGGTTATCATTAATCTCATGAAACCCAGCTCAGCAGGGAGCACTACGTGTCATGGGTTTGATGTGTTCTGTCACTTATTTTATGGTAGTCTGCTGCTTTTAAGATGATTTCTGTATGAAGTAATGGCTTGAGAAAATATAGCTGGTTTATGTGAGTGAAATACTGGTTGGGTCAAGTGCCAAAAGTATAACTCCACAGTGCAGAAGAAAAAAAGAATGTTTTAAATCTAGTTAGGTCTTTTCAGAAGCTGGGCAACACATTTAAAAGTATCAAGCTCTTTAAAATTCAGTTTTTAAATACGAGTTTATTTTTTATAGCAGTCTCTTATCAGCCTCTTGTTGCAGAAATGTAGAACAAGTGGACAAAAGTCTGCAAGCAGCCTGTTTACAGTGTTGTTCACAACCCACTCAGTGCTGCTGGCAGCCCCTGGCAGTCCTCATGAGGAGTGGTGTGAGCTGGGCTGCTTGGCTGGCAGTCCATGCACCAGCACTGGTACTGTCAGACACTTGCTGTGCCACTGATGGTCATAGAGAGGTTCCCAGTAGTTTGTGGATTAGGTCATATCACATGAAAATGCAAATCTGTGCTTACTTTTGATGATAGTTTCTTATGGTTTTCATGTATTTACAAAACTCTAATAGTCTAAGAAGTCCTTGGCATGTAGGAGAAATAATAATAATAATCTCACTCCTTTAACTGATCCCTTATTGCAGTTTCATGATATGTACATGATCATGGTTTTTTAAGGCATTATTTCCTTGGCAGATCCTTCAGATTTCAGATGGGAAAAAACCATATTTACAAAACTGCTGTCTTAAAAACCAGGTACTTGGTCTAGTTTATATTACTTTAATTCTGATACACATCATTTCATCAGATTGTTCATTACTTTTTTTTAATGGGACAGTTGCCAAAATACACTTACTAAATTCATTATGCCAGTGTTCTGTTCTTTTTAGCACTCTGTATTACTGAATCATGCAGCAGTGCAAATGACTGATGATGTCTTAATGCAGTCATATTTTCATTAAATTAAAAGAAAATACTGCTGGAGGGAGGCTGACTATGGGTAATTCAACATGATATTAGAGTAGCACATGGAAACATATTTTTTGTGGCACAAAACCTTTGAGACCGAGTCTACGTCTTTTCCTGTTAATTATTTTTTTTTAATGTAATAGCATGATTAGTTATTTCTAACCAGATATGAAGACTTTGTGCTTAACATTTTCTGTTCTCTCCCTGAGGTTAATGTACCAGACTGTAATTTCATGGAAGCCTGGCTGGTTTTTTGGCTGTAGTATGCCAAAATCTTGATGTGCATATGGCAATTCCAGTCAAGTGGGTATTTGAGCCTGCTCTGTCTGTGTGTATATAAATATATATGAACACTACCTTGCTTGAAATGGATTCTACTGGCTGCTTATAAATAGTGACAGTCTGCAATTTGTCTGCTCTAAATGATGACCAAACTTTTGACCCATTGCAGTAAACTGGCAGTACAATTATTTTCACTCTCTACAACTCCCTGAAAGGAGGTTGGAGCCAGGGGGGGGTTGGTCTCTTTTCCCAGGCAACTCTCAGCAAGACAAGAGGGCACAAGAGGTCTCAAGTTGTGCCAGGGGAGGTTTAGGTTGGACATTAGAAAGAATTTCTTTCTGGAGAGGGTGCTCAGCCATTGGAATGGGCTGCCCAGGGAAGGGGTGGATTCTCCATCCCTGGAGATATTTCAAAAGAGCCTGGATGTGGCACTCAGTGCCATGGGCTGGGAACCACGGGGGGAGTGGAGCAAGGGTTGGACTTGATGAGCTCTCAGGTCCCTTCCAACCCAGCCCATTCTAGGATTCTATGATTTTGGAGCATAAAATCATCTTATTGATAGGCTGAGTAACGAGCTCCCAGTTCAGTGGTCAGAGATGCCCAGAAATCAGTGTTCCCATGGAACTGATTCCTGTGCCCATCGTGGTGTTGGCATGGAAAGCAGAGGACAAGTGCAGCACCAAGTTGGCAACTGCCAAAGGCAGAACCTAAGGGAATGTGGTGCTGGGAAAAGAGGGTTTACACACAGGAGCAGGGGGTTGCCTGGACCCCACATACTGGATGCATTCTTTTGACTTGAATAAAGACTGTTTCTGAGAAACTCAGCATTGTAGCATTAAAGAATAGCAATCAAAGTAGTATATACCTGTTGCAAATGATTTTCTTGTTGATTTTACTGCCAATTAAAGCAGCACCATTTTAGTGCTTTTTTTGGTTACTGACACCACATTGGGCTGTAAGATGCTGTAGAAATGTGTGTAGATGCTGTGTAGCTTAAGAGGGAAATAGTGCAGGTCTTTTATACATATTTGAAACACTTTTAGTGATTATTACTTCATTCTCCCTGGCTTTGCCAAAGCTCAGTAGGTATGAGTTTGTATCAGGCAGCAGCTGTGCTGATTGTGTATTCTAGAGTTATTTGATTTTAAATATGTTTTTATCCAGAAAATGGCAAGAAATCCAGAAGTATTTCCCATGTGCTGAAAAGATCCTCTCAGAGGTCGTGCTAATCATCAGCAATGATGGCCAAATGTTACATGAACTGGGGCATAGTTTTTATTAACTTTACTTGTGCTGCCACCTTGGCTCTTCTGAAAACACCTCACCTGGAGATCCTGACCTTGATCCTGACCTTGAGGCCATGTCTGCTCTGTGCAGGGGGCTCCCAGAGGTCATACAAAGATATTCCAGGTGCAGTGCCAAGAGTCACCATGCATAGCAGGAATTTTAAGCTATAATTCTGTGAATAATATAGAAGAATTTTATTCCTCATCTCTCCTTATAAAAAAAAAAAACAACAAAACAACCCCGCTCTCCCCCCAAAAAACCAAAAACCAACCAACCAAAAAAAAAAAAAAAGCAAACCCAACTAATTTAAGCACATAACAAGTGTCTTTATGACAGAATTGCATATATCTCATATCATAAATTGGAAATAATTCAAGCAGGGCAGGACAGTATTTCCTATGTACAGGAAATAACATGAGAAAAACCTAGTTTTTACTTCACAGCAGACTCTTGCTAAGAATTCTTAGTTTGTTCTCAACTGACTTTTTAGTCTGTCATTTTTCGAGATAGCAAGATAATAATTGGAGAACATAATTAAAGAGTTCACATTTTTATAAAGGCTGTTAGTTAAAGCTACTTTGAAATTAAATCTCTTCAAATGTTTAAATGTCACATTTGTTTTCAAGCCTCAGATTGCTTAACTTTAGCACTTACTATTACTGTTTATTTTGAAAGCTGAAGTCATTTGTTGAAATGTGAATCACGCCAGAGTTTACTTGTTTAAAGGTTGCATCATTTAAATGATGTTCAAGTAGAAAGATGGAATTGAAGGGAATAACATTTGGAGCACATTCCAGTGTATACCATGGACTCAGCACTAAAGAACTCAAGAGACTCAAGAGTCTTTGGCTCTTTGTGGTTTCCTGGTTTCAATTTCTCTCTTAAAGCAGCAGTCAGCTGCTGCTATTCCTTGGGGTAAGCATTGTGGAGGCTTAATCTTTGTATATGTTCAAGTTTTCAAGAAACAGAGCTTATTTTTCAGTGTTCAGAGACAGCCTTGCCAAAATATTTATTGTGTTATGTGGCCAACATAGTTCTGTGTAAATTAAATTTGTGTTGTGATGTCCAATAAGGCATTTACCTGCACCAGAAAATCTGCTCATCCTGTTCCTGGTAATATTCAACAGTTTAGTTACTGACAAATTCATGAGGATCAGAATTGGAGTTTTAAATATTTTTCAGTGGCATTTGACGAGATTTAAACATTTGGAGAGATTTAATTCCAAAGTAGCTTTAACTAACAATCTTTATAAAAATGTGAACTCTTTAATAATGTTCTCCCATTATTATCTTGCCATCTCGAAAAATAACAGAATAAAAAGTCAGTTGAGAACAAACTAAGAATTCTTAGCATGAGTCTGCTGTTAGTTTTCCAAAGAGACATTTAAGCTCTCTGTTCAGAATTGCTTGCTTTTCTCCTGAGGCACCTATGGTCTTACCTTGGAACATGAGACCTTCCTCTCTGCTCTGTGCCTTCTGTAGTCTTCTCCCAGATGTCCTTGGTTTTCCTGCACCTTTGAGATGAACATGGTCCAGCTGATGCTTCACCAGAAACAGCATCCTAAAACTTACCTTTGAAGATACCTGCACATGGCTTTTCAAGACATAATATTCAGAACAAATTTGGGAAGATAAATCAGTAACTAATAGTATTCCTTTATTAGACTTGTGAGGCAATATGTATTTAACTTCTACTTTTGTTCTTTGCAAAAATATTTTATGCCTTATCCTGAGTGTGCACCTCCTGTAATAAAACAATGTATTTCCAACTCCATATTTCATATATATTTATTACATGAACACAGTGTTGCAAATGCTTCCTTCAGTCCTGTCTTGCTCACAGTTATCCATCTGGATTGGAAATAATTGTTGGGCAAACTTTTAGTATGGGATTTCACACAAAGACTCTGTTTGCTTTCTGCCACCCATTATCTGCAATAATTAAAATATCCTTAAGAAATAAGGGGTTTCAGTTGACTGTTAGGAAGTTTGGTTCTTCCACTTCTGAAACCAGTGGTGAAACTCTTCTGGACTTCAGTGGGAAAAGGGTTTTGTAAAAGCAGTGCAGAATTGTTTCCATATGTGATATATGCATTCCTTTCATGGATGAGGTAGCTGTAGTTCAATATAACTGCACTGTTATATATTAAAAATGGACAAAATCTGGGTTTTCAACACTTGAGAAGTTGTTCTGAGGCATTCTGGTTTTTTGATTGTGTAACAGATTTTTGCATGCAATAAAATAGGAAAGGTACTCTGAGCTTTGGCTTGAGCAAAGAAGATGCACAGAGCCTGATACCACATCCAATTTCCAGTTTCAGAGTGCCAGAGTATTCCCTAGATTTAATTTTTTTTTAATTCCCAGTTACTCCAGAGCAGCTCCATGCTCCCTAAGCCATCTGACTGAGCAGTTCCTAGGAGAGGGTCTGCTTGTTAGGCCTGGGAGCCTGGAGCTCTGTGTTTGGTTCTGGTTTATCATAGCAATCCAGGTGCATTGCAGTGGCTCATAAAGCCTACTTCAGATTTATTACTTTGTCTCATGTTATAGTCTAGAAAGAGCAAAACTGAGTAGTAAGTCAGGCCTTTGCAAACTTGGGGAAGTCTCCAGTGCTTCTGATGCTTTCTTTCAAAACAATGTGAAGTCTCTGAACACTGTTTCCAACAAGCCAGAATTTCGAAATAAAATAAATGGATAAAAATTAAAATGAGTGAGGTTTTGGATGCTGTTCACATGGAGATAAATTTCCACTGCTTGACTTTAATGAGAGCAGGATTGCCTCTTTTTTAGCAGTACTGATCTCCTGTTAAAAACTAATTTTGGAATATGTACTTCAGTGCACTTTAGGATACCCATTAATGTTGAAAATCACAATATATATTCTTTTATCATACATTTTTTTATCATAAAATACTGCATGATGGGAATTTTGAGGATGGAAGGATGTCAAAGGATGGAGAATTGTGAATGCAGGCAGATTCATTTAGTATATATGTGTATTTTCAGGACACTGAAGGCCATAAAGGAAGTTTTTGTGTAGCTCCTGCTTTACAGATCCTTGACTTTCCCTCTCTTTTTTTTCCTGCAGGGCCAAGGCTTTTCGTGGAAAAAAGGTCCATGGAGAATATGACATAAAGGTTGAGCAGGTAACTAAATAACTCAATCTGTTATTTTTATATTTGTGTATTCATACAAATCTATCTATCTATATAGATATAGGTACATAAGTACTTCCCTGGAGGTATTTAAAAAATGTTTAGATAGGGAGTTTAGCCATGAACTTTTTCTACTTTTAGGTTTCTGATGATCTTAAGGTTCATCTTAAGGATCAGCCTAAATGATTCCATCATTCTACAAGCATATCTGTATAGAGACATAGTTCTTTGTACTTAGAAAAAATAATCTCAAAAGTTAAGTAGAGCACTTAAGATTTATTTTATTCTAATGTGGCTCTTTTTAGAGGATTCTGGCCATGTTTTGTAGATCAAAAATGTCATTTTCTAAAGTTGTTGCTTGGAGACTGAATTTCCCAGACATTCCATGGTTTACATGTTGCATTTTTGTGTGACAGATTTCTTCACTTGATTATACTGCTTGCAGTGCTAATGTGTTGGGGTTTGCTTTTTTTTTTTTTTTTTAAATTAACAATAAATATCTAGGTGTAATTTGGGGTGCATAAGAATTTTACTTATTTTACTTGAGCTAGATATCTGAAAGTAGGGAATTAAATAAGTCTTTTCACTGCTTTTCATTTGAATTCTACAAAGAGATGCTACTGTAAGGGGCTTCAATACTTGAACTGAGTTGTTTTGTCATTGGAATTTCAAAGAGTGGGGGAAAATTATCACTCAGTGTGTGGATTCAGCTTATCTAAATTCACTGTAATAGTACAGCATCCAGCTTTGCTCCTTTCTTTACACTTGGCTTGGAAATGTGGAGAGCTTTGCCAGGGATCTTCAAGAGTATTGAGAGAGAGATGGGAAAAATACAAGCTATTTTGTCTCAAAACACCATTCACACCTAGATCAGCCCATGCAGTTCCTATCAAGCTTCAGCATTAACAGAAGCTCTGTGTAAGCCTCATCTTTCCTTCAGATGGTCTCAGAACCACCTTTAATCAGTGAGAGGCTGTTTCTGAATCCTTCTCATCACTTTGTAACACATCAACCCTGTGCCAGTGGTATACAAACAGTTACAGACTGTTTGTGTTCTTTTGCTAATGCCAGAGAGCATTATTTGATTTTTACACTGCTTACAGCAATGTACCCGTAGCAGAAAGAATTTTTTTTACCATGTGCCAAGCTTCACACTACAAAATCTATAATGAGAATCCTTGCAATTCTTTAACATGACTGATAATTGGAAAGCTTGGTTGTCAATCTCAGATTCAACAAATGCCACGTTATTCTTGGACGTTATTAATCAGATATTTTAATCTCTCACCATTTGCTCTGTTTTTACAGTAATTTAAAGCTGCCCCTTGTGCCTAGAACATTAATCCAAGAAAGTATTTTAGCATATGGGATATAATGAAGAGATATCCATGCTTGAAACCAAGCAGATAGCTAAGCTGTGGGGAGAGGAGACAACACTTGCCTTAACTGAACACTGAATTCTGGAAGCCTCACACAGATCTTACTTAGGAAGACTTTCAGTGATACCATTTTTCAAGAGGGGACTAATGAGAATTCTGACACTCTCCATTCTGTATGAGTGCCCAGGATAGCAAAGACACTTCTATTTATCCACTAGAAGACAGTTGGCTGCATTTCAATTATTCTGCTGTGTAATGTTATTGTAAAGTGCCTTGAGAGTTTAAGCTGATGAAAGACTGTGGATAAATGAAAAACATCCTGTCCTTTCCTTTCAAGTAACTGTAGATTCAGAGTATGGAAGTGGTTCTTTTTAAATTCCACATATCCAGTGTGAGAAGATGGTGTGAAAAAGGTTTCGGGGGGGTTTTATGTGAATTTTGTGAGTCAATTGTTTATTAGCACCAAATCTTTTAAAAACAACAGTAGAAGTGCAAAAAGAAAGTAGAAAAGGAGTAAGTATATTAAGAGACACTGAAAGCCATAAGAAAATATTTAACATTACTTTTGTAGTGTTTTCTTCAAAAGTGTACACACATCTTTGTGAGCCTGTACTGTTCTATGTGACAATACCACAGAAAGCAGAAATACAGTCTCTACACTTCTGTGCAGACAGGAATGAGGAAATACACTTGCTACTGCCCCACACTCCTTTTTCATGAAATTTTTTGCTTTCTTGGTATTAACATTTATTTAAATATGACATGTCACATGTGGCAGATACTGTTGGGTGCATGGATTTTACTGCTAGTTACGTTCCAAATAGATCTTTCCAGGAGTTCAAGTAAAAATTCTTAAAAAGGGGGACTTAGGAAAATAAAGGTGAAATAAATCAGACTGACTAACACGAGTCTTCTTTTCATAGGCAGAATTCTCAGAAATCAACTTGATAGCTCATGCTGATGGCAACTATGCAGTAGATATCCAAGTATTTCGAAATGGCACCAAGGTGGTCAGGTAAGAGAAACTAAATTAGGGTAACAGCAAAAAGCAATAAGTGGCATCATGTGTGCAGGTAAATGGCTGCATCCAGTTGGTGGCTGCTCACCAGTGGTGTCCCCAGGGATCAGTGTTGGGCCTGGTTCTGTTTAATATCTTCATTGATGATTTAGATGAGGGGATTGAGTCCATCATCAGCAAATTCACAGACAACACTAAGCTGGGGGGAAGTGTGGATCAGCTGGAAGGCAGGAGGGCTCTGCAGAGGGACCTGGACAGACTGGAGAGTTGGGCTGATCCCAAGGGGATGAGGTTCAACACAACAACCCCATGGGGAGCTCCAGGCTGGGCACAGAGTGGCAGAAAGGGAGCTGGGAGTCTGGATTGCCAGGAAGCTGAAGAGGAGGCAGCAGTGTGCCCAGGTGGCCAAGAAGGCCAATGGCATCCTGGGCTGGCTCAGGAACAGCGTGGCCAGCAGGTCCAGGGAAGGGATTCTGCCCCTGTGCTCAGCCCTGGGGAGGCCACAGCTTGAGTCCTGTGTCCAGTTCTGGGCCCCTCAGCTCAGGAAGGATATTGAGGTGCTGGAGCAGGTCCAGAGAAGAGCAAGGAGGCTGTGAAGGGATCCAGCACAAGTCCTGTGAGGAAGGGCTGAGGGAGCTGGGGGTGTTGAGGCTGGAGAAGAGGAGGCTCAGGGGAGACCTCATCACTCTCTCCAACTCCCTGAAAGGAGGTTGGAGCCAGGGGGGGGTTGGGCTCTTTTCCCAGGCAACTCTCAGCAAGACAAGAGGGCACAAGAGGTCTCAAGTTGTGCCAGGGGAGGTTTAGGTTGGACATTAGAAAGAATTTCTTTCTGGAGAGGGTGATCAGGCATTGGAATGGGCTGCCCAGGGAAGGGGTGGATTCTCCATCCCTGGAGATATTTCAAAAGAGCCTGGATGTGGCACTCAGTGCCATGGGCTGGGAACCACGGGGGGAGTGGAGCAAGGGTTGGACTTGATGAGCTCTGAGGTCCCTTCCAACCCAGCCCATTCTAGGATTCTATGATTCTATGAAATGGCATGGAATGGTTTTTTGCATGTGTGCAATAGGGGTTTTGACTGCTGGAACCCCCCTTGGTCATTGCCACAAAGATTGTGGTCAGTACACTAAGTCCTGTTGGTGGCAGGGAGGAAATCTCTCAACATTTCCATCTTAGGAAAGATGAGTTTGATTAAGATGGGAATGAAGTCTGGAATAAGGAATGTAGGGCTGAGAGTTAGGATTATTGGTTTGGGTCTTAGCATTGCTTCAGGATTACAGCCAGTCCTGGTGATTTTTGGTACCAGACCTTTCCAGATGAGCAACATTTCTTTCCAGTGTTGGATGTTTTCTGCTGAAACAGCCAAGGCACAGCACTCCTCTCAGGAGAGCCTGAGATTTCCCAACAGGCTGTTTGTCACAAAAGGAGTAGTCCAAATCAAGGCAGGGTAATTTTACCAGTTCTTTTCACTGTAAATGTGAGGAGAGAAAGCAGAGAAAGTAAAAGCTTAAATAAATATTACCAAAATGATTTCAAAATTATTTTTGTTTGTATTAGCAAAATTTGTTTGTATTTTGTTTGTATTACCAAAATTATTTCAAAATTATTTTTGTTTCATCTGATTTATGGGAATTATTCCTGCTCTGGCCAGTGCAGTTATGTGTGAGGAAGGTGGAACAGCTCAGAAATCTGACTCAAGCCTTGACCCTGGTAGCTTGCTGCTTATGTTTATCTTTAGGCAAGAGTAAGAGTTCAGGGAACTGGAAAGCATACAGCATGTCTTGTATCTTCATGTTTTTGCTCAACATCTGTCCAAATAAAACATTTGAAATTTTTTTTTCTCATTCACGTAAAAAAAAAAAAAAAATTTAGGGGGAAAAAGATTGAAAATAAGTGTACTTTGTGCTTTAAAACTCACAACTGTTTCATCTCTTGTGTGTTCTGAAAATACAGCAGCTTAATACAACAACCACTTATGCCAAATCCACAAGATTATTTCCTTAGAAGAGTAGGATACTTTATTTTTTTAGGGTTGGAGGGTTTTTTTCCCAATTATAGAAGTTTTGGAGGCAGGAAATCTTGATCACTGCTCCTTAGTGGCTTTTCTGTAGAGAATTTTCCAAACTGAACAAAAATATGGAGGCCAAGTTAGCATCAAAACATGTCAGTGCCTCATGTGAGTTGGGAACCTCCAGCAAAAAGCATCTACAAAGGTGTACTTGGCAATTCATGAGAAAACTTGTTAAAAACTGCTGCTTCTGTTAAGAAATGGAGACATCCTGTTGTGTCATCAATAACTCTGATAATGGGATGACAAAGGATTTTATAGTGGTGGCAGTTTTATGGGTAATTTATTTGACCAAATAGAACTACCTGTGGCAGATAAATTTCTGGTGGGAGAAAAGTTAAGCAGAGATGGTGGGGCAGCAGTTCTCCTTTTCTCTGGCAAATTATCTGGAGGTACAGAATGTATTTTTGAAAATAAAAGGTATTTTCAGGCTGAGTGCTACCTGCAGCTTGGAATATGCTGCTGGGGGTGGTATGGAATGCAGAGGAGGATATTATATGTTCACTTAAGAAGAAACTTCATTTGAAAACCAGCATTAAGTATGGGGCAGGCAGTAGAATGTGAGGAATGTTCCTTTGTTTCTGTCTCAGTTAGCAACAGAGATGGAGGAAACTGCAGCTAGTATCAAATTAATTAACTCAAATCAAATTAAATCAACTCATATGAAATATGGACTGGGAGCATGTAACTAAAAAGTTGAATGCTCAGATTAAAAGTCTCCCATGTTATTAATTTGGGGTCCAGGGCAACCTCACAGTGTCACAGATTTATGAGCAAAATATCAGCTGATAAAATGACAGAAATTTAAAAGACAAACTTTTGCTGCCTTGGTTTAGGAGGAAAAATCTGTGTAAGAGGCACCTGATTGTTTCATTTTTTTGTGAATGAAAATCAAACCATGAGAAATGATACCTGGTGTTGCCTAATGCTGAGATTTTGGATCTTACAAATATTTGAACCAGGACTGGATTTTTTCTCATGACCTTCACAGCCATAATTACAGAACCAGAATTATGCTACATGTATCCCATCCATTTGAGGAGTGTTTGCAGAGCAAAACATGTAATTCATTTCTTTGAAGTTTGTTCCCCAGATCCCCCAATTGTTTCATTAAAAACTATTCTAAAGGACACTTTCTGTTCTTTTATTTAAAAACATTGAGATGATGCTCAGTCCCCATAGCACTATTTTCAATGCTGGATGTGGTCTTTTTTTCCACTGACTGGTCTGCAGTGTTGATTCCAGCATCATTACTCCTCTAAGTAGTATTCCCACACTGTGCTAGTAAATTGAATTTCCTTGTTCCAGACTCTTGGCACACCACCATGAAACTGAGATCACAGATTCTCAGAACTATGATACTGATATTTTAGGGCAACCTGCTAAAGGCAAACATTTCTCTGCCAGTTGCTCTGCACTGCCATTTTAGTGACTCTTGACCACAGGTCTTTACAGTGCTGCTTTTGCCAAATTGTCCATTGCATTTGAAAGCAAACTGATCCAGATAATAGGTTCTGACTGCTGCATTTGGGCTGGAATCTCAAACTGCTTAAGCATATATTTAGCTTGAATTTTAGTTGGTTTGGTTTGTTTTACTGGAGTGAGATTTCTGAATGGTTTTGTAATCCTCAGGATTTTTCACTGTGGTAATCAGGTTGCACTCTTGAAAACATATAAATAGTTACACTAATTTACTACCCTAATTTAATTTACCCTGCATTTCTGCCTTTTTCAGGAGATGGGTAGCTTTAAGCTGGTCAGGGTTTTTTCCACCTATGAAATTTGAATGAGAGGCTTTCAGCAGGCAAGTTTAGCAGGAAATTGTACTGGTGACTCTGACCATTATGACTTTTGTTTACTGTAACTTTTCTTTATAACTTAATGTCAGGCTTCAAGTGCTATGGAGATGGTGTTGGAATGTTCTCAGAGGTGTGTGGTGGTAGGACAAGAAGCCACAGTAGTTGCAAGTGGAAAATTCTGATGTAAGATGCAAGAGAGAAAGGGGAGAAAACCATGCAGTTGCAAGTTTCAAATTTCATTTTGATAAATGCCTCGACTGAAAGGTGAATTGATGTTATCTTAAATTATAGCAGGATTCCTTTTGTGGGCAGTGAAGTTGCTTCACCTCTCACTTTCTTCAGAACAGTCTGATAAGAGTTGTGGAAAAAACCAAAAATGTTCCCAAGGAGCTCAGGTTTCTGGCTGAGGCATTTGCCTGCTTTGCTTTTGATTGTCATTGCTGAGGAGCTGGTGCACAGAGACCAAGAACATATTCAGAATTGTTCTCTATGATTTATTTTATTTTTAAGAGGGAAAACAGCCTGGAAAGGCAGGATAACTTCTCTTACATTATTGATTGGATGCTGATTTCTGAACAGCAGATATGAACCGGTACCACGCAGAGTTTCATGAACCCATAATCTTTGTCTTGCAGCATTTGCTCTGAGTGCTCTTTTAGTGCTTCTCTATCCATCACCTAGAGATTTTAAGGTTTTGTTGTTGAAGGACAAACAATTTGATCACTGATGGGGAGCAACCTGTCTCTTTCTTGCTAGGTCCTTCAGGCCTGATTTCGTCCTGGTCCGACAACACTCCTTCAGCATGGCAGAAAATGAAGATTTCCGTAACCTGATCATTGGAATGCAGTATGCAGGCATCCCCAGTGTCAACTCCCTGGAGTCCATCTATAACTTCTGTGACAAACCCTGGGTGGTAAGTGACAGAATCAGAAGTTGTGGTGGTGTAAAACCAGTTAAGGAGTTTCTTCGTCCGCTCGTTTAGTTCCCTTTGAGGAGTATTGAGGATAAAACTGCAAAGTGACTTAGCAGAGCAGAGAAGAAAGAGTGGAAGGAATATCAAGTGAGCTGAGTATTGAAAACATTTTTTTTCAAAGAGCCAGTGTGGGGAGGGAGAAAAAAATATTTGTAGTAATAATAAATGAGGAAACTAACAGAAAGCCTATCCACTGGTAACGTACTTCCTCAAGTGAGGAAAGTGTGTTTATTCACAATTTGTCTGGGAAAAGCAAGCTGAGAATATTCTTCATATTTGTGGTTTTGGACATAATTTAAAAAGACTTCTAGCCAGTGTTTTCCTCATGCCTGTGAAATTTTTGGGGCTATGCTTTAGCAAGGAAATCTGAAACTTTTAGCTTCCTCATTTGAAAGCTCTTTTCATAATCTTGTGCATATGGGGTAGGAGTAAAGTTTTTCCAGTTACTCCTGGAGTAGTTTAGTACACTGGAGAATCACTGACACTTGTCAGTGTAGAAGCCACTTGAGTTTTTTATTGCAAACTGTGTCATGGAGGTAGGATTTGGTGATCTTTTTGGTTCATAGAGGATTAAACATTAGCAGCAACAAGTTAAAATGTGGTGCTGCAAAAGATGATTGTCAGTGGTGCTGTCACTGTTCCCATAACAGGTGTATTCAGCTGCCTAAGAGCTAATGAAACCTTAAAGAATATCATTTCCTAAAAGTAGCCACAGTGCCATAGTTTTTCCTCTGATATCTGGGTAACAAAAGAACAGTTGTCAGTATTTTTCACACCAAAGGACAGTTTTCCTGTAAGACATTTGTTGCCTTGAAGATGGTTCTTTTTTTGCATCCCTCCAAAAACATTTTCAGCAGATTTTAACATATGCTTCTTGCAGCTAATTTTATAATACTTTTATGTTGCAGTAAACTGCAGTGGGGAGTTAATAATTGATAGAGCAATTATAACTTCTCAGAATACATACCAAATGTTGTTAAATCCCCTACTAAAATACATCACATTTTCTGTGCTCTGTGGCATTTTTCAATGCTTTAGCTCATTGTGTACAACAAAGCTGAGCTGTGAAGCAATAACAATTTCTATCCAGACTCAAGGGGGGGCTTATTTGGGCATTTAATTTGGAATATCCTGACTTAGGTTCTTTGTGGGAACAGGAGGTGTACAGACAGCCATGAAGTATTTATCAGCTTTAGGAAAGGTAACCACTGCAAGTGTTGCAAACCTGTTTTAACCCATGCCTGGAATAAATACTCTGAGGGTAAAAAGCCACTGAGCCTTTGATCCAGCCACTTCCATGAACATTCCAACAATGCAAGAGGATGCAGGGACTGTTGTTTTTGCTAACATAACTTTCTAGCTCGTTGGGTTTCTCCTGACTGGTTCCCTGCCTCTGTGCAATCCCTGCTGCAACCTGGAGGGTTCACAGTTAACATAAAACCCACTCAGGCCCATTCTGTGCCCTTCCTAGATGTGCTTTAGGCCTGTCAAGCAGTGTTTGCCCACGGTTAAAAGGACACATGGTGAAGCTGAACTGATACAAATTTAGTTAAACTGTAACTAGAAAAAAAATTAGCAGGATCATTTTGCAGTCTCCTGGATCAGAAAGCAGTTCAACATTTCCTGCACTAATTAAAGATATTAGGCTACCTGCCAGCCCCATCTCATTCCCAGCTTCATCACTTGGTGAAATTGAAATTGGATGTTTGCAGTTAAGACCATCTCCTTATTTAAATTTGTCTTTTTTTTTCATTATGGTTTAAGCACTAGAATTCACTCTAATCCTTTTTACATTTGAATTCTCAATATTGACATTAAAAGTAGATTTTATTTCATACATACATCCATCTTTTCAGGAAGTACATTTTGGTGTCCCAGAAAAAAAGAATCCCAGAAAGGGCATTCAGCAGTCATGGGTGTCCCTGGCAGCTTTGCAGTCATGGAAGCAAGGGTGTTATCAGCTCTATCAGTTGTACCCCTTCCTCACAGCCTGGAAAATATGATTTCTGGACAATTCCTTTGTTAGCATGGTTGACCTGCTACTTTTATGAAAGCTATTTCTATAAAAATTTCAAGGCCAAAAGCCTTATAAAAGTTTAGAAATCAGAACTCTGGATAAAGCCATAAGTGAATATCTCTGTTAAGTGCTGATGAATGGGTTGGCTGCCCTGCAGTTAGAAGGGAACTGAAATTCCTGTAACAGCAGAACTGATAGTTCTGAGTGTCAGGGGCAACTGATCTTAGATCAGTGTAAAATCAGAAGCAGTTCAGCATTGTTGGGACTGGGAGTCAGGAAAAGGGCTGTGGAGTAAAATGAGAGCTAGAATCCAACTCATGAGATCTTTGTTTTTGAAATGACTGCTCTTCAGAGTATCAGGTCTGTCTGTCCCTTTTTAAGCACATCCAGCACAGCATCTCAACCTGAGGGCAGCCTCACACAGCCTTCCAAGCAGAAGCACCTGCCCTTGATGTTTCAGGAGAACTCCCACACTGTGTCTGCACACACACACATGGGTTTCAGTGCCTCTGCCAGCAGGCATTCAGCAGAGTTTGTATTTGATCTGAGGGCTATTGAAAGATGGGGAGTGTGGTGGGGAGGTTGCCAGGAACATACTAAAAACATTTCTGGAAACACGTCTCAAAGTTTGTGTTTTCTGGTGTCAGGGCAGGCAGAGTTCCTTCCAAGGCATGTCAAAAGTTCAAAGTGAAAATTTAGGGTCCTAGCAACTGTGGCAAAGAAAATATTGAAATGAATGTGTGTGGCAAGATGTTTGCATATGGTAATGATGTGGGATGGTTACAATACTCCTGTTATTTCACTTCTGTGATAGTGCTTACCACCTTCCTCATGAAAATTCATCATCCTGGCCTAAGGTGGATTTCACTTAAATGTCAGAAAGCATCTTACCTAGGGAGAAAGCATGAGTTGTTAAATAAAGTCTGACTTCTTAGCTTCTGAGTGCATGCACAGCTGTGCAGAAATGGTTTTAAGGTTCATACATCTTAGCACACTGGAATGTTTCATTGCAATGTCATGTGGCAAAGAAGCATTCTTGTGTGTGACTCATCCCACTGAAATTAGAGAAAAATGTTACCAAGTTTACTTTACAGTTGCATCAAGCTAAGGTGAAGCAAAACTGTACTTTCCTCATTGGATTCATGGGGCAGCTTCCAGTCTTGTGTCTAATGCTGTGTAGAACCTGTTGTAAAGCATTTGTGAAAGTTTGACAGTAGTAAAGAGAAGAAAAAAACCCCAAGGAATAATTACACACAGTTGTGATTTGAGATTATTTAAACTAACAATCTAGATAGTTTATTATCCCTGTTATCCTTTAGAAAATATCATTCAAGGAATGAGAGGGATGAGACTGTATGTAATCCCTTTGATAGTGCACAATGTAAGTAGGCAAGGTGAGTAATTGTGTAAGCTGGAATCAACTGGAAAGGGTGATGACAATGACAGCTTACAGTAATAGCTATAGTCTCATGCTTAGGAACTAGATTGGGGGAAGATTTTTTTTAAAAAACAACTTTCAAAGTGTATAGAGTTGAATTTTTAAAGATTTCTTCTGTCCTGCCTGTCTTTTTTTTTTTTTTTTGCATACTTTCTATTAAGATTTATGTGAGATTTGCATGCTCAAGTGTCTCCATCAGTTGAACTCTTGAGTTTAGCTTCAAAATCTGGGAGATTGGGGTGCAGTGTTGGTGCCTGTGCAGCTGATGGCCCCTGAGGGGGATCAGGCAGGTCCTGGGACTGATCTGTAGGGACAGGAAGGTGAACACAGCTGAGCACAGGCTGTGATGTACTGAGGACATGAGTTAGAGCAGCTGGGTTGCTGCTTCTGGGCTCAGATGGTGATGAACATTTCAAATCTGCAGAGGTTACAGCCTTGACCAAGTGTCTCTGACTGAGGAGGAGGAAAATTCTCATTAAACCAGTCCAGATTCCATGACAGAAGTTCTGGTTCCTTTACTGCAGAGGAAAAGCAGCAGCATCTGTAGCTGACTGCAAATCTCTTCACTTGTTACCTTGCCCTGGGATACAACAGAACAGTGGCTGGCTTCAAGGGTCTCCTGATAGATTTCTTGCACTTTTACAACCTACAACATCATGGTGGACCTCCAAAGACCATTTGTGGGCTCTCAGGCCTCAGTGAGCTGTTGCCATGCTGGTGGAACAACCTGCATTTAGCCTTTAAGGCTGCCTTGATGTGATGGTGGAGGGGATGTAGTGAAGAGCCCTGGGGTGGCTGGGGAAGCTGGCAAACTGCTACATCAGTAATGTGGGAAATACAGGGGAAAAAAAAAACCCCATTGAAGCTGTCTTCTGGTCAAAGGCTGGCAGAGAGGAATGGAGACCCAGAGGACAGGGGGGAGACCTCATCACTCTCTACAACTCCCTGAAAGGAGGTTGGAGCCAGGGGGGGGTTGGTCCCTTCTCCCAGGCAACTGCCAGTAAAACAGGAGGGCATGGAGTTAAGCTCTACCAGGGGAGGTTTAGGTTAGATATTAGGGAAAAAAATCTTTATAAAGAGGGTGATCAGGCATTGGAATGGGTGGTGGAATCTCCCTGGAGGTTTTTAAGACTAGACTGATGTGGCACTCAGTGCCGTGGTCTGGGAACCACAGTGGCAGTGGATTAAGGGTTGGACTTGATGATCTCAGAGGTCTTTTCCAACCCAGATGATTCTGTGATTCTGTGATTCTGTGACAGACAATTCTGTATAAAACAGCTGAAAGGTCCTGCCATTTTTTTACACACAGATGTGAACCCATCTGGTACTGAAACATCTTCCAAAGGGACCTTATCAGCTTCACTGGGGGAATTTGTTGTTATGAAGGGTTTAAATGGAAGAGAAGTGCCATAGAACACTTTGTTATGCCAAAATTCATTTCTTTGCTCATCTGCAGTCATTCTGAGGGAAGGCTGGTTGCTGCTTTTCCTTGTCAAACTCAGTATTCTGGTAATCTCACCACAGATCTTGTTTGTTTCTTTTCCTGCAGTTTGGGAACAGCCAGCCAAATACTTTTTTGCAAGTTTGTTGACATTTCTCTTTTTTATTCCTTTTGCCAAGCTTACGTAATTCCATGCCTCCATGTGTTTTATTTTTCTTTGCATTTCTTTTGCAGATGATCCTCTACTTACCTTACTCCTCTACTTATCTGCCTCCACCTTTCTGCTTTTACTGAACATTCTGCTTCTCTGTTCTCACCTGGTTTTCTTCAGAAGTCTTTTTAGCTGCTCTTGGTTGCTTTCAGATGGTGCTGCAATGCTCTTCCCCCTCCCCGTGTCACTTTCTCCTCCTCCATGTGGTGCTGTCAGAAGTTGCACTTTTGTGTTTTTCCCTGTTCCAGCTATACTTGAAAAATCTTGAGCAACAGATGGGGGCACTGGCAGGAAACTTGTAGGCACTCTGCAGGGAGGACCATAGAAAAGAAATGAGCTCTGGCCATGCCAGCTCCCTGTTGACAAGGGTTATTGAAGCTATGCTAATGGGCAGACACAACCACACAAATGAGTTTCAATATTGTGTCAAAGGCTCTTCTGGAGAATGAATAACAAATAAAATGAATCTGCCCAAGAGGAAAAGTCTTTTGCAAGCCTATTTACTCATAAATCTCTGAGACCTTTCAACACTATTCCATGTCTAGTTTAGAGAAAGAAATTACTCATTTCTTAACTTATTTATCACACTATACTTACTATATTTGTGGCACTATAAGAAAATTCTGTACTTACAGCCAAAGATTTTCACAATAATGCTGAACCTCAGGCTGGGATTAGGCTGGGTATTGCCCTTCCTCAGGTGCCAGAGAGGATTTTGTTGAAGGTCAAGGCAAAAGAATTACATACCTGCAATCTGGCTTCAACTCAGATAGGGAAGTCATTTAGGGACATTCAGATTTAATCTCTGTTAACATTATAAATCTTAGAAATGTTTAGGCCTGTAGTTTAGTCAGTGGCCCTGGTTCTGTGTATTTCCTTAGATGAAACCTGGAGTCAACACTGAAATTCCTTTTTATTTCTGGCAAGATTGACCTTGATTGGTGATGGCAGGAGTGCTGGGCAGGCAGAGCCCACCCAAACAGGTTGTTTAGTGGCCTTTTCCTACCTTTATGCATTAGGAACCTATGAACAAATTCAACTTTTCTCTTTGCAAATATTTACATGAATGGCAGAGGTCTCTCTAAAACCAGAATTGTGACTTTTATTCATCGAAGGGAGTTGGATGTAAAGACATAGTGAAGGCAGACACATGGATATCTATAGGGAATTAAGTGTCCACATGTGCTATTCTCCCAGCTCTGATCTGAGCAGAACCTTCTTAAGCATAAAACCCTGCAGTTTAATTCTCTGTCAGCCAATGAAGATTTTTGGCCTCTTTGCTGAGCCTGCCACTTAAAGCAAAACACAGTGATGGATTTGTAGTGCGAGAGCTGAAAGCAAATTCACAGAACTGTGTCAGAAGGAAGGTGGAAACATTTGAAGCTTTTTGGTCAAAAGACAATGTCCTAGTAATCTGGAACATTAAATTAGAGCAAAGCTCATAAATCATTTTTAAATGCATAACAAAAAATCTAAATGCATTAAACCTCACTGTGTGTTTTCTTCTTTACACCTCTTTATAGACCTTGTAGAGGTTCTTGTAACCTCTTTGTATCCTGTTCTTGCAACAGAACAGGAATATTACAGTCTTGCTAAACATTTTGCTTTCCTAAAATACATTTTGCTTTCCTAAAACTCTCACTTGAAATTTCCTGAAAAAAGCAGAGACTCTTAAATAATTAACATACTTCAGTGGGGTAAGGATTTTTTTCTTTCCATACAGCAAGTGATTCTTACAGCTCTGTATTCATCAATCTTTCCTTGAACTAGCATGTACTTTATCCATGAACAGAATATATCTATTTTTTTTCTTTGATCAGCATTTACTGCCATGAGACCAATTCAATGCAAAAGGAGGCTCAGATTTTGTTACTGCATTCTTGAATTTTGTGCTAGGTTTTTGTCCCTTTGCCCTGTTCTTCTCCACACTAAAGAGCAGCAGTGGGAGCTCTTGACATCCATTAAAGACCTCTGTGGCATTGAACATTTCTGGTGGCAGAAAATTTCAATAGATTTTTAACCATTTTTTAGTTTCTACTGAAACAAACTATATTTAAATAAAGGCTGTGAGATCCATCTGAAAGCCAGGACTGTAAAGCCCAGGTCTGTGTGCTTTGTGTTATCTGCATTTCTTGCTACAATATTGAAACTGAAAAGCACTCTCTTGTACTTAAGTATGGGATCAATAACTGAAGGCCAGACTGTGGAAAGTAAGCTTGATTTCTTGCAGTTTTTTTAATATTTAATTAAAAAAGGAAATCTGTGTGTTATATTCATCACTAAAGTACATAAGAAGGTAATTTTTTTCCAGCCAAAATCTATGGAGAGGTTGTATCTGCTGTACTTATATGTGACCATAGAGACTCAGTGATGAGGAGAATCTGGGAGCTAGAATCCTCTCTCTAGAAAAGGAATTTATCAACCCATCCAGGAAAATTCAAGAGAAAGAAAAGGAGAAATGTGTTTTAACTGTAAGTTTAGCTTTAAAATGGGATTAACTTCCTAATTCAGTGAGTAAGTACATAAATAGTGCTTTGTTTCTGAAGATTACTTCACACAGACACATCTCAACACCTGCATAAAATTTCATTACCTACAAGACTCCTTAAAATGGAATGTGGAAAGGCTGTATCTGCAGAAAAAAGTTTGCAATAAGATTGATTTTTCTCCCTTACTGTGAAGTTTCATTGAATCCAGTATTCTTTAAAAAGTTACTATTTTAACTTGAAAGTCTCAGGATCTTTGTATCCCTAAAAAAACCCTACAAAACAATAAAATCTCTCTTTCTTGTAATGAGCCCCAAACCCTTTTGAGAAGCCATGAAACACAAGCCCAAATCCCAGTAAAATAAACAGGTGCACAAAGGTTTCCTTGAAGAGGACATGAACCTGATGTTCCCTCCCTAGTGGAATAAACTGCATAAAATTCTCATTGCTGCCAAGTGCACCCAAGAAAGAGCCCTCAGAGCTTTTATTGGAATGATTCAGTTACTTCTCTTTTAATTCTGAAATAACAAGTTCCAGGAGGCTTCTTGATCTAGGCCTCAGGGTATTCATTTTCACTAATTCTTTTCTAACAAACATGTCTTGATCTGTTTGCTGCCTGTTGTCCTCCTCATTGTTCCTTCAGTCTAATCCATGTGTCTTCCTTAAGTCTCACTTTCCTCACTGCTTACACACTTTGTCACCACCACTTTCATTAGCCAAGGTGCTTCTCATTCTCTACCCAGCTTTGCAAGCCAAGAGGGAAAGTGTTTATCTCTGACTGTGATCCTCCTACTTTTTTGGTTGGTTGGTTGGTTGGTCAGTTTGTTTTTTTAAATCCTGCTTTGCTAACTGTTGCAGAAAATCTTTTCTTCTCATGGATGCATTCTGGTGATTTGTAAGCAAGAGCTCTGAGTGTGGTGCTTCCAAGTTTTTCCAAGGTTTTTATTTAAGGCTTTTTTTTCTTATCTTCAACCTGTAGAAATTCTTAATGCTTTGTATGTCTAATCAGATGTAATTCTGATGTGAAAATATTCCAGCAGGGATTGGAGAGGTGTGCCTGTCAGAGGCAGCTCAGGCTGCCATATTCCTGCTGTAGGAGAGGAAATGTCCAAATCTTTGGACATTTTGGGTAGCATGGAGCAGAGACACCCTGGTGGTTTTGGGAAGGGGCAGCACAATCCACACAGGCTGAGGAGCTCCATCTCAGTAGATGCTGACAAACACCCTGGAGTGTAGGGATGCAGCTGGAGATAAAGAAGGTGAAGAGAAACCAACTGCAGTCAGAGGTGGAAGGAAGAGCTGGTGCCAGTCCCAGGGTGATGGGTTGAGCAGCAGGACTTGAATAAAAAATGAAGTGAGGGTTTGCAGCTCAGCTTGGTGAGGCTGAGACCAGCCCCAGGTTCTTGTGTAAGACTGGGGCTGCAAGAGGGTTAGGAACCCACCCCCTGTGTTACAAAAATACCACTTAAACAGGAGGCAGGGTTCATGTCAGTTACCTTCCCATCCAGTCCCACTGTGTTGTCTCTGGCTTTGTGTTGTCATCATGGAAGGCTGCTGGAGGAACATCAAGTTCTTCTGTCAGTTCCCTTCTATTCTGCATTCTCTGGATGTGCCCAAACTGATCTGTAGGTGATGTGCCATTGTTCACTTGCCATGTCAGGCTTTGCATTGACTTTCAGAGTTTGAATCCTTCCATTAAGTTGTCTGTCAGCAGGAGCTAACAGAGGAATGGAGGCTACAGTCAGCAGTCAGTCCCTCTTGATTCTCCTGTTAGGTACAAAATACCAAATCAAATGTTTGTGTGTGTGTACTCAGCCTTCTGGAAAAGTATTTCATGTTTATTAAAGGACAATAGAAGAAATATAGGCCAATCACAACAAAGAAAAAAATATTATAAAGAGCACAAAAAGTGATGCAGCTATTTCCCAGGTAATAGTAATTAAAAAAACCCCAACAAAATCCACAAAGAGAAATCCAGAGATTTTTAAAAATACAGGAATGGTGAAAATTCTTGCTTAAATTAAATTGAGTGTGTCCAATGCACCCTCCCAGCCCCTTCCACACAAGTACTTCATCACTTCTCCCTCTGAAGGGTCTGCAGTGTTTGCCTCTCATGGTTGCCCCCTGCTAGGTTGATGCTAATGGCACCCAGCCTGTGCTTTTGAACCATCTTTTACTCTTACAAAACCAATCATGTTATTCTGGAATGACCAGACACAGTTTTGTCTAAAAATGGACATTTTAGCTTAAAATTTCCTGCTGCTGTCTGAATTTTGTGATCATTCTAGTGGTTACCATGAAATATTAGGCTGCCAGTTGGAGTTCTTCCATTGTCAGTAGAATCAAGCTTAACCTTGTGAAGAACACAGAGAGCAAATACAACAATGGAAAAGCTCTGATAGGAAAGGTTTTGTAGGACCCAGCTCATGGATTCCTTTCATTTCCTTTCATTTCATTCCAGTAGGAATCAGCTGTGCAAGCAAATGGGAGGTAGTTTGTTGCAGGAAAATCTTATTCAACATACCAGGGAGTTCTGCATTGGAATGACCAATGATTTATATCCTTCAGCCTGGTGAGAGAGGTTTGCAACTTGCTGGAATTCATGGCAGCACAAAACACCATCTGGAGTAATTAATTTCTGTATCATATCTCATTAATTTCCATATCATATCTCGTGACCTTGGGTGCCAAACTTTGTGCAGTTTCTTTATGAGAACATCTGACCCTTTCAGGAATGACATGTGTGTAATTAAGCACATTTGAACTGATTGAGAGTGTAAGCAAAGTCATCAGCCAAATCTTGATGAAGTCAGCAAAGTGATTTTTTGTAACTTTATGCTGCTTGGTTACAGTGCAGTCTATGAAGCCAAATCTGTAGTGTTCCATTCTTAGTGCAATGAAACCCCTTAAAGCTTTTATATAAAATCAAAGGGCAGCAGTGTCTTTTTTGGCAAAATATTTCTTCTTATCTGTGCCATACTTTGTCAGAGAAGAGGAAAAGTACAGCTGATGCTCTCCTGTTCTTTTGTGGGGGGACAATCTATAGGGCTAGATGTGAAAGCATGTAATCCCCTAGCAGAAAAGAGAAGAGCTGACTTTAAAAAGAATGTTAAAAATCTGAATATCACCCATTTAAAAACTAATCTGAAAAGTAGAAATATATATTCCTGAGAATCTCTCTCTTTGAGCTGAAAATAAAATGCAAAATTTGAAAATGAGAAAATATTCAGCGAGCTTTAATAAAAGCTAAAAAGTTTTTTCTACTCTACTTTTTTTGAAGAAGTTGAAAAGGCTCCTGCTGAAATACTAAGCTCCCTGAGTTTCTTTTTTTTAGATATTTGTAAAAATCTCTCTAGGTTTTTATATTTTTAAATACTGAGTGGCTTCATCAGTCTTCATGAACATCCCATATCTGAAAGATTTCAGCATTGGATTAGATAATGATTCAGTAGTTTTTCATCTTAAAAGCTAATGCTCTTGCCCAGGGAAGAAGTTGAGAAACTTTACTGTGATTTAAATGTGTAATTTAAGGTCATATTAGCCAGACCAGTCAAACAAAACTTTTTAAAACTATAATCAAGGCAAAGCATTAATATGGTTTCCTTTTTTAGTGAAAGCAAGGTTTTCAGTGTAGTTTCCAGCAGACCTCTAAAACCAGGTTTGGATAGAAAACCAGGCAAGGTGGTGTTCTGTATTCAGCCTCCTTGTAAGCTCTGCAGGGCTCCCAAAGTGCCCAGATACACCAAGATTTTCAGAAGTGGTCTTTTTGCTTCAGTATGTGTGACTGACATTTGTTTATTTCAGCTTCTCAGAAGGAAAATATAAAAAAATTATAGTCCAGATTATGCTTACAAAAGAATTGAAGTTGATTAAAACAGGAAAAAAAAAAAATCTTTGGCATAAGTTGCCCAGTAGGAATCAGGGAAAATAAGAAATATTTATGGCAGCTTAAGGATGTGCAATTAGAATGCCAACATTTTGTGTGAATTTGGGTTCAATACATCGGGTTTTTTTGGGGGGGGAAGGTTGACAAGAGATTTCTGAAATTGTAGAGACACAGGAGAAGCACTGGCAAAGGGGAAATCAGTCCCCCTGGCTGTGGGAAATTAGAGTTTTCTTTCCTCTGCCTCAGGAAATTCAAGCCTACATTTTCTAGATGCTGTTTCATAGCTTTATCACTAGATTAGAGGGTACTTTGGAGTGGTACCTGTGCATTATCTCTGCTTGATGTATTTTAAATAAACAGTTGCTAGCCTTAATCTGAATTATAGTTTTTTTACCTTGAGTGCACACCACAGACCCTACAAGTGTCAGTTTCTCACTGTCTTTAGCTTGCTTCCATTTGAATATGGAAAAGAAAATAAGGGAAGAATCAAAGGAAATACAATCCTATGATTTTTTTTAAGTTTTTAAGTTAAAGGCTGGTAAATAGATTTCTTTAAACAAAACAATTGTTTGGTAAAAAGGGACTGTATTTAATAAGCAGTGTTTGCTTACAAACCACCTTATTTTGGTAGCTGTGATATTCTTTCCTTTCCCTGGGGTCTGTTTAGTGCAGCACTATCCAAGCAGAATTTCTTAAGCTTTTGGATGGACCACTCATCATTAAGGTATTTTCCACTGGACTTCAAAATTTAAATGCATGTTTTACCAAACCTAAGTAAACACCACGAAATTAAACAAGTTCTTTATGCCAGCTGGAAATGGAAATGCTATGCAAAGTTTTGGTTTTTTTGCTTTTTTCTCCCCCTTTAAGCAATTTTTCCTCTCCCTGCACCCTAAATCTCATTAACAGGGTAGGTATTTGATCAAACTGCATTATGGACAGAGTTCCATTGTTCTTGGCTTTTTTCCCCCATTTGTAACCAGCAAATCCCACTATTCAAACTGTTGTGCTAAGTTGTTTATGTCTCATGTTGGCATCATGACAAGTGAACACATCACAGGCATCTACAAGCCAGAGCTTTGGAATCCTGGAACAATAGTGGTCTTCTGACTGCCAAAGGCATCTTGCTCCCTGGAAACCTCATTGGCTGTGCTGTGATTTCAAGAGTCATTTAGGTTTTTGAACAGTTACAAGAGAAGAGTTGATCTGTTCACTAAAGAACAGCCCCCAGATACATTTTTATTTAATAAAGAATTCTTTGTCTTAGATTTCAATGTTGGTTTGCTTTCTCTGCCAAGATACTGAAGTCCAGCTTATAGGTAGGCTGGATATGCCAGAGAAAGGGCCCAGAAAGAAAATAGTGATAGAAATGCCACTAATATGTAGTTGCTTAAAATTAGCAGCATCTTTGTTGATTGTGGAAGAAGGGCCACGTGGCTACAGCCTAGGAAATTCATGTTCTCTTGTTTCTTCTTCCTCTACCTTGTTACATATGGAACACTTGCTTTTCTCTAGTTTCCAGTTTTGCAAAAATTGCATAAATTAATATGAAATGTCTCATCTCTGATTAACAATGACAGAAAATGCAAAACCATCATTATTTTATTATCAGAAAGTCAGCTTAAAATATGCAAACTCTGAGGCATTTAAAAACCAATATTCCATTATTTCTTCTTACATGTATATTCATGCCTCTTGGAGGAAAACTCTCCTGCTGAGTTTCTGACACACAGAAGACAAGATGAAAGTGTGAAATCATTTTAATAGAATGTAATTTCCCTCTTAACCTTTTTGTTTTGCTTTATTTTACAGTTTGCCCAGCTGGTGTCTGTCTACAAAACTTTGGGTCCAGAGAAGTTCCCTTTAATTGAGCAGACCTTCTACCCAAATCACAAGGAAATGGTATGTGCAAATATCAATGCTAAATTTACTTCATGTCTCTGTAGATGTCACTGGAAAGCAGGGACTGCAAACACACAATTAATTTCTCCCATTTACTGTCTATTTTAAAAGTAATTTTGGAAGCTTTCAGAGGGATGCTACTGGGTGACCACTTGAAAGCACTGTAGGGGCTAACTGAAAATTTTCAGGTGTGAAAGTAGTGAATTTTTCAGCTCACCACCTCCAGATCTTTAAGAGACTAAATGCTTATAAAAACTGCATTTTCAGCCTAGTCCTTTGTGGTATGTACCAAATGTTTGTTATCTTTGTAGATGGTGCACAAGGCTGTGTGCCTGCCAGTGTACAACTTTTGACCTCATCTTAAATCAGGGTATTTGTGCCAGGTGATCCTCAAGTACCTGAGCTGACATCCCCAGTCCCTTGCAGATGTGTTCATAAAAATAAGAGTTGTGACCTTTACTTGTGACCTGTTTTATGATGCAGACTTTTTTTTTTTTTTTTACTTTTCTCATGATTTCTAAAGAGATTTTTTTTTTCCTGAGTTGATTTTTCTGGAGGAAATCTTTTCAGCATGAATGGAAGCTGGAGGGAGGCTACTTGCTGATTGACTAGACTAGCAGAGGAGCATCAGATCTCCCTAGAACTGAATCCTTTCAGAATGTCACACAGCTGTGACAATTGCACAGACTTGCTACAAATCTCAACCTGCCTGTGTAAAGTCCCAGGCTGTAATTGTTGTCTGTCTTGAGACCCTAGCTAGCATTTTATTATCATAGGTGGCATCTAAGAGCAGCACCTGGCTCAGTTTTTCTCTGAAGTCATCTTTTTGCCACATCTCTCTCATCTTTTGGTGATAAACAGTGTTGGTGCCATGCTGTATGGTTGGATGTGCTGCCAGGGTGGCAGGATGGCTCTTCATGCTGCTTTCCCAGTTCTCTCTGGTTTCCTCTCTCTGGTTTTCCTGCTTTTGACTTGCAGGTGTTTCCTTTTGTCCTGTGTCACACTTCTGCAAAGAGCTGTCACCACAGTTCTGTGCTCAGGAAATGGAAAGCTACACAGAAATTTTGTAGCTACAAGAGACCATGGTTCTGATCTGCTGGGGAAGATCTAAATATTGTTCCACACAGTCAGATCTTTTCAGAGTGGAAGGAGGTTTTGTTGATGGGTTTTTCAGGAAAATACACAACTTTGTGAAATTTGTAGTTTTTTGATGCAAAGGAAGTGTTTTGCCCTGAGGCTTCATTTATAAGAGGCCATGAAGCAGAACCACATCTCATCATCTGCAAGATGCTTTTTTTAATCAGTAATAAGTTTTGTATCTCCATTCTCCTGAGAATGGCCAAGATTAAAGCTGGTTTATCATTTCCTGCATGCAGTTTATTGTTTTTTCTTCATTATTTTATCTGCTATTATTCAGGCTCCCCAGGGCAGTGGTCATGGCACCAAGCCTGACAGAGTTCAGGGAGCAGATGGATTATGCTCTTAGTCCTGGTTTAGTATCAGGGACTCCTTCAGGAGCTGGGACCTGGGCTCAGTGATACTTATGGGTCCTTTCTAGCTTGAGATATTCTGTGATTCTATGATTTTTGATTTTTTTTTTTTTGTTATTTTAAAGCAGGTCTGTTTAATGCATTGCTAAATTGCAATACACAGAACCAAAGAAAATATCCTGTTATTTGGGGACAAGAATTGATGTGCTAATTTTTAATTTTTACACAGTATGACCCTGTAGAAGGTCTAAGGAGTTCAGTTTCAAGCTGTGTCTTGAACCACTGATTGAATTCACATTTAGTCACAGAACACAAACAAGAAAGTGTCTTAAGGCATATTCTGCCTAAGAGTGTAAGAAATGTTTCAGTGCTTTCTCCCCCTTCTATCCCTCCACATTACTCATTAAAATTCTGTTGTCTTTTGTTTCAACTTTTGAGTGTTAATATTCTCCTCTGCTGAGTAATTTTTTACTTATTTCTAAATTATGAATGTTAATCAGGAGAAAATGACTGCACTTTGGTACTGCATTGTCATACATGATTTAGAGGTGCTGAAATAACTGACTGTGATGACTGAAGCTCATTCCTTGATTTTTTTCCTTCTGAAGAAATCATTTGGAACTTTGTGGCTTGAAGCATAATGGGGCAACAGGACACAAGATAACATTTTATTCAGTTTTCTAGAATGGGGTGTAAAATGACCTGAGTAGCAGTCTTCTAGCTGATGAAATCATATGGTGCTGTTAAAATTTTGTTTTTTGGGGTTTTTTAACACTGTTTATTAATAGCTGGCCTTATTTGCATTTACTTTTACAGTATTTGGTTGAAAATAATGTCTGGTGGTTCCTCTTGTGTTCCTTCCTTTCCTTCTTATTCTCCACATTGAAACCTAGAGCTGTCCCACTCCCCACCCAGTGCAAACCAGTTGGGGTGGAGGGTGGGGGAAACAGGGGAAAACTCCAAATCCCAGAGAATTGGGTGTTCAGCCCAGTGTGCCAGAGGTGGGGCTGTGCTTTTTCTTTTGCTTCTTTCATACCATGGTGATCATTGGTGCTGAGTCCTTAGAGGGCAATAAAAGGTAAATAAACAAAGATGCCATTCTTTTGTGTAAAAATGGAGCTGCTTTAATGAAACACTTTTTGAAACAGAAACATTCATCTCAGACTGATTAAAAACTATACAAAATGCTGTAAGGCTTTTTGAACTCACTGCTAGCTGAGTCATATATACAGCCTTTCCCTCAGTAATTAGTTCCTTTTATTTCACTACATTCCCACCTCCTATGTTCTCTGTCATGAAAAGAAACCTGGCTTTTTCAGCTGTTGGACAATTTAATTAAAACTTATCTGGAAAGCTGAGAAAAAGCCAGCAATATTGAAGGTGAGTTTTTTCCACCCTTCACCTGGACAGTCTCCCTTCTCTGTTTTTTCCCCTCACTTGGATCATAAGTCATGTGAGTCATTTCCAAATTAAATTTGTACCAGGCTGTATTTCTTCTCTAACCTTTCACATGACACATCCAACAGTTTCAAGGAGTAAAAATAAAATGTTGTAAAAATAATCTGCTGTTGAGAATACATCAAGGTCACTACTGTAAAAATCTTGATAGGAAAATAACATATTCATATTGTTGCATTGTAGTTAATAGTTTTCATTATTTTATCAGTGCTGAATCTGAGGGAAAACAGAGATTCACTCCAAAAGGGATTTTGTAAAGCTTTTCTTGTCATATTTACTGATACAAAACCCAAAAAATCTTTGTGCCATCCATTGTGGGAAGTTTGGCCAGATTTATGCTCAGACAGAAATCCAACTGCTTGACCATTCATCTTGAAATAGCTCATATGGGATATTTTATGGCAGGTCAAATATAAAAGCTTTTTAAAACCTTTATAGGCTTTATAGATTTTTAAAAGGTTTTTAAAGGTTTTTAAAACTAATTATGGCATGCAGTCCATGGAACAGCTTATTCATAAATATCCAAGGAAACAAATACTTTTACAAGGTGCATAAAGAAGGCCATCTGAGTTGGGTTAGTTGAGTTTAGGGTCTACTTACTTTAAAAGTGAAGGAGAAAGACTATATTCAGTAAAAATGCAGAAAATATCTGTTTGCTGCAGAGTGCTATTCAGAAGATACCATTAGATCAAAATGGATCTGGAAACAAATGTTACACTGAATATTTATTAGCCACGTGCTTGGTTCAGAGTTTGTATGGTTATTAAGGCTTGTCTGGGAATAGTTTTGGTTTGCCATGAGGAAATAAGCCCTGTTTTTTAAGTCTTTCTGTAAAGTAGTAACATAAAGGCACAGCACTGACAGTAAATTACAGTGTCCATGTTGTCTCTGCAGTATCAGTTCTTGTTTTGAAGATATGCAGCCTTTTAATTTCATTTTTGCAAGTGGCCAAAATAAGTCTATGGTCCAAATTAGTGGTAGGTAAATTTTTTCTTTGTCTTTAGGAAAGCAGAAAATGAGCTCAACTTTACACTGGGCAGCACAAGTGTGTGGTGTTTTCATTTAGGAGTGTAAATGTAACCATCAAAACTGATTTAGAGTAAATAAAAAAGAGAAGTGTTGACTATTAAGGGACATGAATTCCTCAGAGGAGTAACTGCCTTTTTTCCTGTTGGACTTGCACCAGTTACACTTCAATGGAATTGCAGAAGTGTAGCCACAAAAACAAACAAAAAAAAAGTCAATTTATTTTCACAAAAGTTCCCAAACTTTTGTGCTGTGTTCTATCCTTTGAATATGAAGTCATGCAGTTGACAAAATAAACATTAGAAACTCAGGATGCCATAAAAATAATTTATACAGGGATTTTTTTTTTGCAAGTAGACATAATATCCAATGGAACACACGTTAGGGTGTGACAAGATGTGAGGGACAAGCTGAATTTTATGGGCAAACCACTGCTTTGTTGAAGTGAGTAGAATTAGAGGTGCCTGTACTTAAAGATGTCCCTATTTTCTTTGCAACTTTAAGTCCTGATGATTTTTAAGGAGGGCTTGGAAGGACCCTTGAGCTGCTGGGCAGGAACAGCCCTGGGTGCCCTGGAAATGCCCCCCTCAGGTCAGCAGGAGTGAGCCAAGTGTTTGTGTTCAAGCTTTGCAGAGTCCTGAGCTAACCAAATGACAACAGAAGTAACTCAATTGCTGCCTGTTGTTCTAAATTCTCATGTGGGGAATACACAAGGGTAATTTGTAGCCAAATTTGAACTGAAGTGAGAAAAATGGTGAGAATTGGAGAGAATGAAATATGCCAGAAGAGGAACAGTGTGACAGTTCCCATCCAGTTTCTAGGACTCAGGCTAAACTTTAGGCAGAACTGTCTAAACTTTGGCATTTACTGAAATAATTTCTTAAGTTTTGCCACTGTGACTTGTGCTACTTTTGTAAACTGAAATATGAAATAAGTTGCTAACTACACTAATCAGTTCATAAAAGGTCAGACACTAAAAGCTGAAAGGCAAAGTATGTTGTACCACTTTTGTGGTACAACAAGGTCATGAGTTACCAAACTCAGTAGGACAGAGTACAATGGGTATTCAGGAGTGAAAAATCAGTAATGAAAATTTAAACTAGGAAATATGGTCAGATATTTGAGAGCTGTTTAGAAATCATTTTCAATTCAAGTTAATATCTATTGCATGTATTTTTACATCAGTTCCATGAGTTGCTAATCCAGGATTTTTAAGTGTGCTGAAATACAGTGACCTAGTGACATATTTAGAGAGCTGGTATCAAGTTCTACGACTGCCATGGTGGTGGATGGGATTTCTTTAAATATGAGCAGTTTCAGCCTTTCATTATTTGTGTTGCTCCCATAAAACACTGAAGCGTGAGAACATCTGGCTTTTCCTTCAACAGGGTATAGCTCATCCAGAGGAATATTCAGCTATGGGGTAAAAGGATTTGGATTATCAAGGCTGGTTTTTAACTTAGTTGTCAATAAAAGTTACAACTCTGTAGATAACAAAAGCTGTGACATAACTAACATCTAGAACAGGGAGCAGAGATTGTTTAATCACTGGAGTGTTCAGCGTGCTTCAAGAGATTAGGAAAAACAGGGGGGGTTGAATTTTTTTTTTATAGTACATTGTTATAATACTTTACATATACACTGTACAATAATTCTTTTGTATCAGAAGACTTTCATACAGAAAAAAAACCCCAACAACCAGTTCTATAAAACATTCCGTAGTTCATCAGAAAGATTTGGAATAAACCACGGGGTCTCTTAACCTGTAGGTTAACAGAAGCAGGGGACAAAATTCTGGCAATTCTTTTGTTCTTGTACATTCATATTGGAAAAAAGGAAACTTTTGTTTTGCCTTGGAGGACACAGAGGAGCATTCTCAGCTTGAGCCTCCCTGTGCAAAGCATCACTTTACAGAGTAGCTACCTCCAGGAGATTTGTTCCTCATCTTGCGTGAGCGCCGGTTCCACGGGCTGGGATTTCAGCTGGGAAGGACAATTTGGTTTTGTTTCTAAGCAAGAGCTACATTGGAGGGTGTACAGTTCAAAGCTGTGAGCGTGCAGTGTTGGATGGAATTGGACTCCAAGGCTTTTTCAGGAGCCATCAGTTTAAGGTTCACTGATATCAATAAATTCTTTCTCAGGGGGGGGACCGCCTCGGTACCAGCTGCAGGTGCCATCACTTCTCTTGATGCAGGCATAGTGCTTGGCTTGGTGCCCATACAGCTTCCTCTCTATCAGCCAGTCTGTCCAGAGGCATTCATTTGGTGCAGTGATGGAGCAGGGCACCATGTAGCAGGTAGTAATCTAAAGGGGAAGGAGCAGATTGGTTCAGCACATGGCAGGTGTATAAAACCCCAGCTCCCAGCAGTGGAAGCTGCTGGTGCGTTTGGTTCTGGACTTACTTTGCAGCCACAGCCCATCTGATATCTCTGATTGAGGCTCTTCTTTTGAGACAAGGATAAATCATCCCATGGCTCAATGTAGTTGCATAAGTGGATGAGGACTTTGCCATCACTCAAAATTTGCCCTAGAGCATGGAAAAGAAGAAAAATCAAGCAAGGAATTTTGGCTTCAAAATCGCAAAAATGCCTCCAAGTTTTTAACTCACTGCCCCAAATTAGCCACATGGCACACTTCTTTTCTAGGAATGGAATTGTAACAGGGAGAACCATTCTGCTGATTGCAAGCTGGATGAATGTTACAGGTTTAAGAATGGTATTTTTCAAGAGCTGTGGATAATCTGCCAGCAGAGGGTGGATACAAATGCAGTAGCAGCTTAAACTAGATTTCAGGACTCTATAGAAAAATCTGTAATTGCTTAGAACCCCAAGTCTGCTTACAGCTACACATGAACTGTCTCATGAAACACTTGCATTCCTGTGAAAATCAGTACTGTTGGAGTTTAAAGAGTTGTGACATACTAACTAATTGCATAGCTACTGGCTTTGACTTCCTTTGAAACTGCTTGAAGATCTTCAGATGAAGGATGGAAAATGTAAGATCACAGTCTGATTACAGCTTTACCAAATTTGTACATCTCCTTGTGTTTGCATCATTTAGTACTTAAATATATATATTTTTTAACAAGGATTGGCATATTTTTCCAAAGTCAATTTTAAGCATTTAATTCTAGTTTCATAGGTACATTAGTAGTGTTAGATTTTACCTGTCAAAAGATACTGCTTTTTGTTGTTAGCATCTAGTTTCACTCCACAGAGTGATGAATCAAAAGGGGTGTAGACATACTGGACATCCTTCAGCTTTTCAAATCCTTTAAACATCTGAAAATTAGCAGAAACAGAAAGTAAGTAGTGGAAAACAATCATGAAAAAACAGTTGCAAATGACAGCTGGAAGAAGTAAATTGGCCATCTCTAAAAAGGCTCTGAAATCTGAATTTGTATGAGGAAATACCAACAATTAGACCCCTTCTCTATGAAATGAAATGTCTGTGATTTTTAGAAGGAAATTAGGTTTTAATTTTTTAAAAATTATAGGTTCTAAAATGTGTTTTTTCAGTACTTTTAGTGGATCTTTGAGTTATATTCTACCACTACCTTCCATCTATGGGTAACGCAGACACAGCCTTCACCTCATCACTGAGAGATGAATTTATCAACTTATTTATACAGAAAATTTGCTCTTTGTCACTCACATGAAACATGCAAAGAGATTGACCATTGCTCTTGTATTTTCATTAAAGCAAGCTGCTTTTCCACATCCAGAATTTTCCCCAGTGCAAGCTTCTCAAATAACTGCTGGCAGCTGGGACCCAGCTCTCAGAATTGCTGGGCTGGGGGGAGAACCAGAGCCTGGGAAGCCTTCAAATGGGCTGCTCCTTAGCCAGCATCTCCAGCTATGAAAATCCTGCCCTTAGCAGATCAAACCAAGGAAGCATAAGATGCTAAATCAACTTCAAGATGCTTGTCATCACCTGGGGTGACATCACCAAGCCCTGGTCCCCCTGGGGCCTCTGCTCAGTGACGTGGTGCTGTGTGCTGACAGCTCAAAGCTCCCCAAGACAGGCTCTCCCCTCTCCAGCTGGCCTCACTGGAAAATGTTTTCATCTTACTTGAGTTCCCTCAGGAGATTTAAATAGTACAAAAAAATTACACAGTCATACGTTGATTTTTATTTTTTTTTTCCCCTCAAGGCTTATTTATTGACTTTAAAAAAAAAAAAAAGCCAAAGCTGTTGTCAGGGAACTTCTGGTCCAAATATATCAGATGTGAGTTTGAAATACTTAGTAGGAAAAACAGACACACCAAATGAAAACCCAAACCAGTATCACAGAATCACAGAATGCTTTGGGTTTCAGGGGATGTTAAAGCTCATCCAGCTCCAACCCCCCTGCATAGGCAGGGACCCCTCTCACCAGCCCAAGTTGCTCAAGGCCCCATCCAGCCTGGCCTTGAACCCTTCCAGGGAGGGGGAAATTTGCACAAAGCAGGGGTAGAAATAATAGAAAAATCTATATCAAAATGCAGATGTGTCACATTTTATTAGCCAGAAGACATCTGGTAGGTGGGGCCAGGCAGGAACAGGCTGCACATGTGCTCTGCAGCATCTTGCCTGCCCCAGCACCTCAGTCACAGCTTTCCTTACTCCTGCTCAGAGCCATTCCATCCCTGACATCTTTGGAACTTGAATCCACAGCTGCTGCTGCTGCCTCCAAATCTGGATTATTGAGGGTGTGGGTGCCAGGCACAGATCTGTCCTTCATAGTGACTCTGTGGGCTGGCCAGGTCTCCTCTGAGACTCCACACTCAGAAACCTTTGGTTAGGCTGCAATGTAGAGGAGGGAACAACTTTTCTTTTAGTATGTCTCTCACTCCTGTGTAAATGAACAGTAGGGGCAATGTGCAGGCAGCACAAATTGATTTAACTGTAGGAAAAATAGGTATAATGGAGATCTAGGCAATATTTAGATGAGTTTGCTGTTTGTTTTTGTGAGGGTTTTCTTCTTAGGTTGGTTGAAGTTTTTTTGAATTTACATCTCTGGCCCAGCTCTGGTTTTGACCTGGATATTGATTAAAGCATTTCTTAAGACTTTAATGCCCTGTTTAATTCAGTAAATTATATTTGATTGTCTCAATCATATTATCTCAGCTGCTGATGCTGTGAATTCTGCCTCTGTTAAGGGGTAAGATGGCTGGATCAGGTCCCCAAATTTATATCTGGGGTTCTGGTAGGGCTTTGTTGAGTCAGGAAAACAGGGGCAGGGTTTGGGAGAACAGAAAGCCTGGTACTAAAGGCTCTGTTGCCACAGTCCCTGTGCTGCTGAGGTGGGTAACCAGGACCTGTTGCTATAACATTTTAGAATATTTTCTTTTAAGACTACCTGGAATACTTGGTGTGTCTTGGGCACATTCCTGTTAAATACATTCTTCTTTCTTCCTCACTCTCTAAAACTCTGAATTCAGCTACCCCATGGCTTATTTTCTCAGCTTCTCATGGTGACTGATGTTTAGCTTTAAAACCAGTTGTGCTGGAAATGGTGGTGGTGTTGTGTTCCCATGTATTGC
The DNA here is from genome assembly GCF_036169615.1 of Heliangelus exortis. Taxonomy (NCBI): domain Eukaryota; kingdom Metazoa; phylum Chordata; class Aves; order Apodiformes; family Trochilidae; genus Heliangelus; species Heliangelus exortis. The sequence continues at coordinate 2,678,934 of NC_092433.1, forward strand.
ATGGGAAATACTTGGCAGTTTGGCTTAAATTGGTTTTATTTGGTAGAATGTTTGGGTTTCACATATAACAGCAACATCTTGGGCTGATGTTGATACCCTGATGGTGTAGGACAGTGTCACAAAATGGCACTTTTTCTATATTTGGGTGGCTCTTCAGAATAAGTATGGTGGCCAAGCTGATAGCAGTAGTGTTATGAAGACAAATACTCAATTGCATAAAAATAATGGATTTTCTTATCCCTTGGGTATCACACTGTAAATGTCACAATTTAAAAAACGTATGGCTTCTTAATGTATGAAAGATGAATAAAGCCCATCATTATTCTTTTCTTCATTTCTGAAAATGAATTAAAAAATAATATACAACGTTTCTGTCTAAAAATACCAGTGTTCTAATGCTAAACCTACTGCACTGGTTTTCAAACAACAAATCTAGTTTTTGGAACAGGAGTAGCATAAACCAGGGGCACTAATTATGTTATAATATCTTGTTAATTTGATGTTATAATGTCAGAGATTAATGTATAAGAGAAGCTCTGGGGCACTTGGCTGGCTTCCCAGGGGCAGTAAAACGTAACCATTAGAGGTTCTGTGCTTCTCTTGCTACAGGGGAGAATTGCTGAGGGGAGTGCAAATGTGGCTTTGAAAATATTCACCCAAACTAACCCTGGGTTGATGAGAATATTTTAGCTAGATAAGTCTTGGAGCTCGAATGAGATGATTAGGGAGTCTGTTCTTAATTTCCATGGGCTATAAAGTGAGTTTTTAGCATATCCCTGGCAAGCCTGGAGACTATTTTACCATTTGATACATGCTTTGGGTTTAGATTCTTTTAAACTATCAGCTGAGAGAAAGGGGAAGAAGCAGTGTTGGTCAAGTTACTGCTCTGATCAACATAGTTCTTGGTTGTTGAGGAAACAGACAGACAAATGAGGCCACAGGTCCATGAAGCTGGGAGTGAATATCTCTGACAGGCTGTTTCTGTGATGGTCTTTGTCAGTCTTTGAGGAGCCAGATCTGGCTGATTGTATGCAAAATTACACTATTCCAGTTGTTGGCTTTACACTGTTTAAAAGCAGGAGCAATTTAAAACTCAATTTATGTGACTTGATGACTTTACAGTCTTATCCACAGCACTTCCCTATTAAACTTCTGTTAATTTAGAAGTATTTCTCAATATTTTTTCAGTATAAAAATATATAAATTTTAAAATTTATATATTTAAAAAATATATAAATAAAAATTTTTTCAGTCCTCTTTAATTTGTCTGCCACCTCAAAACTATCTGCTCAGACTACAGGAGGTTACATCACTCTTTGCCAGCTCCTGTCTGATTTACCAGGCTGAGGCAAAGTTGCTTTCTGGATTTGCTTCACGACCCATCCCACGAGAGCTCTGCAGTTTCCAGAAGCTGCTGTTTGCTCTCCCACTCTGGGTTGCAGAGGTTTCAAACAAAAATCCTTTCATTGGGTTTGTTGGAGCTGGGCCCCAGCACAGCTGAGCAGCCTCTGTGCCAGCCTGGGAGCCTCAGCTCCTACCTCCTCTTAACCCTCTTCAAGCCAGCAGAAAGAATTGGGAGGGGGGGATCATTAAGACCCATTTGCCTGTTGTCTAAACTTGTCTGTAACTGATGTAGAGCATCATTTATTAGGAAAAAAATCTTTCTGGAATGCCCTTCCTTGCTGACTTGCCTTCTGAAGTGTGAGGTTACTCAGGTGTTTCAGGGCAGCAACAGAAAATTGAAGCACTAGTGGGAGGAAGGAGAACTGGTCTGGTATTTATCTACTTATTTCTATAAAGAAACGTTTGAAAACATCCTTAACAGTTCAAAAAGACAGAAAGTGGCAGATGGTGAAGAGTTTTGGTGTTTGTTTGAACGAGGTGAAAAAAACTGGGCTTGTTGAAATTGCTATAAAACCTTAACTTGTGTGATAATCACCCCTGTGAATATTTTGAGGGATTCTTATTTTTCTTTGTAAAAGTCCTGTGAGATTATCTACCAAGGCAAGCTGAAGGACTGGAATTTTTTTGAAAGCTGTTCACAGTGATCTCCTGAAGTGCTCCTAGTAAATGTGCTAATGCCAGTCTATACAGGGACCACAAAATAATATTCTGTGAAAAGTGGGAGCTAACAAAACTTAAAATAAATGAGCAAAAGAGACCATCAATTGATAAATTCCAACTGAAAGACATCAACCATTTGTTGTGTATTTTAGAAACAGGGAGATCCCAATCTTATTTACATCAGTGGTGTTTTGATGGTGACTTGAAAGGGATCAAGATATCTCCTCTTATAAAGTACATGAATGGATACATCTCCTTATTGGAGCTGAGCAAATAAAGGAAAAATCCTCTGAGATTCTGAGTGGAGCTTTGAGTGCTCCAACTTTGTGTTTGCTTTCCTAGCAGCATTGATACAAATGGAGTTTTGTTTATATGGATATCAGGAAAGGACTCCTCTTACTGCAAATACCCTGTTTGCTTATGAATCAAGGTCCTTGCTGTTTCAGCTGGGGCTCCTTTCCTGTGTTTGCAATGTTTGCTTTAAACTTCTGAAGAGCTGCAAAATCATAATGCAACAGAGATGATCGAGTCTAGACCAGAAGCAGCAAATTAAACACCATTCCTAGGCTGAAGGAGCATAAATTCTTCATAAAGCAGTTGTGCATAACAATGATTTTCATAATTTCATTGCAGTATAGTTTAACAAGTAGGTCGTGAAGGTCAGTGAAGGTCAGAACAGCTTTTTTTTTTTTTTTTAAATCCTTGCTTTGCTTTGTTCTGTGTAATTCACCCAGGTCTAACTGGGACTTGTATTAGCTTAGAGCACTTCTGGCTAAACTGAAATTATTACACATATGTTATCAGCATTGAACTTCAAAGTAGCTAAGTGATTCCATGTACCTTTATTTGTTTGATTTCATACCGGATCATTTTGTGGGTATCAAGAGGATCATCACTGGCAGGAACCACCTTTTCACTGGATATTTTTGCTCTGATCACTGTAACAGAGAAAAGGATTTAAAGGCAAATAAGCATAATGCCTAATTTTACAAGCAACAGTGAAAATCATATTGATAGATTTTGGCATTGGGTTTACACTTAGCTAGAAGTAAATTTTAAGACTCGTTGGTGTAAGAACACTAAATTGAGTTGAAAATAAAAAGAAGTGGGTTGCCTGTGATAGAAATCTGAGTTTTCAGGAACCTGGGAGTTGGGTACCACTCAGTTTTGTCAAAAACTGCCCATCAAAGTCTTCGGATGACTTGAATCCCATAACATTTTAGAAACCATCCACCATTATAACTAGGAGGCAAAGGAAGAGGACACTCTGTACATGAAACAGGAATTGTTGATCAGTTTAATAAACTTGATATTTACACTCTGAAAGACTGCCAGGAGAGATAAAAGCTGCAATTTTATGTATGAAATCAGAAGACAAGAACAGTCTTTGATTCACTGTCCTGAGACTACAGCTTCCAGCATTTTTCTTAATATGTCGTTGCTTATGTTAACCTGTGGAAAGAAATTATTCCCTCATTTGACACATTTTATTTCCTAATATTAGGAAATAAACCTAATTTTATTAGGTTTTAACCAAGGAATTTTTTTGAAAGAAGAAATTATTTGCTTTCCTCTCTGAGGCATCTTGTATATACTGTTTAAAAGAAACCAGGACCATTAGGCACAGAGAATAATAGGATTTGGGGGATATTCTATATGTCCATAATCCCTCTGGGGACTTCTACCCCAAAAAAAGTATTTGAAGTCCTGGTTTTGCTCAGTTCTGGATGACCACTCTTGCAGCCCCTCTGCAGGTGTCCTTGTAGAACCCACAGTCTGTATCTGCATAGAGGGAAGAGTGGCAAAGGCTGGACCAGGGCCACCCAAACCCCACACCCACCCCAAGGCCAGTGTGCACTTGGGCAGAGATGGAACTGTGCCAGGACCATCTGCATTTTTGGGTGGGAATAGTTGGATTTGCTCTGTCTGCCCCAGGTATTGCTTGAGGCAGCGACCAGAACACACTCTTCAGCACAAGGGCAACTCTCAAGCACCTTCTTTTTAATTTTGTTTTTATTTTTCAGGGTGAAAGGAACCATTCTATCAAAATGAGTATGAAATGGGCAGGGTGTTTCACAGAATAAGTGAAAAGCCTTCAGAGCTCTTGTCCAACCCCTTGCTCAGCTTTTTTAGTACACTGAGGGCTGTGTCCAGCCCTCCAGCTCTGGGGATTTGGTTGACTTTCTGCTAGCCAGGGATGCAGATTCTGCAGCCTTCCTCAGCCCCTGTTCCAGTGTCTGACAACTCTTACAGTAAATCCCATGCTTCCACTTCACTGAAAAAAAACCCCAACCAACTCAAGCTGATGCAGAGGAAATTTTTTTCAACCTCAAACTCATGCTTTTCCCCAAAAAGCATCTCATTGGTAGGTTGGCCTCTAAACATCATATCTAAAGGAAAGGAGGAAGAAATCCAGATTGCTGTTTTCCTTACAGCCAAAAAGAGGTCAGTCTAATCTAATAGTGGGCAATTCTCATTTCCTCACTGACTAGCAGAGCAAACTAGATGTAATAATCAGCACAACATAGACTCCTACAGCTTCAAAACCTGAGTCCTCAAGCTTTTGGCATGGTGCTGCCTCCTCCCAAGCCTTTTAAACTCTTTAAAGGACCTTTTTAAATGTATGGGTTGGACTGGAAGAGTTCTTTCAAGTATGAACAGCAAATTCCTCAGTTCTAATGGTAAGTGGCAGCATCTCTTTAATCATCTGCACATGTGCTATGTCCCCACAAATTAACAGGATTTCTCCAGGGCTTTGATCTCATTCCATGACATGCTGTTTACACAGGAAATCTTTTCCTGCCTTTTCAGTACAAACATTGGTAGGATGGTTAAAGCAGCTTTCCCTCTTATGTACAACATTGAAACATTACTCATTTTGATATTTTTAATGAATTCTGCTTGTTGGCCTCTGAGAGGAACATGCCAGATGACCACTCAGAGGGTCTCCATGGAGTTATGTGAGGCTGAAATCAGTGCTTTCTCATTCAGAGATCTTTTTCTGGGTGTGTAGAAGAAAATGGTGCCTATTTTTACATTGTGTGTATTTCATACATATGTTTGTTTAAAAGAAAGCTTCCAGATGGCAGAGGAAGACAAAATTATGATTTTTCTTTTGAACAACAAGACAGGTTAATTGTCACAGCATGTCTAAACCTTTAGTCATTTGGGTTTTACTTTTCTCCTGAAACAAGATTCAAATGCTCACAGATCTTATGGGCCTCTTAATCCTTCTAAATTCTCTTTTTTTTCTGTGCTTTAATATTTTTTTTTTCACTCAGTGTCGTCAAGCTGTCTCCTGAAACCTCTTATTCATGTGGTTGCTTCTGTTTTTAACCACAAGCACTTCCTGGTGGAGCATTCCTGGGCTGCCCATCTCCCTCTCCTCACTCGTGGTTCAGAGGGAGGGGATAGCTTAGGATTCCTCCTCGTCTGCACTTCTTTTCAAGACATGGTTTTAAGTATACCATGGCTGGCTTGGCTTCTCCTCTCTTTGGCTGAGAACAGCCTCAGCTTGTTTAGGGTAATAATGTCATTTTATCTGTCAGGCAGTTATTGGTTCCTTATGAGGAATTTGCATGGATGAAATACATATGCATTGCCTTCAGATTCTGAGGCCAGGAATTCAGTCTGCTTCCAATTCGTTCTGCATTAAAAATATCTCCTGTTCCACAAAAGAAATTCATTCTAATACTTAAGTAGGAGGATGTGGCATTTTCTTGGGACCACTGTCCCATAATTCATGGCACTGTGATAAAATGTAGGTTGTCTCAGGTGACTGAGCTGGAAGGAAGGTCACAAACTGGAACACAGGAGGTTCAACCTAAACACGACCTTATGGCAACCTCAGAGCAACCTTCCAGTATCTGAAGGGGCTACAAGAAAGCTGGGGCTGGGCTTTTTACACAAGTGTGTAGTGAGAGGACAAGGGGAAATGGGTTAAAACTTGAAGAGGGGAGATTTAGGTTAGGCTTTAGGAAGAAATTCTTTAATTTGAGGGTGCTGAGCCCCTGTCCCAGGTTGCCCAAGGAAGCTGTGGCTGCCCCATCCCTGGCAGTGTCTCAGCCCAGGTTGGATGGGCTTGGAGCACCCTGGGCTCTGGGATGTGTCCCTGCACATGCAGGGGTTGGGAATGGATGAGCTTTAAGGTCCCTTCCAACCCAAACCAGGCTGGGATTCTATGAGGAAGAATTTCTTCACTGTAGGAGTAGCAGAGCTCTGGCCCAGGCTGCCCAGAGAGGTGGTGGAGTCTCCATCCCTGGTGACATTCCAAACCCACCTGGATGCCATCCCATGCAGCCTGCTGGATAAGCCTGCTCTGGAGGTTTGGTTGGATGATTTCCAGAGGTCCTTTCCAGTGTCAGGACATTGTGTGGTGCTGTGAAGCTGCTGTGCTAGGATCCTGGGGGTCAGGGGTAGCCTGGGCACAGGAATCATGCCAGGAGCTGCTGGCTGGGGTTGTGGTCAGAGCAGGACCAGACCTGGTTAGTAAATCAGCCTGGCTATTGGACACTCATTATTAGAAATGCTTTAGGGCTATTTTTATTCCTACCTTCCTGATTAATAGTCAATCTCTCCCAAGAATTTCTGCATCAACAAAAGATAACTTGGAACTGGGTAAAGGGCAGAATTTATTCAGGGTGTGAGCAGCTATATTTGTGTTTATACAGTCAGGGTGGCTCTTATACAACACAGAAGTGTTTATATACAATAAGGGTAGAAAATTAGGCACTAACAACATCTTGCCCAGACCTGTCTGGTTTCTCTTTGAAATCAGCTGTGCTAATTCTTTTTCTGTAAATAAACTGTACCCTCACCTTGCATACTAGAGATTTTTATATGATAATGAGGATCTACTTATGCTAGAGACTTTTTTTACAGGAAATTTACTGCCATGACATTAATTTTACCACACTGCAGTGACACAGGCAATGAAGTATTTTTTTATCAAAGAGGAGACCCACAGAATGGAGTGGTGAACTGGTTATAGAATCAGAATAACAGAAATCCTCACCCTTAGTCCACTGCAGTTCCTAAGTTGCCTAGCTATTGTTTTTTTAGAATTTGAGTTACATTAATGAAGGGAAAGCAGTCAGTGAAGAATCTCTCTTATCTTTGCAAGTTAGTATTAATAAATAATGTACTTCACAGAGCATTATTGTAATAATACAATAAAACTACAAATTTTAGGGTTATACTATTTAGCCTTTTTCCTTAACCTATTGGTCATAGTACTATTGTTTGAAGACAGGAAACTTCACTCAGCAAAAATGATCAGTTTTATTACTCCTTGCCTGATTCCCATTGGAAGCAAAATATTTCACCATCTCCAGAATTAAGAGAGACTTACAGATTATTGTGATGGATGCATCCAGTTTGGAATATTAGCTGCACTGGAGTTTTCACTGGATCAGTGATAACTGGTTTAATACCTGTAATTCATAAATTAGGATATTATTTGGTTAGGGAGCTGCAGCTTAATGCAGAACTCCCTCATGAATGAACTCCAGTCCTTCCACACCATGTGGGGCAGTGAATAGCAGGACAAGGTTGTCCAGACTGGGATGCTTTAACTGCTTTTTGTAAAAATAAGGGCTAAAACCCTACATCACTGGCACTGCACCACAACCAGGCAGCCACCTAAGCTGCAAGAAAAACTCTTATTTCTTCCCCATCCTTTCTGCTGAGTGTTCTTGCTGCTTGGGGCAGGTCCACCCTCCCTAAGGAAACCAAAGCAGTGGGTCCTGTCTTGTCCACTTAACTACATCCCCCCCTTCCAGATGTGGGATCAGAAGTAGGAGCAGCAATCTCCTTCCAAGAGGCAGCTTGGGGAAGAGCCTGTGTTGCAGTTGTAGCCTCCAGTTCACTTCAGACCAAGTTACAGGCTGTGGCACAGCTATTGGAATGGAAATTTAAGCATCATTTTTAAGCAGTCTTACTCTCCAGAGAACAGGGAAGTTTCTTTCATATCACAGGAGTTTATAATCAGAGTCAGCTTTTCCACAAAAGCCTTGAAATGAGAATTAAAATCTGTGTTGACAGGAAAAGCAAGGTGTAAGTAAAAGGTTGTGACAATGGCTTGTGGAGCTTTTTTGGTTCTGGTCTTTGATTGCCTAAGTTTAGCCCTTTCACTTAATTACCTAGAGTACAATGAGTGATTTTTGAGCATTTCTTTCTACCTTTCTCTCCAATGCTGGTCACTTCAGTCACACTTTTGTCTAGCAGGGAAAAAGGCACAAGGAGAGGGATCTCAATCAAAGTGTTTTATTGTTCTGTTGGGAGCTGAGGAAGGCATTGCAAATCTTTGTAGGAACAGAAGAAATCACCCAAATGTGCAAAACTAGAAAACAAAGGTGGTTTTCTGAAATTCTGCATCAGTCAGCATAATGCAGTATGAAATAAAGCAGAACGAGGGCCACAGAATATGTGTGTACATAATTCTGAATGTTCCTATATTCAAATAACCTTTTATATATATATAATAATGTCCAAAATGAAAACATTGACATACATGATATGCAGCTTTCTCCTCACCTTTCTACTATATGTTTATTTATAATTTTACTTATAATTTTACACCTCTTTGGGGTGCAGTGGCTGAAACTTCCTACATAAACGTATCCAAAACCTTGGAGGATTTGCTCTCCACAGAGACCTGGAGCTTGTTCAAAACTTAATGTTTCAATTTAAAAGTTGTTCTTGTCTAAAAGCCTTGCTTGGGGGAGCAGGATTTGGGTTTATTTGGGGGTTTTTTGTTTTGGTTGTTTGTGTTTTTTTTTAAACACAAGTCTTTATAGACTCTTCTCAAAAGAGATTGATGAAAGAGGTTTGTTCTTCTGGATTTTGCCTCGTTGCAAAGGCTTTTGTGAGATCCAGCAGAATTTTATATATCCAAAGAATATATATATTCATTTATATATCCAAATGAAAGAATTTATATATCCAAAAAGAATTTATATATCCAAAGAATTTTATATATCCACTGCTGCAGAAATTGCAGTCATTTTTTTTCAGCTGCCTCTGTCCTTGTTCTGTTGTTCTGATCACAGGCTAAAAACCAGGGCTGGAATATGACAATGGCTTTTAGTGCCTCTTGCATCAGGCTGCTCCCTGGAAGCACTTTTCAACAGAACATTCTGTAGAATGGAGTCCAAGTTGCTTGTTTGAAGCTGGAAAGGTGAAGTTTTTAGGTCTAATCATCTAAAATAATTCCATGTTGTAGTGGGAAACAACTGAAGTGACTCTGGGCCTCAGGGGCCATGTAGGGTGTCTGGGAAATGGTTTTTCCTGCTCCTCTGGTGCTGGGCATTTCCTCCAGTTATACACTTGTTCCTCCATTCTGAGCTCTCCATTCTTCATTCTGATTAGAGGGCTTCTTGTGAATCATTTGTAAGATTATATTTATACTCTTTTGTATTTATGTGCTTTTTTGAAACCCCCACCATGCAATGGGGGTTGCCTTCCTACTCAGTTGAGTGTTTCAAATTTTACCTGGTGGTGGGTTTTTTTTTTCCATACCATCTGGTAAAGATAGGCCTGTCTGGTTTTAAGAAAACAAACTCCTCATTTAAATGAACTGTAAAAGGCTTTCTTAAATCTTTATGCCTTTAATTGTTTTGTGTTATCAGAGAGAAACCTCCAGAGCTTACACATTTAACTAATCAGGGATGATTTTCATATCATTATTGGATAAACTACTTTGAGTATTGGGATAAATGTGTCACAGAACACAACTAAGCCACAAGCTGCCTGTTAAACACTTGCAGCCACAGGATAGGGGATTATTTTCAGAATATTTACCTGTAGGATTAAGAAAGAAAGGGGTTTGTTAGCACTCTGTCACCATCTCTTTGTTGTGGATCTTTTAGGACAAGGTTGCAGTACACAAGTGTTAAAATAGTTTGTATTGTGTTAGAGAAGAAGGGGAGCAGGTCTGGTGATCAGGTTTTCAGCAGTTCTTCAGTTTTGGGGGTGAGTTTATTCAGCAGAGTCAGTATGAGACTGGGGAGGAATCACAGGAGGGACTGTAACTCACTCCTTACAACCAGAAGCTGCTCCAGGTGGAATTCCTGTGCTCAGAGCAATCTTCCCAGAGCACACCCCTGCAGGGCACAGTTGCTTCCAGGTGCAGCAAGGATCTATCTGGGACTGGCCAAGAATTGAAATGTGATTGAAATTTGAAATCCAACTGACTAAAATCTGTAGGAACTGGCCTCATCTGCCATGTTCAACTCAAGTGATGGTGAAATAATACCAGTCCAAGCTGAAGGGGTAGACCCCAGAGATAAAGGGTAGACACACTCTTTTCTTCACCTTTTTTTGTCTCTAGGTGCTATAGAGACTGCACCCAGCATATTATGGTTTAATCTTACAAATTCTTGAAGAACACTGCCAGGTAATGCTATCAAAGCTGTCAGGAACACAGTTTTGAATACTTGGATTCAGTGAGTACAGAGATGTGACCACAAATTCTTTAGACTGGGAACTACATGCTGGATATAGAATCCTAGAACTGGCTGGGTTGGAAGGGACCTCAGAGCTCATCAAGTCCAACCCTTGCTCCACTCCCCCCGTGGTTCCCAGCCCATGGCACTGAGTGCCACATCCAGGCTCTTTTGAAATATCTCCAGGGATGGAGAATCCACCCCTTCCCTGGGCAGCCCATTCCAATGGCTGAGCACCCTCTCCAGAAAGAAATTCTTTCTAATGTCCAACCTAAACCTCCCCTGGCACAACTTGAGACCTCTTGTGCCCTCTTGTCTTGCTGAGAGTTGCCTGGGAAAAGAGCCCAACCCCCCCCTGGCTCCAACCTCCTTTCAGGGAGTTGGAGAGAGTGATGAGGTCTCCCCTGAGCCTCCTCTTCTCCAGCCTCAACACCCCCAGCTCCCTCAGCCCTTCCTCACAGGACTTGTGCTGGATCCCTTCACAGCCTCCTTGCTCTTCTCTGGACCTGCTCCAGCACCTCAATCTCCTTCCTGAGCTGAGGGGCCCAGAACTGGACACAGGACTCGAGGTGAAATGCTTCACTTTTCTTGCAGAGAGGGAAAAGCCTCAGCAGGTGAGGAGAATAATCTGAGCCTCAGAAAGGAAGAGGAATCAGCATAGGGTTTGGTGCAAGAGACAAAAATCAATGAGCCCACTAAATAGACATAAAAGATAGAATAGATTTCTTGGAAAGAATTCTAAATAAGAGTGTGCACTGGCTGCTCATTTACATAGCTTACAAGACCTCCCAAATGGACAAGACATTGTCCTACAACAGAAGTTTTAGTCCTTACTTCAGAGGAACTCTCCCATCTGCACAGCATTACCCCTTTCCCTATGCAGCTCTGCCATATTTTTAACTAAAATGTTAAATTATGCTAAATTATGCTAAACTGCTCAGTTATATAACAGACTTACACACCACATTTACAATTGTTCAGCTTTGAGTTTCCCCAATGAAGAAAGCAAATTCACTTGCCTAAATATTTATGTAGTAGATGTTCATATATATATAGAAAAGTTTCTTTCTCAAAATACTGATGGAAAGAAGAAAGAAGTATTAGCAATGCAAAAGGAGCTCCACAACTTTAGTTGAAGCTCACTGATGCTGCCAAGAGATGAAATTTATCAAGGCAAATATTATTGATATTAAAATAATGGTTTAAAACAAGTGCTTAAATACCTAATGTAGCTTTACATGTACTCTGATATTATTAAAGCAGATTGTTTCAGAGACTCAGAAATAATTTTTAGGAGAATACAGCAAATACACTGGTTCCTCTCTTCATGCTGAACTGTTTGCCAACTGTAGCTTCATAAAAAGGCCACAATTTTTTAAACCATGTTCCCACTTAAAATTTTGTTTTTCTCTCTTGTGTATCCAAAAGAAAAAAAGCTCTGCTGGTTCTATAACTCCATTTCTCATGTTCTGAGTTGAGATGATCTCTACTGCATACAAAGAGGTCTCTACTCCACGTTTTCAAACACTACTCTGCTTTTTATTGCTTCAAGTTATTTGGTGTCCCACTTACAGACACGTAAATCCTTTTCTTTATTTATGATAAGTAACCTGAGTTCAACTCTCAGGCAACTTGCACTTTGGAAATTGACTCAGATTTATTTGTGATCATTCAGAAATCTGTAATGGATTTACTGGAACACTGAAGGAGCTTCACCTTCCATTCATTTTTGTATTGAATTGTAACCTCTTAAAAAAATAATTTGGCATCCATTTGGTTTAGGTTCTGTCCTTTTAATGTGAAATATGTCAGTTTCATTCTTTCCTTTTTTTTTTTTTTTTTTTTTTAATATACATTTCTATGGTTTACTCTGGCCATAATTCCTCCTATGTCAAGCAGTCCCAGTCAGCTGGACACCAGTTCAGCCGTGGGTGTCCAAATGGTTTACCCACCACTGGTTTTGTTGTTTTGTTTTTTTTAATCAAAATTTCCTGATCAGCATCAGCACCTCTGAAAAATACTTCCACAGTATTCACAAATACTCCATTGAATTCAGTTTGGAGTTATTTTGTTGTACAGGAGAGTTTATATCTTGAGGGGGAGAGGGTGCAGATTGGAAGCTGAGTCCAGGTACTGAATATATTTTGTCCAAATGGTTCTTTTGGTATCAAAGATGTCTCCTAGGTTCTGGCAGGAGTGCTGCCAGGTTACTGGTGAGAAAACCAGTTGGGTGGTAAGCTGGATCAGACAATCCTGATGCAATCAGACAGTCAGGTGCTTTGAGCATCACTCTTGTTGTCACAGCCATACAGTGCAGGTGTTCCACACAGGTTGTCCTTTTGACCCTTACAGTGTCAAGGAGATGGGAATCATTCTTTTCAGCTGTTGATATCTGAATTATTATGCAAATTTTTAATTGTTCCAGACTTCAACAGAGAGAAAGAGGTGATGGCTTCAGGCTAGCTGCAGGGATGTTAGATCATCCTAATTCTCTTGGGAGCAGAAACCCAACATTAAACCCCCTGCACTTTCTTTTTTCTTCTGAGCACTATGCAAGATGCTGTTGAATGATCTTTAAACTTTAAAGCTGAAGAAGAACAAATGTGTTTAGCAAACAGCTCATCTATCAATTTATCTTTCAACAAGACAGAGCAGCAAACAGCAGTTTCATTTCCAAACTGTAACCCAAGTCAGATGTTTTGAAGCTGTTGTACTGGTTCAGTTCTCCATACAAACAGAACACAGCTGCAGCAAAACTGGCTCAGTTCTGAGGGAATCTGAAAAAATCTTTTCCTCTGTGTTCCAGAATGGTTTTCTTAACTCTAAGTCTCCATTGTTACTCTTCACTCTTCCTCCACAACTCTTAGACCCAAAGTCCAGGAACCTTTAGTTCAAAAGATGATTATGCTCTTCAGATGTAAATTTTTCCTACTTGTATTTTATTTGTTTTTTCTTTTCTTAGTAATTTTCCCTGCTTTGTATTTTCATTTTCTGCTATTTCATCAATAAATGCTCACAGCCAACTATAAAATAATTGAGTAATTAACTGAACCACATGTTCTGAAATCACATGAAGGAAAAATACTGGAACTTGGTGGACTCTTTGTCATGGGTTTATTGGATTTGTAAGCACAGAACTTGTTGAAGAATGTAACTGAGCAGTAATAGGCTTTTTTCCCTTTATTTTATGGAGAAGGATATATGGAAAAGCATTGTCCAGTGTTGGAGGTCCTTCCAGATGCATGGGAAGGGTGAGTGTGGTGAGATAAGAGTTATATCTGTACCTGAAAAATCTGTTCTGTAGAGTTAAGTTTTCTCACTTGGGCTGAAAGAACTCTCCAGAAGTTTCTGAAGGGAAAGAGTAGTTGGAAGTGAACATTGGGTCATTCTGCTAACCCAAAGGAAAACAGAAAATGGGGAGAAAGAGATGGTGGACAGAGCTGTGTATATTGCACATTAAAGGGCAAGGTGACAAATGCATTTGAAAAGATTCAATGTGTTTATCAGTATGGGTCCCTCTACCTTATTGATATGGCCCCTGTGCTAATGGATCAGTTACACAAGGCACCAGTGAAAAACATCTTTCTTTTCTAGGTGATAAATGAGAGTATTTCATCTTTATTAATAGTGTTTTTATTCAGGAAAACATCCCACATTCCAAAAAACTCCTTGAAAAACCCATGAACACTTCTGAAGTCGATAAAGCAGATACCAAGGATTATTTTACCACCATTTTTTGTGGATATTTACTTGCACTGTGCTATTTTTTCAGTGCAACTGCTTTGCAGAAATTGGTTACTCTTGTGTTCCATTAACTTGTGCTAATCTGCATCCCAAATGCATCTCCATTTGAGGTTTTCCAAATGTGGGAGCTCACTAGGACTCTCAGGTAGGTCAGGATTTTGTGAATCTCTGTGTTTTTGGCTCAGGATGGAAAAATTCCTTGTGTTGAAAGCAAGAGTTGATTGGATTTGGCTTCCTTGTCAAGCCAGAAGATTATGCAGTTTTAGGGTTTTTTAATTAGGAGAATACAGTCAGTTTATGAGAGCCAGGCTGTAAAATCCAGTCTTCATAAACTTTCAAATAGAAGAGGTGAGGACATTTTCTAACAGATACGTGGTGTTCTTTTAACTTAAATACTACCTAAAAAATAGCATGATTTCCTAATGTTGGGCAAAGTCAGTTTGATTTTTCTGCACTGTTTTCACAGCTGCTACTCATGTTACCAGAAACATTTCTCTCTGCTTCACAAGCCTCAAATACCACATCATTTGACTAGCAATCAACATCTGCCTAATTTCAGCAGAAGAATAACACTCTCTTTATGCTCTAAAGTCTGTAGAACAACATCCAGAATGTTATTGCAGATTTCCATTCATAGCTGCATGCCCCATCCTCTGGGCGGAAGAAACCCCACGTTACTGAGATACTTTTTAATGAGAAAAGTTAGGGATTTAAATTGGGAGATTAATAGGATTAAGAATTTGGCAGCCTTTCATGTTCTGTGTTTTAAATTCTTTAATCTTTTTTAGTCTCAGCTTGCACTTTTGTTTTCAGTGCAGTGTGTAGAGTGCTGGTTTTGAAGTTGTGGGGGTTTAGTTTCTTAGCACAATAATGGATGCTTTGAAATAAAAGTAACACAGTTCCTGAATTTTCTTACCCTGCATTCGTGTCAGTGTTACTCAGTTACTTCTAAATCACACAACCCCCTGAGGTTGCATTTTACTACACAAAACTCAGCTCTGGTTTGTTTGGGTTTTTTTTTTGTTTTTTTTTTTTTTTGCCCTAAAGCTAAATTATTTTACTGTTGTCAACTCTGATCTCATGGACAGGGGTCGTGTGCTCAGTGGATTTGGCTCCTAAAAAATCTGCCCTGGGGTTCAGTTTCCTGATGCCACCTCGTTTTACAGCTACAACTTTTCAAGCTGTTGGGAACCCTGCCATGAAAAAAGTCCAAGGGGCAAAGGAGGGGACACAGTGACTGTGTTTTTCCAGCCTGAGCCCCATTTTCTTGCATCCATGGCTGGGGTCTGAAGAGCACTGATTACAGCAGGGTGGAAATGATTCCTTGCACTTGCAGGATATTGATTCAAGTCACATCTTCACAACTGAAAAGCAACTTAGGGGACTCACTGAACGTGGAAATTTGGAGTCAGTTCTCAAAATGTTTGCTTCTGTCTTAAAAGCTCCAGTGGATCCAGGGTTAGTTCTGTGTTATTAATTTAATACTTCCTACTCCCAAACAGGAAACTCATTCTTTATCCTAGGAAGCTGTTTCACTAACATTTTGGGTAAATGTTAGCTACAAATGGAAGGGCTCAAGCTGCTGTTCCCAGGTCAGCACTCCAGCAATTCACTGAACAGGAATATGGGAAGGAAACAGCCAGCAAAGACAGGTCCTAAGTATTCAAACAGCACTGCATCTCTGCAGTCAGGGCAGGAAGGTTTTGGATTTCTGAAAACAATTAGGAGTTTCAGGCTACAATGCCAAAAAATGTATATATACTGCAATTATAACCAGTGATATATATACATAGACACTAATGATGGGCCTTTGCAGGGCTGCAGATACTTTTTCTTTAAAAGCTTCACTCTAAGCACATCAGTAGCTACTTTAAACTAGGAAACTTCCTAGGATTCCTGTTGTCTGGGGTTTTAAAATTTGGTTTGAAAGTCCTCCTCAAGTATAAAAAGTACTTTAAAAGTATGCAGAACAGACAAGTAGGAAAAATCACTATATAATTCATACTTGCAGGGGAACTCTACCCCCTTTCCTACAGCTGACCTTGGTAGGACATCAGAGGTGAAAGCTGGGTTTGGTATTTATATCATTTATGAGTCTGTTGAAATGTGAGGTAAGGGTAAAATGTCTATTTCTGAATAATTTTTGTTGGTGAATTTAATATTAGCCATATAATGAAGAGTGGGCAGTGGGGAGGGTATGACTATCAATGAGCACTATGTGCCAGCATTCTTTCCTGTACACCCCTGGGACTCTTGAGCCCAGGACTGGAATTCAGATTTTCTCAGCTCCTTGCTGAGATAGGCTAAAGAGAATTACCTCATTTTCAGCACCTCTGCATTAAACCTACCAAATCTGACTAACAGCACTTTAGAGATTAGTATAATTCTTCCCTGGTTTTTAGGTGATTCATTGGTTCTGTAAATATTGTTCTGGCAGTGTGCTCTTTTCAATGGCACTAAAAGAACCTTGCAAACTGTGTTTTATAACAATTCTTACAAGAGCTGTGCTCAGGTGCTGTGCTTTCACTGGTGTTTGGGGGTAGCAAAAGTCCACTACATTGAATTCTCAATTGTTGGAATAGAAACTCAGCTTTTTTTTTTTTTTTTTTTTTTCTGTGTGGCACCCCTGAGAAACTTTATCTGCAGAATCCTTTCCAGTTACTCTAGAAATATACCTGTGTGTTAATGTCACTGATTTCACAGAATCCCAGCCTGGTTTGGGTTGGAAGGGACCTTAAAGCTCATCCATTCCCAACCCCTGCATGGTCAGGGACACCTCCCACAGCCCAGGGTGCTCCAAGCCCCATCCAACCTGGCCTGGAACACTGCCAGGGATGGGGCAGCCACAGCTTCCCTGGGCAACCTGGGACAGGGGCTCAGCACCCTCAGATTAAAGAATTTCTTCCTAATGTCCAGCCTGAATCTCCCTTCTTTCAGCTGAAAGCAGTTCCCACTCTAGAGGAAGGACACAGCTAGGAAGCAGTAAGATCTGCCCTCCATCACTGCAGGTCACTAGCCAAGGGCTACAACCTTTCCCTGCTATGAAGAAGTCTAAAAGGCTGCAGGCAGCTCCAGGAGGTGAGCCCATGGCTGGCAGTGAGGTGACAGAAAGCATGGCCAGGGACCTGCTATGGGTCTGCCCACAGCTGGATCTGGTGGGGCCACCTGACCCTTTTCAAGCAACAGCTTCAGGGGTTGGGATTTTTTAGGGGTCTCTTGAAAACCTCAGAGGAGACCCCTGTGCTCAGCCCTGGGGAGGCCACAGCTTGAGTCCTGTGTCCAGTTCTGGGCCCCTCAGCTCAGGAAGGAGATTGAGGTGCTGGAGCAGGTCCAGAGAAGAGCAAGGAGGCTGGGAAGGGATCCAGCAGAATTCCTGTGAGGAAGGGCTGAGGGAGCTGGGGGTGTTGAGGCTGGAGAAGAGGAGGCTCAGGGGAGACCTCATCACTCTCTCCAACTCCCTGAAAGGAGGTTGGAGCCAGGGGGGGGTTGGGCTCTTTTCCCAGGCAACTCTCAGCAAGACAAGAGGGCACAAGAGGTCTCAAGTTGTGCCAGGGGAGGTTTAGGTTGGACATTAGAAAGAATTTCTTTCTGGAGAGGGTGCTCAGCCATTGGAATGGGCTGCCCAGGGAAGGGGTGGATTCTCCATCCCTGGAGATATTTCCAAAGAGCCTGGATGTGGCACTCAGTGCCATGGGCTGGGAACCACGGGGGGAGTGGAGCAAGGGTTGGACTTGATGAGCTCTGAGGTCCCTTCCAACCCAGCCCATTCTATGATTCTATAAGGTTTCTTGTATCCCTGTCTTTAGTGGTCTGTGATGTGGTGCTTGGTGCTGGTGTGAACAGAAGTGCTCCCAAACACACAAAGGTTAATTAGAGCAGCTTCATTTTGTGCCAAAACCCCTGCTGGAGGTCATCATCCACCTGAACAGTGGGTGATTGGTGTCAGTGTGGTCACAGCAAACACTCCCTGGGATCAAGAGCCTGGGGAGTGCCTGTACCAGAGTGAGAGGAAAACAAAGTATGATTTCACTGCTCCTTGGAAAAAGCACTGTCTACATTTCTAACACACTTTTCAGTGCTGGTTTTCCCCATCAGACAGTTGTAATGTACAAATGAATCCATTCCAGTACAAAACTAGATATTATATTGCAGAGAGGCAAAATCAAGGGACACCAAGCCATGGAAGTTTTAATCTGAGGAGCAGTAACAAAGAAATAGCATCTTGTACTTTTTAACCCAGAGGAGCTGACTTTGAAAACTTAATTGTGGTGTACTTAAATAAAAATTTTACTGTTACTTTTCAATGTGATTAAAATTTAATACATCATCTGGCACATCTTTACAATGCCTGATCTCAGTGATCTTATGAGATTTTAACAGGCTGAGAGTGCTGCCAAGTTCCAGCTATAAAGCTCCCATTGTGTTTTGGTACATGCCACTCTTCTCCAAAGCCACAGAACTAGTTTCTGAGGCTATGTGACATGTATATTTGTACTCAGGATCTGGTAGTGATTTCTTTTGGAGTGTGGTGCCCAATTTTCAGTAAAAATATCATCTATGTTTGAGAAGGAGCAACAACTGTAGGGCAATTTAAATCAGAAAGAATACATCTGAGTGGACAGGTAGGGTGCTGGTGTAGCATAGCTAAGAAATGCCAAATATTTACTGGTTTGTCCTACTGCTTGCCAAAAAAACCCAAAAGTAACCTTACCCCAGGGGGAAAAAACAGCATGAATGAAAAGTGACATTTTGCACAGGAATCTGTCCTCTCCACATCCACCATTTCTCTCTCCAGATTGGCTCCTTTGCTGTGAACTTTGGTTCAGAACTGAGTCCAGGAGGGCTGAATTCAGAGGCAAAAAGGGAAATCTCATCTCTCACCTGGGATTCTCTCTGCTCAGGGAGGTGGTGGAGTAACCATCCCTGGAGGTGTCCAAAAATTGTGTGAGCTTAGCTCCTGAGGAGCTGGTTCAGTTGTTCTGGTGGTGTTGGGTTGATGATCTTTGAGGTCCTTTCCAACCTTTAATGATTGTATGATTCTATCCTATAAATTCAGCTGCATCCATGGGTTTTTTCCAAAGAAAAAGCCATTATCAGAGGAATACTCTTGCATCAGCTCAAAACGCTGGTGCCTGCTTACTGAACCTGAACTTTTAGCACATCCCCATCCTCTTTCCTTTCTGTAAGGACAAAGCCTGATCCTGATCATTAACCCCCAGCCCCATTCCTTGTGGAAATCCTCTTGGAAGTGTAGGCACTCACTGGGGTTGCAGGGCTTTCAGCAGATTTTAGGAGGGCCTCAGCACAAAGGGAAGGCATCTCCCTTTTTTGATGAGAGGTGCTAGGCACTTGAAGGAGTGAGGAGAGACCTGGTTTTGAGGTGAAACTTTAAGCTACTGGGAAGTCAATGAAGTCTGCTCAAATAGCTACAAAATCCCACCCTCTCAAGGCTGGGGGGGTGGTAACAACCTTGGGGTTGTTACCTTGGGGTAACAAACTCAAGGACAGCAGGACTGGCACATCACTCTGTCAGGATTTACCCCCCCTGGTTCCTGCTCTTCCTGTGCTGTACAACCACAGAGCACCTGCAGGGCACTTCCCTTCTTCCTTGGTTTATCCAGGACCCGAATTTCTTTCTGCTCTCTTTCTGTCAGAAACCCCACTATTGCTCTCCAGGTACTTGGGCTGGCTGGAGCTGGGGATGTTTACAAAGAGAGTAAAGCCACAAAAGCCTCCTGACAGTAAAAGACAAAGTGTCACAGCACTAATCATGGGAACAAAAGTGAAAGAGAAAAGAACTTGTCCCAAACTGAATTAATTTCTCTGCTTGCTTTTTTCCTTGGGTATCTGGTATAAATGCTGAGGTTTCTGAGTGGCTTCACTCATTCAGTTAATGGCTCAAGTCATGTCTATTGCTGCAGCCTCCTCCTCCACCCCCATTCTCACAACACCCAAATCACAAGTGATCCAAAAGGAAATTTTAAAAGTTACAGAGATGTCAGGAAACTGAGAACTAATGCAGTAACTGAAGTACATCTGGTGCTCTGTGAGTATGACTGAGTTTTTTCTGCTTTGCTGTGGAGTTTAGAGGCATAAGATGGTTTCCTTTTTTAATGATGTGCTAAGGGTTTGTTCTGCAAGGAAATACTTGAACATGTTTGTGGGTGTAGAGATACAGGAACTTACATGAAAACAGTTGAATAGTGCCCCCAAATAGCTAGATAAGCATTCAACCCCCATAAATTCTGGTGTCTGAGGAGCTGCCCCTCTCTTTGTTTGTCAGGGTTTTGGAAGTACGAAAAATGTTGAATTATAAATCTTCAATTTAGTCTTCAATCTTAATTTTTCTTTTTATTATTATTATTATCTTTGAGTATGGTGATATTAAACAGGGGAAGTCTGAGGTTTGTCTGGGTTTCCCAACCCCTCTGAAGAACCAGGTGCCCAAAGGACACAGCTGTGGGGTAGAACCAAGCTGAGCTGCAGAGGTGGAGCCTGCTGCACCCCAAGGGGGGACAGAGCTGCACCCCAAGGGACAGAGCTGCACCCCAAGGGGGGACAGAGCTGCTCCCCAAGGGACAGAGCTGTACCCCAAGGGGGGACAGAGCTGCACCCTAAGGACAGAGCTGCACCCCAAGGGACAGAGCTGCCCCTCAAGGGGGGACAGAGCTGCACCCTAAGGTCAGAGCTGCACCCCAAGGGACAGAGCTGCACCCCAAAGGGGGACAGAGCTGCACCCCAAAGGGGGACAGAGCTGCTCCCCAAGGGGGGACAGAGCTGCACTCCAAGGACAGAGCTGCACCCCAAGGGGGGACAGAGCTGCCCAGAGCTGCTGGAGCTTTCTGCCCCGGGCTGGCCACTGGTGTTTGCTCCTGCACTTGCAGATGCCCCTCTGCTCTTCTCCAGGTCCTCTCAAGTACTTTTGCACTGCTTCTGCAAGATACTACTGTGGCCAAAGTAAATCAAATCATTCATCCCTAAATGCTCAGAGCAGGATTATGTGTACCCAGTATGCACATATTTATATGAAGGAATTAGGTCCATCTCTCAGTCATTTTAAAAATAGCATTTCTATATATTATAAATTATATGTATTAAACAAAGGGATCCTTGATCCTTCACTTTCCTTAGCAAAAGGATGGAATTTACTTAAATAGGAATATTTAGATAGGCGAGAGCTCGGCATCAAGTCTAAATATAAAGTAATTTTATTTTACAGTCTTCAGGATTTAAGTACAAATCAAGTCATATATATTTAATATTTGTAAAATGTGTCTAAGGCTGGAATAAATCTCAAGGTATCTAATAGGAATGCCCGGGATGGCTTCCCTAAGGAAGTTGGCCATAAAGAGGAATTTTGAGTTGCAACTGTACTGTGAAATTGTTTATTTAGAGAAAAGTCTCTACATTCAGACTCTTTAAAAACTTCCACTTGCTTGTGCAGAGGAACGCAGCAAACTAAGAGTGAAACACCCACAGGAGTTAAGCTCCTGCTAGCACAACTTCTATTTTCTTTCCCACCTCAAACAACACCCAAGTTTGCAATGCCCGGTGTAGGTAGCTGAATGAGAAGGATTGCTGAACACAACCAGATTAAAAACCAATTTAACTGATGGCTACAAACAGAGCTTGGAGTTTGTCATGGCCACAAAGATTTTCTGTCAGGGCACAAAAGCAATGAATCAGTATGCAGAAGGTATTGCCTGCCCCATAGAGATGCTAATTTTGTGACACTTTAGAAACTCATGTTCTGCATTTACTGTTCACACTAGATGGAAGCCAACCAGCCTCAGCCTGAGCTAATGAAAGCAAAAGACTGCAAAATGTCACATTTTCTTATCCCTAGCAGACTAATTTTCAGATCTTGGGTTGCTTTCGGTGAGTTGTTTGACAACCCTCCTGCTGATGGAATATCAGGAGCAGAGTTATCCTAAAGCCTGGCAAGCTGGGTTTGGACGGAGCTGCCCGGTCCGGCTTATCTGCCGAAAATAAAGGGCCAGTTTCCTGCTCCAGTAGTTTTGGAAAACGAAGAGAAAAACCACAACAACAAATTGAAGGAATAGGAGTGTGGCAGAACAAAGATCAAGTGTTCCGGCGCGTTATCGCTGGCGACTTAACATCTCGGTTTAGTTTTTTCTTTTGGTTTTTCTTCTCTGAAATGCGATTAGAAATCTCTAACTGCATGGCTCAGGCAGGGCAGGCACATTTCGGTGGAATATTGGATTCCAGATACCGAGAAGAGCAGGCACTGGGCAGTTCAGGTATCCTGACTCCAAGCCGGCACCCACTAGAGGATCCGCTCCTATTAAATCCCCCAGCAATCGGTAACCACAAAACGCTCGTGGGGGGGACGAGAAGAAACAGAACTACTGCTATCCCCCCCTCACCCTTCTTCCCCGTCCCCTTTTAGCCCTCTGTTTCATCTCTGCAGTCATTTCCATGGCAAATCCTTGCCCACCTGGTAGCCCCCCCTCTGTCCCTCCCCCGGGCCACTGCCTGGGACTCACCGATGGCCGCGTCGCAGAGGAGCTGCTGGGGATGCGCAGGGGCACAGCTGCAAGCCCCTGCCAGCCCCTTGTCCCCGGGGCTCAGCACCAGCACCAGAACCGCTGCCAGCACCACCCGGCCCGCCCCGGGACTCATGGTGCTGCTGGAAGGCAGCCGGGAAGGGCTGGAATCGGGAATCTCCCGCGGGCGGGCTGGGCTTCGGCAGGCTTGGGCGGCTGAGGAAAGCCCTGGGATGCTGGCTGGTGGTCAGGGACTTCTCCTTGCCCTGACATCGGAACCTCTTATTTATGGCCCCGGCACCGCCACCGGGCTCCGCCTTCCCTCCAGGAACTGCAGATCATTGGTGAGAGTTATTGTGGCGGGGGAGAGGTTACCTTAGCGGTGCCCTGCGGCTCTGGTGAGTCAGGAGAACTATTAATAACCAAAAAGCCTTCACACACACACACAGAAAAAAAAAAAAAAAAAAATCTACGAGTATCTGAAGCTGAGTTTAGGCTCTTTAGCAGAAGAGAGGTTTTTCGTCTTTTTCTTGTAAATTCCCTTCCAGTCTGAAATGAAAAAGTAACCCTGCTACCTTCTCTATTTTGGTCAAGCCAAACAAAGCTGTCCTGTTTTTTAAGCTCCCTTTTCCTTCGCAGTCCCTGGTCTTCCCCTGCCCTCTGTGTGTTGCCTTGGAACAGCATCCCTGTCTGCAGGCTGCACAGAACTTCATTCATGAAAAGCTGGTGTGTCAATGCTCTATTTGTGAGCCTCCAACAATCAGGAGTGGCAGGGAATAATGAATCAAAAATAAAAGCAGCAATAGAGGCTTTTTTTTTTTTTTAATTATTATTTCACCACATATTTAATTTCAAATAACAAGGGGAAATATATCAGTGGTGTGTGCTGGAGGCACAGTTCTTTCTCTGCATTCCTCATTAGTGTGAGCCCTAATCAGCATGGATCTGTGTCTGTATTTTCTGGCTCATGTTAGACATGGACCAGACAGGAATACAGGAGTCTGGAAATCTTTTTCAACTTTAGATCTTTTGGTGCTGTAGCAACTGGAATATGTGTAACGTGTTCACTCTGGTTTTTTATAATGATCATGTTTCCTGAGGGAGCAATATAAGGTTTGATTAGAGAGTAATAAAATGCATATATGGATTGACAGGCAGGTCAGGACTGCTGGAAGGTCTGCATATTTTGTCACTTCCCAAATCAAGCTTGGGAACTGAAAATTCATTTACATAATTGAACCATTTCAATCCAGACTTGTAAAAAATTATCCAAGTCCGGGACCAACATCTGAAAATAATGTAGACCTGTTAACACCTCTGTTCTCACCTGGAGAAAACTTGTTTCTTTCAGAAGGCTTTTCATGTGAGGGAGAAGATAAAAAGGTTGTGGGGCTGAAACCTTACACAGGGAGTTCAAGCTTTGAGAAGGCCACAAAAAAAAAAAAAAAAAAACAAAAATCCAGGCAAGTATTTTGGTGGCCTCTGTGGTGAGTAGTTGTAGGACTATTGATTTTCAAGTCTCACTTTGGGCAATAGGATTGGAAAGGAATGGAGGAATTAGGAATGGAGGAATGAATAGGATGGAGGAATTAGTTGAGAAATGTTGCTTGGTTTCCAGATGTCATCACACAGCTGCTGCTGGAGATGATGTAAGGTTATTGTTGCAGTAAAATTCAAATAATAAGGAAATGCTCTGGGCAAAGTGTCTTCTGTATCATGGAGCTTTCAGGAGCAACCATCTATCTATCCAATGGTTAACTAAGGCACATTTTGCTTAAGATTGTCCAGAAGAGCACAGCAAACCAGGGTGCTCTGAATGGCCTAAAGACTTGTTGATCTATTGCAATCAAACTAATTGTACAGTCAAATTAAAATGACTGTGCTTGCAAGAACCAAAAATCATTTTGTGACAATTTAAAACTGATTCACATCTGTCTCGTGGACACAGTTGAGAATCAAATCCATTCCACTGAATGTGTAGAAACATAAAAATGCTAAAACTAAATCTCATAATTGTGCAAATGCCATAAAACCCACATTTTAATTGCAGTCTTGCATTAGTGTTGCCTGCAGCCACCCTTGCAATGCTCCAGCTGGATTTTTAAGAGTCTTTCCAGGCCATGTGCACAGAGGTGGAATTTTTAAAGCACTGTTGTGCTTAGAGAAGCAAATGGCTGTGGGAGAGGTTCATACCCAGTAAGTCTGTCCCCTGGAGGTCTCTCAAGACCCAGTCAGCATTGGAAGCTTGGAACATGCTCCATGCAACAAGGACCTCTCAGTGGTTGTGTGGATTTGAGTGACACTTGTGGTTTCTCAAGCCCAACATGGAACAGCAGCAGGAAAGGCAGAGACTGCTCAGTCCAGGAGTGCAGGAACTTAATCCTCCAGACCAGGTCTTCAATCTGGCTCTTTGCTTCCCATGCAAGTCCCACTAATGAGCAGTTCTTTGGTAAGTATCTCTTCTTGCTTCCCAACAACATTGATACAGCCTTATCATTAAAATGTAGGGGGCCAACAGGTTTAGAAACCTCAACAGAACTCCTGTTGTCTGAGGAATCTTTATTCTGAAATGGTAAGTTTTGCCAAATTGCCAGCAGAGTTTGGTCAAAAACATACTTAAAGCATTTGAAAGGGGTTTAAATAAGTCTGGGAATCTCTGTACTCAGGAACATGCACTCAGAAAGTGCAAGAAAATGCATTTTTAGTCCATTTATCAGAGGAGAGAAATATTAGCTGTAGCTCCTACTGATGCTACTGTTTGAGTACCTGTTACCACTGAACAGGGTCAGCAAGCTTTAGGTCTTCACCTTGGAGCTGCATTGTCCTTTTTGGTGCTGCATATTGTGAGTATTTTTCATGGTATTAGGAAAATTACTTGTGCAGAGTTTAAAAGAAACTCTGAGCTCAGGGCTCACTCTGTATTATAGTTAGACATATTATCCCCCAGAATATTATGATATAAAAAATATATTATTCCCCAAATGTCATAGAAATATTTCTTGACTGACTTCTAAGCAAAATAAGCTTGTGTCTTAAGTAATGGTAAAGAAATTATAGCCAGTGGTTTATAAATATAAGCAGACTGAATGAAGTGAGCAGTCTTCTTGCTGTTTGTACAAATGGAATAACAAAACAGGGCTGGTTTCAGTACACAGTGTGTTCAAATGTCATTTTTCCTTTAGTCTGACAGGTAAGCCATGATATCATGGCAAATGATGTTGTGACACTGGTGAAGGCTGGAGGGCAGCAGGATGAAACAGTGCCCACTCCCTGGTTATGTTCTGATCCAGCCAATACTTGCTCATAAGTTACAGAAAAGTTGATTTATCAAGGGACAATCACTGAGTCCTTCAGTTCATTATTGACACAGTGGAAGAAACCACTTGGCACTCTCATTTCTGTCTAGCTTAGCAAGTTCAGTGTTGAACAACTGATTTCTGTGTCCTAATCACATGCAAGAAAATGAAGAGGGCTGAGGGTAGTTCCCTGGATTTGTTTGTCTGTGCAATATAGGAACAAGGCAGGAAACCTGAGTACAGCCAAATCTAGAACTGATTTAAAGTTTAGAATTGTTTTAGAATGACTGCAGGAGGATTCTCCACAGTAAAGGTTTATCCATTGCCTTCTTGATGCTTTGCTGGAGTCCTTTCTGCCTCCTTTGCATTTGGCATTGCATTTATTTGTCCTAAAAACTACCTTCTGTTTACTTGATACAGACACTGCACCCATCCTGTACAAAAAACTTTTACATTCATGTAGGAAATTTGAAATCAGAATTGTATTTCACAAAAGAGAGAAGCTTGCCTAGATTTTCAGTCCAAATATGCTGTGCCTGCTTCAAAAGGGAGGTTGTTTATAGCTGCCACTTCTAAAGACTGCAGTAAAAACCTCCATCCAGTTTATAGTCACACCAGTTCAGGTAATTTTTTGATAAGGTGGCAAAATGTTGCTTGGTTTGAGTCATTTGGTAGAATGACTGGAATGGGTTGAATCACTGACCTGAAACCTTTACTTTCCCTCTGCAAAGATTTTGTCTTCTCCAGAATTTTTGCTGAAGATCTGTGGGAACTGCTCCTTTTGCTTCACTGCAATTACTTGTCAAGTTTTTCTTGCAAAAGGTGATTTCTGGTTTTGTGCTGTACAGGTATTTAAAACAGGAGAACTTTCAACCATCAGGCCAGTTCTGTGTTTATTTACATAATTAATTTTTAAACACATTTAATTTTTAAACACATTTGAACACAATTTAATTTAATTAATTCTGTGCTTATTTAGAGAGTTAACTTTGTCCCAACAGTGGAGGGGACAAAGGTATTTTAGATTTATTTCCCTGATGGTGTCACATTATACACCAAGGTCATACCAAAGCCTCTCTGGGTTTCAGTGGGTCCTGAGAGCTGAGTTGTTGAGTCCCAGCCTTACCAGGGGGTGGAAATTATCCAGAGAAGGTGCCCAGACCACCCCATTTCCCATCCCCCCCATTAACTCCAGTGGTGCTCTCTGTGGCACTGGTGAGCTCCTAAGCCACAGAAACCCTACTGAAAACAAAGAAATTGCAGTGAAGGTGCCTCTCTGGTTCCCTGGCACATTCATCAAATAAAAACCCTGCTTTTTTCATCCTCTTGAGCCCTGAGATTTCCTCAATGCCCATATTTCTAAGAAAGATCATAGGAAACCTATTACCAGGCTCTTTCTTGGCTTGCTGCTTGTGGGAAGGGGGTATAAAAAGTTGCTCCCTCCCCACAGAATTTTACACCTGGTTTTCCCTGTCAAGGTCCAAGGCAGTGGAAAAATCTGGCTCGACAGCCCCAAATTTTTGGCTGTGTTTGTTGGGCTGTTTGAGCACCATGAAGAGAGGAATAGGCTGAGCTACCCCTGCTGGTGTTCAGCTGCATGGCTGAGCCCTGGTTTTATCTGGAGGTTCTGTTTTCTCACAGCCAAGCAGACCAGAGGAAGTGCATCTTCTGCTCTTTTATTGATTTAGGACTCTTTCTGCCTGGTTCTGGGAAAGAAAAAAAAAAAAGAATCAAAGGCCACCTTCCTTATTTCACTTTTAATTTCCTTTCTCCAAAATAAGCACAGCAAAATTAGATTTAGTCTGATGCAGATTCCACAAATAAAATGCATGGAACTAGAGTGGTTAAATGAACTTTGCTCGGGGATTATTGGAAAGATAAATATTGAAACACTGAACTTGAGGTGAGTAAGTCATGTTTATGCAGCATCTGGTTTTTTTTGTGTGTCACTACTTCCTCCCCTCTCCCCTTTTCTTTGCTAGTGTGGCTTTTCTAGTCAACTCAACCATGAAGACACTAGAACCAGGGTGAATATTGCCTTCAAAAGATGTATAAATGTATGCTTTCTGTCTTGTTGCCAGCAGAGGGCTTTCTTCTTTTTTTTTTTTTCTGTTTTATTCTTTTTTTTTAATTAGATTATCTTTGCCTGATTTTATTTTTATATACAGCTTTGCTCATTAATTACATTGTGTCTTAGATAGAAGTAATTCAAAGGAAATTTCAAATAATCGAATTATATCCCTTGGAAATAAAACAGCTCATATTTTAACTCCAAGCATTGTTCAAATTACTCAGATTGTAGAAGAAATTAAAAAGCTTTGAGCACTGAGCACTTCAGCTTAAATTTTAAGGATTTAGTTGAAGTTAATAGACTTAAGAAGGTGACCACTCTAGTAAACCAGGCTCATAAACTCTAGAAAAATTCTGAAATAGGGAAGGGAAAGCATTATTTCCATCACTTTTGGAAAAATCCCAACAATGATATTCTGCTGATTGCTATCTCCTGGAAAACTAAATAACCTTGGCTTCAGGTGGCAGAGGCTGCTGCTGGTGCTGGCAGGTGCTGGATATCAAATTAAAAGGTTTCTTTCTGTGTAAAAACCACAAGAAGCAGATTGGTGAAGTCTTTAGGTGGCCAGGTAATAAGCATTAGCAGATAAAATGATTCCTTTGTGAGCTTGCACTACAAGGAAGCTTCAGTTTGAAACCTTGATGCAGATGAGATGTTAGGAAGCCCTGATAAGAATTCCTCCTGCTATTGAGATGTCAGAAAGAGAATCCTGAAAGCAACCAGCTTCTCAGATTGCCATCCTCATCTTATTCAGTGTTTGCCATGTAAGTTATTAATATTGTTATATATTGGTGCTGCATGCATGAGGTGTCTGCTCTCCAGTGTCTGTTGGTCAGAAATTGAAACAATTGAAATGCCTGTAATTGTCTGAATTTAGCAAAAAGCATTGAATTTTCAAATTTGAACCTAGCTGTGAGTGTATGGGTTTCATAGCTGTATAAAACAACAAACTGAACTGGTTTTAGTGGCAATTCATGGTGGTTTGATACAGATACCTCTGGGCAGTCATCTCTGAACACCCTGCAGTGGCAGGAACCAAGAGGTACCATGGGGTGGGTGGTGGGGATGGGGAGCAGTGGAGCCACTGGACCTGAGGGGACCAACTGGAAATGGTTCTGTGGTGTTTAATCAGGTGTTTAATTGGTGTTTAATCAGGTAATTCCTGCAGTCATTGTTGTGGTCAAGATGCATCACACCCTGCAGTTAACTTAGACTCCATTCAGGGGAAGAAAAAACC
This sequence comes from Heliangelus exortis, assembly GCF_036169615.1. Lineage (NCBI taxonomy): Eukaryota > Metazoa > Chordata > Aves > Apodiformes > Trochilidae > Heliangelus > Heliangelus exortis. Next base: position 2,708,297 of record NC_092433.1, read on the forward strand.
TAAGAAACAAAAAGAAAAAAAATAAGAAAAAGTTGGATTTCTGACCAAGAGTCTTAGACTGGGGTCGTGTTTAGAAAAGAAGAAGCTGACAGGGCAGAAATATGTTTGGAAGTAGGGGATGTCAAATTTCTGGTGGTGACCCAGATCCTAAAAGGGGAACCTCCATTCAGTGGACTGATGGTGCCTCCAGTTACAGTGTGAGTTTTGTTTCTTTGTAAAACACAAGTGAAGTTTATTTTGTCAGGTTCACTGGAAGGCCATGGCTCTTGGTGATACCTTCAAGGAATAGGATTTTTTTTTTTCCCTGCTGCTCCACTGGAACTTTACTCACAGTACCCAGACTGCAGCTGAAAGGAAATGAATGATGAACTCAGGCAGCAGAGAAGCATTAAGTACTTCTTACTTCTTACTTTTTTCCATTAAAGTGCATTGAAAAGACAGGTAGCTGTATTAGTAGACATTATTGTTGTATTACTGTATATATTACTGTATACATCATTGTTTTATTACTGAAAATAGTGCAGTTCTTCAGGAGCACAACATTAGATCAGTGTTCAGGAGCTTTATAACTCTGGAGCCAGAGCTGTAGCATCATCCCCTTGATACCTTCCTTTCCACAGAGCAGTTGTTGGGTTGTTCATTGGGCTTGGGGTGTCTGCTGGTTTGTGGTTTGTGCTTTTTTCATTTGATGCCCAACTCTATCCTCTTGCTTCTTCTGCTCACACTGTGTGGCAGTTCCAAAATGTGATTTCAGCAACAAAAGAAAGGCCCCCTGGGCTTGGTACCTGTTGGCAACCAAGGGTTGCAGAGCAGTGGATATCCCGAGGTGCCTTGAATACTGTCACAAACACCCTGTGTCTGGAAAACCAACGAAGGCTTCCACAAGAATATGGATTCTTTCCTTTCTGAACAAGAAAAAAATCCTCTCCCAGCTTTTGAGAGAAGAGGGAGGGGGAAACCATGTTTAATCTGTAACTTTTGTTTCTTCATTTTTTGGCTGGTAGGATATAGTTAGGTTTGAAACTGAAATTTGTTCTGAATGCATCCAGTTTAGCTCCTTATTACTGTGCTCCTCCAGGTCAAAGGGCAGGGACTCTCAGCCCTTTTTGTGTTCTTGAAGCCATCAGGAACCCAGTTTTTAAGGGTAACTGATGTGTCAACAGCAGTTCTCACTGGGCTTGCTCTCTCTTTGGGCATCACTATCACTTGATCAGCAGGTTTTTTACCTGTTTTAATTTGGCAATTTTTTTCTTCTAGCAAAAGCAAAGCTTGCAGTGTTTTCTGGATGTCACTGAACCTTCTGCATTTCCCTGTTCATTCAGTGTAATTATCTATCTGTGGGATCAGGACACAGAAGATAGGCCAGCCCTAACTCTTTTATGAAAACAACATATGCAACATCCTAGAAATATCTCTGCATTTCAGAAGAGCAGTACAGCATTATTTTGCACATTTCAGGCATTTATAACTGGATTGACCAGCAACTAATGAATCTTTGAACCTAACTTGGGTTTGAATCCAATCTGCAAGTTCTCCCAGCAACGTGGAAAAGGCATTTTTGGTGTAATCACTTACATCAGCAGAAGAGTGAAAATCCAAATAGTTTTCAGCCTTCACAAGAATGATTTGATAACTTCCTGCTCCAAATAGCAGCAGTTTGAAGAACCTTTGTGGTCTTGTGCTAACTGACCCGACAGGTACCATGATCTTGGTGATGAGACTTGGTGGATGAGCAGCAAACTGCTGTGAGGAGTTTCCAGGAGCTTTCCTGCAAATGCAGCTTTACCTTGAGTCATGTTTATTCTGCAACTTCAGGGAATTGGGTCAGGTTTCTCCCTGCATTTAAAAAATCCATCATTATTACTCCTGTCTGAGTTCGTTCTGTGATTATTGGTAAATCTAAATCATTTCATAGAATCCTAGAATCCTAGAATGGGCTGGGTTGGAAGGGACCTCAGAGCTCATCAAGTCCAACCCTTGCTCCACTCCCCCCGTGGTTCCCAGCCCATGGCACTGAGTGCCACATCCAGGCTCTTTTGAAATATCTCCAGGGATGGAGAATCCACCCCTTCCCTGGGCAGCCCATTCCAATGTCTGATCACCCTCTCCAGAAAGAAATTCTTTCTAATGTCCAACCTAAACCTCCCCTGGCACAACTTGAGACCTCTTGTGCCCTCTTGTCTTGCTGAGAGTTGCCTGGGAAAAGAGCCCAACCCCCCCCTGGCTCCAGCCTCCTTTCAGGGAGTTGGAGAGAGTGATGAGGTCTCCCCTGAGCCTCCTCTTCTCCAGCCTCAACACCCCCAGCTCCCTCAGCCCTTCCTCACAGGACTTGTGCTGGATCCCTTCCCAGCCTCCTTGCTCTTCTCTGGACCTGCTCCAGCACCTCAATCTCCTTCCTGAGCTGAGGGGCCCAGAACTGGACACAGGACTCAAGCTGTGGCCTCCCCAGGGCTGAGCACAGGGGCAGAATCCCTTCCCTGGACCTGCTGGCCACCCTGTTCCTGAGCCAGCCCAGGATGCCATTGGCCTTCTTGGCCACCTGGGCACACTGCTGGGTGTTTCAGTGCAATAGGAATGACTTTGGGGTTGCCTGTCAGGGCTCTGGGCAAGGAAAGGAGCAAATGGAAAATAGGAGAAATAATGTGATGAGTTCCTACTGTGCTGTCTTGGCTCTTTATCAATGGTGGAAGAGGAATGGTGCGTCCGTGGCTCTGAGAGATGCTGAGGGTTGCTGGGTTTGGTCATTGAGAAGAATTTCAGGATCTTGCAGTTGGTTTGATAGCACAAATCTCCTATATGAACCTGTGGAGCTTGTGGAGTGCAGATCTCCCAGGGCTCAGAAGCTCAGCCAGCTCAAGTCTGAGCCAGTTTGTCAGCTCCTGTAGTCCCATTGCAAGGACATGGCTGAAAAATCAAATCCACTCATTCCAGAAAAATTGCTCCAGAAAAATTAAACCAAACCACTTCAGATGTGTTCATTTAAAAAAAAAACACAAGTATGTTCAGCCTGTTTCAGAATGAGTTTTAGTGATGTTTAGACAACACCTTTAGAAGAACTGTTTTCAAGTGAACTGCCTTGAAAATAATAAAATAAATAGTACCTATGTTTTTAAAAAGTGATGGTAAAGAGCTAAGTGGTGTGTAAATAAGGTCTTGAATGAAAAATACTCATATCTTGTTATTTGTCTGGGGAAAAGATAGACCTGTTATTAAGAACATGAAGATTATTTGGGCAGGATATTACAGTCCCATTTTAAACCCACATATACTGTTTGTATTTCCATGAAAGATTTAATCACTTCTAATATTCAGTCTCTCACTCTCCTCTGTCCTTCAGCCCTTCTGCAGTGCAGTTACCCAGGGCAGGACTGGGCTTGGAACACTCAGTGCCCAGGCTGCCAAGAGGTTTTATTATTTTATTTTATTTTAAAAGTTTTAATTTTATTGCTGCACTCACTCAAGCTCCCATCAAACGTGAGTGAGCTCCTGGTTTGGAGGTGCTCCACAATAACAACCATCTGACTTTTTTCTGGTCATTTAAGTATGAAAATGTAATTCATGCCATTTTATTTGACAGCAACCATCAAAACTTGGCATTTCAGTCGAGCAGCTTCCATGCTGAATATTTCTCACTTTGAAACTTAGGAATCTGAGGCTGCTCTTAGCCACATTTGGAAAAGCTTTGTGAGATTTTTTTTTTTTTTACTACTGCCTTTTATCTGCAAAACATAATCTGCTTTTTGCCCTCCTAGGAAACACATCTGCAAGCTCACAGATCAAAGTAGTAGCTGCTACTTGTAGTACTTAGTCCTAGTTGTGGAAGCAGGCCATTAAAGGTAGCACTGAGAGATCACATTTATTTAAAATAACATTGTAAGGAGTTAAAACCAGAGAAATGAAAGCTGAATCCATCTTGGCAGTTTTTAGGAGCTGCTAAAACCTTTTAATCCTCACTGACATTATTTTGATTAATGATATTGTTATTAGGAAATCTCAGTGACTTATCTCAACTGGTTTGTATATGGGCTCCTAAAGGAAAGGTTTATTACCAATTTATTGGTAATAATTACCAATTACCATTTATTACCAATCCAATCATATTTGTATATACCTGTGGAAAATTGTGTTGTGTGCTTGCCATGGATTCAGTTTTCCCTCTAATCAATAATTCTACTTTCTCACATTGTTATTTAAGTTATAATAGAAGCCCTGTTTATCCTCAGTGGTTTTATTATTATTTTATTTCATGGATGCTATATGTATGTGCAAGGGCTGATGCAGAGCCATCTGTTTCCATCTCTCATACATAGGAACTTGCCACATTTCTGAACATAATTTCCATTCTGGGTCTGCTCTACTCTTTCTTCCTCTCAGTTTTTAAATGTCACAGGAAAATTTATATTGCTGTGAATATGAGAAACCTTTGAAAAATAAGCAATCTTTTTGCAAAATTGCCTTTCTCCCCCACCAATGCATCTCAAAAAGAACATGCAGTGAATGCTGTGAGTATCAGCTCTGCTTGAAGTGGATCCATTGGTGGATCTTCTTTCAAGGGATCTCTTTACCAAACCACAACAACAGAAATTAAAAGAAAACCCATGGAGCTGGGGAGTTTTTGGTGTTGCTATCACAGCTGTGTCATATATAAAGTTACCTAAATGTATGAAGAGTCTCCAGGCTGCCTGTTAGACAGATAAGAACCCAACAGAGCAGGCTGGGAAGAGGTGGAGCTAAAACCCAAAATAACTTCATCAGCCTTGCACTGAGGGGCCTGTCCAGTGAGACACAAGAAGAGAAGCTCTGGGATAAGTTGATATTTGGTGGCACCTCCCAGGCAGAATGAACTCAATTGCCTTAAATGCTGTTAGCACATTTTTCTGAGGGAGAAAGCAGAGCTGCTTTTGTTTTATTGGTGGTTTTTTTGTTTTTTTTTTGACTTGGTGCCTGTGGCCCACAGAGGATTCCAGAGCTGTGGGATCATGGGGAGATTCGTGGTCCTCTTAATTACAGGAGGGCCATTCCTAGTGCTATAGTTAGAGCTCTGCCAGCCTTTCCATTACAGTCCCCAGCTCAGTGGTTTGTAGCTCAATCAGCAAAACCTGGTGCTGCCCTTAGGAATCTTGAGGCAGGCACTAATTTGTTCCCCTTCCTTCCCCCAGCAAATTGAAAAAACAAAACAAAGCAGTGGCTGCTTTTAAAATCTGGAAGCAAGAAATGAGTGATGAGATGCTGGCTGTAGAGGACTTTGCATTCCTACAGTATTGCAAGGGCTTCATTTTTGACTTGCAGTTTAGGTGACCTTTACTGGATGATGCTTTTGCAAGTGCTCCTGGCTATTTTGCAACTAATTTTTTTTTTTTTTCAGGCTTAGCTGCCTTAAGTTACCTTGGTTAGGTTGAAACAGACCTGTAAAAAGCAATTAAATGCGTTTTGGTTGTAAAGACAAACTCGTGAAATGGCTCCTAAAAAAAAGAGTTAAATAAAAGACTTCCAAAGTTATCAATTCATAGTGTTTATCCCCAGAAATTCTGCAAAAGAAACAAGCAGTGAGAAATGGGGCCCAGCCTGCTCTGCTTGCCTGGGGCTGTAATCCTGGATCTCACATCTCAAGGATGCCCTGGAATATCTTTACTTAACTACTGGAATAATTTAACTGGGATTGCCACCAATTTTCCATAACTGCAAGCCTTGAAGTCAGACCTGGTTTTCCCCTGGAAACACTATCCCTGGCTTTGGGTTTGAGCCAGGAATCAAGGACTGTGTTGCACAGGTGACAGCTGAAGGACTCTGCATCTCCATCAGGCTGTGAAAACTCTGCACATTCAAAGAGCAGGTCCAAAGATTCCCCCTTTTTCCTCTGATTCTGACCAGAAACTGTCAAAACCCAAGCAACTTGGTTTTGTTTGCTTAGATGTCCTTTGTATGTTGGTTTTTTTTTTAAAAAAAAAGGTAGAACAAAACAGTGTTGCTGCAGTCTGCATTCTAGGGCAGTCACAGAAAGTCCCTTGAGAAACAAAAGAAAAGGAAGAGGTGGATGTGTTGTCCTGGGAATCTGGCAGTAAGGAGCACAGGATATTTGTACCTGGCAGTGCAGTGAATGCCCTCTTGTGCTGGTGCAGGTTTTCCTTCCAGTTAAGGTGTTTTCAAAGCCTATTTTGAAGGATTCTTTACAAACACATCGAAAAGAAATGTCTACAATACAGGAAAAGTGTGTGTGAACTTTACAGATAGGTTTGGATGTTACCAAAACATTTCTCTCCTTTATCTCATCAGTGTTTACAATCCCATGACATTTCCCATGCAAATACCTGCTCATGGTTGTGTGTTTCTGTGCAGTGATGTGCAAAGCACAGACAGATGGGTGTGAGCTCCATTTACCCTCTTGATAGTTCTTTGTAAGAAAAAAAAAGTCTCATAAAATCTCTAAGAATCCTTAGTTCATTTTCCAAAGCTTTGCCTTTGATTGTGTTTATTAAAATGTGGTACTGAATGGAGGTCTCAAATCCCATAAAACTCACAGCCCTGAGGCTGCCCAGTTACTGGTTTTTATTCCTAATTGTAACCCTGTTCTGCTAAATATTCATATTGATGCTTGGTTGATAGAGGTTCAATATCAGTACATTTTAGCTGGAAGAAAAAGAAAGGGACAGCTGTATCCTTGAGTGGGAGATCAAAAACTTCTTCAAATGAGAGTGGGGAAAAAACCTGGGTATTCACAGAACTTTCTGAGAGACAGAACCATAACCATTTGATACAATAATGTATATTCATATGCCTTGGCATATTGGATTTCCTGATCAATGGGTGAATTATTACTTCCATTTTATGCAGAAGCTGGGTCCTTCCCTAGAGAACTTGGATAGTCTGTAACAGAAGCCAGGATCTGCCTTCACAGGAAGCTTTTTGGTGAATTAATCATCATTTCTTTCATAAGTGGTCACAAAAAGAAATTACAGCCTTGCTAAATAGTGGAATTGCAGGGGAAAAGGAAAAAGGTGGTGAATTGGACAACACTGATGGTTGTAACCTTGCAGAGTGTGAGTTCATGGGTTAGAAAACAGAAAAGAGAAAAGAGCAGACGTTCAGCTTAAAAAATGAAGTTAAATGAAAGACATAAAAAAGACAGGAGTCCACTAATTGTGTGGATTTGGAATAACAAAACACTCAGCAAACACAAGCAGTAACCTCAGAAGGCATCATCTGAACATACAGATGAGCAACCACATGAGAAGAACAGCTCTGGCTGCACCGTGGTCATGTTGAAATGATTTCCATGAGTCATCTGGCTGCATCATTTTACTTCTGGTTGCTCTCTCTAATATTTCTTTTTTGTTTCCCCCCTCAGCTAACAATGCCAACATTTCCTGTGGTGGTGAAGATTGGACATGCTCATTCAGGCATGGGAAAGGTGCAGACACTACTTACTGCATGTCAGAAGGATGGGGGTTGGACTCAAATAATCTGCATGTTCTTTCATTTCCTGGAGAGCTCAACTTCTCACTGTCCCAACTCTGTCTGAAATCCCCACCCCTGCAAATCTCTGCTTGGGTATTATTCAAGAAAGCACCTTTCTTTAGGAAAATATTTAAACTTGTATTTTAGCATCAATGCTCCTTCCAGTCATGCCTTGTCCTGTCCAGGACATGCTTTGCAATGGTGCTTTCTTGAAGCAGAACCTAATCCATTAATTTTGTTGAATGCAGTGAAAGTTTTTAAGAGAGAAGGTCTGTTTGCTCAATCCAACTTTTGGAATACAGGAAGGTTTTGCCTTGATTCTTTATTAGTTTTCAGCAGGAACTTCCCATCATTTCCTGTCCTCATGTATTTGCTGTGATTGTTTCATACCACTGTGTAACTGCTGCTTTCTTTCCCCAAAGTAATTGCATTTCAGTGGTGAGTACAGTTGTTTTGATATCACTTATCTCACAATGATGGATCAATGGGATGTGCCTTAAATCCCACTTTCATTGATAATGGTGAAAATTTCTTGTCATTACAGATTAATCACTGTCACTGAAACCACTTCAGTGCTTGAAGTGCTTTAGATTTTAAAATACCTCATCAGAGAATAGCTCCATGTATCATCTTGCATCTTCAAAAGCTCCATGAACGTCCTATTTGCCACTAGAAAATTGATTTAATTGTGTTGCAGTCAGTAATTATGCAAGTTGTGTATCATGTTCTTTTGCCTATGGTGGTTTTGCTTTGTCAGACTTAGGAAGTCAGTGGAAATCTGGCAGGCAGTGAAATTTAGAGGAGAATTAACCACCAATTACTCAAAGAGCAGCTTCTGTGGGTTGCATATGTGATGTATGAGAACTTTTATACTGTTCTCTCAATGGGCACCTCTTGTTTACAGAAAAGGAAAACACCACACAGAAATCCAGACTGCTTTTTAACTGTAAAATATTTTAAATCCTTAAAGATTGACTGGTCTGGTAGTGAAATGCTCACTGTCAGGGTCCCAGTACAGGTTCTCTGGGTACCCCAGTCCTCCCTGCAGGCATTGCTGGGAGCAGTGTTTCCATTGGTCCTGCTCAGATTCAGATATTCTGTTAAGTTTTGGGAAACTAAGTTGAAACCCAGCACTGTGCCTGGTTTTGTGGCTCTCAGGTGGCAAGTTACTCTGTCCTGTTCTTCATCTGAGAGCTGAGAGCAAATACTTCAGCCTTATGACTGGTTTTAGCTTCCCCAGACCCCATTAAATCCCCAAGTCCCACCTGCTGGCTGTGGCCCCTAGGTTCCTTTTGAGCAGCAAACAACACTGGGCTTGTGAAGAGCTGCAACCCCACCTCCTGTCAGATAACATCAGAAACACTGACCCCTGCCTCCTCACCATTCTCACATGGACTTTGGGTCACTGTGTTGGAGTTCCAGTTCCCCCACCTGTTTTCTGCTAGCCCTGAGGCTCCTCTTCTGAGTTACTTTTCCTCCCCACTTCAAGTCAACCACAGGGATGTACCCTCCCTGTCCAGAAGTGATGCCTCTGCCCTCCATCTCTCCTCTGAAGTCTCCTTCTGCCCCTAAATCAATATTCCCCACTTCCCCACCTCCCTTACTTCAAAGTTGATGGGTTTAGTGCCATTTCACCATCTCAGTGCAGGATTCCACAAGTAGGAAATCCTGCTCCTTGAGAGCCTGAGTCCTTGCAGAGCAGTTGGGAAATGGGAGAACCTGGTTCTGCTGTCCTGAGCCAACCCTCTGTGCACTCATCCAGATCCCATGGCCCTTCATCTTCTCTGTCCTGGCAGATGCAGGATGTGATGTAGTGCCTGCTGGGCCCCATGTGCATTCAGTGCCATGAGCTGCTGATGGACCCAACCAGAATTCTCCATCAATTCATGGGGCATTTTGACTCTAAAGCCCACAGGTCTAAAGCTAACAATCACTAGTTAAAAAAAAATAAAATAAATTGAAAAGCAAGTAGAAACACCACTGTCTGCAAGTTCATTCTAGAAATGAAGAGATAATGTTTGGCCTAGAAAAGCAGGAATGTTACAGGATCTGGAAATAAGAGAAAATATCCAATCTTTTTTTGTTTTATAAACCGGTGCTGTCAGAAAACATACTTCTCATGAATGCCATTTGCAACTGAATGCTACATTTCCTTCCTAACTGCTCTTTTTTCTTTTGTATATGCTGTTTTCTTGTGGTGTGGTGACTGCAGATCAAGGTAGACAACCACTACGATTTTCAGGACATAGCCAGCGTGGTAGCACTCACTCAGACCTACGCCACCACCGAGCCCTTCATAGACTCCAAATATGACATCAGGATCCAAAAGATAGGCAGTAACTACAAAGCATACATGTGAGCCAAAACCTTATCTTCTTTCCTCTTTCTGTTTCAAAGTTGATAAGCACCACTAAGATAAAAGGTTGTTGGACGGGTCTCTGAGCTGCTGTGGTGATTCCGTGCCTCCGTTATCATCCTCTCTGGAAAAAACAGTATTTTAGATTTTCTAGATTTATCAGCACTTTTTAAAATGCTGGTTGTGACTGGGAGGAGGAAAACAAGACAAGAGGTGAGCCTGCCAGAGTGGTTTTCCTGCTAACCTGTGTTTATTTTTTCATATAAAGAAGGGAGGGTTTGTTTTTATAGAAGACTCGTTAAATCAGATTCTTTTGTATCTTTCTGCCAGATTAGGGTTAAATTTTCTTCTCCCTCTTGAGGATATTAAGTGATATTCATTCACACAAAAGCCTGAATGGTAACAGTGCAATGGAACAAAGTACTTCCCTTTTAACCTAACACATATCACAGGAATTCTGATCTTGCAATGACCTTCACACACACGGATGAAAAATCTCTTCTCATTTTAGAATCCAGGTGTTTGTGTAGTGATCATGACTCTGTGAGAGGCTAAAAGGGTGTTTCAGAGACAACATCAAACTGGAGCAGCAGAGCAGGTGATCATGTAGTAGCTGAGCTATGGTAATTTTCTGTGTGCATATTTTTAGTCTGTTTCAATTACCAAGCAGTGTAATCTGACATAAACTCCTTTCACTTATGTTTTTAAGACAAGTTCAATCATCTCATGTGTTTGTTTCCTCGTGCTTGCAGTTCAGAGGAGGGAAAAAGAGAACAAAAGATGGATAAAAATACACACAGGCATTTACATATGCACACCTACATACATGTGCAAAGATACTTTTCCAGGAATTCCTGTAACATTGGAGGGATCAGAGAAATGCATGTGGACATTTGCTGTGTTCTTTATCTGTAAAAACAATTGGACTCAAAGCAACCCATCAAAAGTAAGAGGAGCAAAAGCTGGAGCTGGGTTGCAGAAAACACATGAAATGTTTTATAAAATTAAAGAGTTTGCTTTAAGTGTCAAGTAATTAAGAAGCAGCCAAGAAGCTCTATGAGAAAGTAGAAATTTTGCCCAGAGCAGGGGGAAGGAGTGAAATTTATCTCCTCCAGGTTGATATTGGAAGGCCACATAGCAGCAGGGGATCTCCTCTAAGATGGTACTGTCACAAGGCCACCTCTCTTCTCTCTCTCCAAACCATATCTTGGGCCAGTCCCACCACTTTCCCAGACCACTTGTACCTTTCTGTCTCTTAGTCCCAACCCCTTGTGCTTTCCCATAGCCCCAGGTTCTCCTTTGCCCCTTTGATTCTACTCAGCACCATTGAGCAGCCTTGTTCAGCCTCTGCCTCCAGTCACCAGCCAGCCTTACCCCTCTGTCTCAGACCTTTCCACACCACTGCCTTCAGCTCTTCAGGGCTAGCTTGGTGTTTTTCTCCCTTGTTGATGCTTTGGCAGGCAGATTTCTTGTGTGGTGCTGCCCAGCTCTCCCCCTCCTCTGTTGTTTGTAATGAGCAGAGTTGATTTGTCTCTGTCTTGCAGCTCCCAAGAGGCAGCCTTAGGAACAGGGCCCAGTTCTTTCTGGCCATGACACAGCACCAGGTACCAGCAGTCAGATGCAGTGTTAGTAGCTTGGTGGTTCATTCCCTGTGGCAGGAATTGGGCCACTGCATTTCAGGGCAGTGAGACCTCCATTTTTTACTTTGACTTCAAATTTAAACGCAGTCGAGTCTCTAGATTAATTTTGGAAGAGTCAGCCATGGTAAATTTATGATTTTCAAACATTAAGTGTTTCTTCTTCACAGGAGAAACAGTTGGCTTGAGGGACAGCAAAAAATAAGTTCAAATGACAGCCTGTTCCTCCTACTTCTTACTTAAGTTTCTCCTCAAAAACTCCAGGTTCATCCAAATGCTACAAGCCAAGCAATCCCTTTTGTTTTTTCCTCTAGATTCTTTCATGCAGTTAAATCACACACACAAAAATGAAATGCCGAGCCATTGTAACAAAGCATCAAGAAAAGAAGCTTTAGCAAATGCCTGTAGAATCCCTCATATAAGCACACATATACATTCTGAGAGGGAAATGCTGCTCTGCAGCTGGTTCTCATTTCATTTGGTGACACTGGAGCAGAGCACTTGGAGAGCCACCACAAAAAACACCAACCGAGCATTTGTTTTTGTAGTTTAAAGAGAGTTATGAAGAGCTTCAGTTTTATAATTCTGTGGGAAATTGTGGTATAAGTGGATCCATGACTCACAGAACACTGGTGCTTATCATCTGTCAGGAGAGATTACAGCCAAAAAGCAACCCTGGATCCCTCTGAACACCACAGCTCCTCCAAGCGCTTTGTGACGCAAACTTCGCTGCACTCGGGACCACTGCAGAGTCCATCTGACTTCAAGAAAATAGAGTTGAAAGGGTCACACACTAGGAAGAAAAACAGAAATAGAAAAACACCACGGTTAAATCTGCTCTCCAAAAGCAACACTCTGAACCCATAGCTTCATGGGCTTTGATCAAAAGGTCAATAAAACAAAAGCAGAGCGCACCAGCCCCAGAAGGGCAGTGCTGCAGAATGAAAAGTCTGACAGGGCACCTGCACAGGCACTGGAGATAGAGACATTTCTGCAGATTTTCCTGGGGAGAAGTCCCTCTCTGGGCAGTTTGGATCCTGTACTTCAAATGGTACTAAATAAAGCAGAAAAGTGTTGGGAAGAGGGAAGCTCCAATTAGGGTGAATTGTTTACGCTAATCGTGGTTCCTTTTCCCTCAATTTTAAAACAGTTCTTCCTTCTTTGTAAGGACCAAATGAAGTGAAAGCATGTGAAGCCTAAGTGTAAAGAGCAGATTTAGGTTGGATGTTAGGAAAAAGTTCTGTACCATGAGGGCAGTGGAAGAATGGAAGAGGTTGCCCAGGGAGGTGGTTGAGGCCTCATCCCTGGAGATACTCAAGGTGAGGCTTGAGGAGGCTCTGAGCAGCCTGATCTGGGTGAGGGTGTCCCTGCTGACTGCTGGGGGTTGGACTGGATGAGCTTCAGAAGTCTCTTCCAACCCAAATTATTCTATGATTCTGAAGCACTTAAAATGGTAGATGTTGGTTTTTTTGTCTTACTTGATATTTAGGAAAAGAGGAGGAAATAACAATGCAACAGACCCTTTGAAACAGAGGAAGACCCTGACAGGATTAACTCCTGTAAGGAAACAAAGCCAGGCCCTGACAAGGCCACAGGGTGTAAGACTCTTTTCTTAAAACAAAACATTGCCAAGGCACCAAAAGACTGAAAACACACAAAGGAGCAGATAAGAGGACAGAGTAACATCCTAAGTCCGAAATGGTCTTGCATTATATTATATTATATTATATTATATTATATTATATTATATTATATTATAATCCCACAGCATTCCTCTGTGTCTTCTCTTGGTCCCACAGCATTGCTACCATCCTCAGACTGGTTCAGGGTCAGTGGGGACCTGTCCTGTGGTGGAGCACAGTGTGGCTTCAAGCCAAGCAGCTTTTCTCCTCTAGTCAGTGGTGCTGAGATCAGGGCAGCTGAGGAGCTTGCACTAAACACTTGCCAAAAAGTCTTCAGGACAATTAATTTCTTTTTTTCTGAGCTGGTCACATTCCTAAAAGAGACCTGAACTAGTGGATGCCATTGAGAGTCTGCAGTAGAGTTGAAGTTTGTGAGAAGTTTCTCTCTCTGATGCAGAATAGGTATGGGGAGTGCTACTGAACTTAGAATTTTTAAGTTGGAAGGACACATATATACAGAAATAAATATCACTTGAAAAATGCATCAGGAATCAGGGAATAGCCTTATAACTGGGAAAAGTTACCTTGCACACAACACTCAACGTGCTCCTTCCCCTTTTCACTGTTCTCTCCCACACCAACAAGAAACTTGGCACCTTATGCTCTACGTGGCTCTACTTTTTGCTCTAAAATTCATCTAACTTTATGAGGCTCCCACAGAGAAGTCAATGTTTCCCCCCCCCAATTGCTACTGGCTCTCTTGATTAGGTTAATAGAAAAATGGATAGAAAACTATAGTTGCTGCTTAATATACTTTTAATACATTACAGATGTTCCTATTACTTTACTAACTGGAAACACTTCATAATTCCTATCCATAGACTATTCCCAGTACAGCATTTAGGTTTCAGAAAACAGTAATTTTCTCAGCCCTGGTAGCAGTCCTAAGCTCTGAGGTAAAAATGCTTTATTTTTTTACTTAGAGTTTAAATAAAAGATGGCATACTCAGGCCTAGACATAAACTGTTTAGATTATATTAGTGCACTAGCAAAGAGTGAAAACTGGAGGGGGAACCAAAACCCAGCTCTAAAACAGATCTGAGGTCACTTTGGAGATGTTAAAAAAATAGATGTCCTGATTTTTGGGTATTGGGACCCAACTCTGCAGTGGTGTGGATGTGAGACAAGAAGGGGAAGCTTCAGTTCCTTGACATTTGCACTCTTTCAGACTATTTATAACTGGGAGCAGCTTACTGCTAACACTTCACTTTACCAGAGCAGGTTATTTTTAAAGAAAATCTTAAATGAGAAAATGGGGAACCCAGATTTCACAGCATTATCATACTTCATAATATGCTCACAGGGAAATGAGTATTTCTGACAATCGCGACACCTCTTTAGAAGTCTTTTATGTTTTAGATGTTCCAAGCTGCCAGACAAGAGAAAGGTACAAATTCTGCTGTAGTATTCATGTAAAAATTGGAGTAATTTAATGGACAGTAAAAATACAAAACCACTGGCTGTCTTTGTAATAATTTCCCCCTTGCAGGAGAACTTCCATATCTGGAAACTGGAAGACAAACACGGGCTCTGCCATGTTGGAACAAATTGCTATGTCAGATAAGTAAGTCAAGTCTCATGTAAGAGGTAATTTAAAAAATTAATTCTATTTGAAATGCATTTTTAAAACATCATATTGGTGCTGTGCAGTCCACAGCAAATGCATGTCTGCTGCTCAGTTTGGAAAAAACCCCTTTGAATTAGATTGAAAGAACATGAGCCAAGTGTTCCCATGGGACTTGTCTCAGAGTCAGCTAAGTGCCAGCCTTGGGTGCCTACGTGCACCCTTGGGTTCCTGCATCCCTATCTGCAGCTGGAGAACTACTGGAACATCCTTCAGAAAATTCCATTTTTCAGATTCAGCCTATATAATCATTTCCTCTGGTTCATTTGCCCTGCTTTACCTAGGTCTTACTCCATGCCACAGTATTTTAAACTACTTTTTTTTGTGTATCATCTATTATAACATATCTTAACTTTGCCTCTTCAAACAATGTTTCTCTTTTCTACTTTCAATCCTGCTAAAATGCTTATTTTTCATTTTTGAAATTTCCCCTGAACAACACTTGGAGGCTTTTGCCCAGATGCTGGGATACACTGGAGCTCATTTCCCACGTGTCATCATTCCAGCTCTGTACTGAGCATTTCTTTTTCTCTCCTCTTCTTACACTGAATCCTTTTTGCAGTCCAGTGAAACACATTCTCTTTGTCAAACTGCTTTGAACCTCGGGGCTTCTCTCAGTGCTACTCATTTGCTCCAAGTTCCTCTACAACATCCAGACCTCTTTTCCCTGCCAAATAACTCCTTGAGGCTTTTTGATGGCTATGAATTTTCTTTTGTTCTCCAACGCTCGCTACCAGTGGAAGCTGAAAAAGCTCTGTATAATGAAAGTGTAATTTAAAAGGTGTTTTAAAGTTCAACAGTAGTCTTTTTCTGGTTGGGTTTGTTTTGTTTTCTTTAAAGTCTGGAATCTACAACTTGGTCCCTCTTATGAGCTGAGGGAGACACAGGAACTGAACCATTGCCTGCCCTGAGAAAGGTGCAAACAAGTAAGATGGGAATTACAAGTCCCTGCTGTCCAACCCCTGTCTAGACTGTGTCCTTGCTGATCTCCCCTCTGGGGATGGAGTGGAGCCACATTATTTTCTCTTTCTCATTCCCCTCCCACCTTCCTTCAGAAAGTGAGGTTAAGCCTTCAGAGGGAGGGGAAGAAAGAGCGTGGATGTTTTTTGTGGGTGTAATTACAGTGGGGGAAAGCACAGCCCCTTCAGTTTGGCCACGAGGGAACGGACACAATATCAAGTGTGGGAAAGGAGTGGGGAAGGTTAACCCTGCCTCTCTGCCTCACTACCTGCTTTGCTTCAGCTTCCTTTCAGTTTGATGTAAATTTTCCCATTAAAAACCCCACTAGTCAGACCCCAAAACTTCTTTTACAAAGTCAAAAGCCTAGCAAAGATGCCTGTTTTCTCCTAACAGTAGGAGCTTTTTATTTTGTGGCAAGCTGAAGTGTACAAAGCAGGAGCAAGGAGAAGAATGGGAGTTTTTTTCAGAGATGAAGTCGTTAGCAACAAACCAAAAGCAATCAAATCTGGGGCACGTGCATTTCCTATAGAAAGCATCTCATGAGTGAGGGAGGAGTGTTTTGAAAGCAATGCCTGAACCAGCACTGCTGGATGCAAATCTTGGTCCAAGCATTTAGAAAAAGAAGGCAGAATGTGACACAGGAAGGGACAAGGACAGGACAGGAGCTGCACATCCCCGTGGTTCACGTTCTTCTCAAGCTCTCTGAGTCCAGGAGCCTCTGCTGCCTGGGTAGGAGCAGAAGAATGGAGACCTCTGCTAACTGGGACACTCCACAGGTTTCCTGTCAGACACCTGAGGAACAAAACTTGATTCCCCACCAGAGCCTGCTGCAGACTCTGGCAAAATCCAAACCAGGACCTCTCGTCCAACCTCCTGGGCTGAGAACACTGCAGATTCCTCTGCCCAAAACTGCTCTTTCCAAATGCATTGTTCCAGCTCTCTGTTGGCAGAAGAGAGGCTATGAACAACCCTTGCATGAGTCTGAGGGGTGTTTTGGTATTATTGAAGAAAATGTCATTTTTTTTTTTCATAGAAAGTCCAGGTATTTACTTTTAAAGACAAATTTTGCTGTCCTTGTAAGATACATATTGGTTTTTTAGGTTTGTTTTTTTGTTTTTGTTTTTAGGGAAAGAAGTTATAAGCAAGTGCTTGCTAGCAGTTCAGTGAGTGCATCTACCAGATGTTAAAATTGCCAGGTGTCCTAAAAACCCTCTCATTCCAGACAAAAACCACATTTCTCACAGAAACAAGAATTATTTTCCTTGCTAACGCACTGCCATCAGGATTTTTTCAACAGTTGTATCAATTTCTTTGTATTCTGCTTATAAGAAAAACCTTTCCACTGAAACAGGCTTGATAGAAGAAAATACAGAGTGTGACCCAGTAAGTTCTCTTGGAAGGGATGCAGTGACTGGAGATCATTCTGTATGAATGAGACTCTCAGCCCAGCAATGAATTTTCCTTTGGTCCTACACTGCAGTGAAGTTGAATGCTGTGTTTCTTACATCCATTTTTTTGGCAATGGAAATGGCTCAAAGGCTGGATCAGGGCAGGGTCTGTAGAAGGAAATTGCTCTCATTTGTACTCAGATGCCTGTGAAAGGGAAAAATGTTTATGATAAGTGGCTGCTTTAAAGCTGTTTTTTAAGGAGAAGGTGTCCTTCATGTGATGGAGCTGGGATATGGCTACAGAACCTTTGCCATCTCCTCTGGTAGCTGTGTCACCAGTTGAGGAAAAGCTCAGGAAAGTTCTCTGGGGTATTTTGTGCCCTGGGAGTCAGTCCTTGCCACTGAGCAAACACACAGAATTCACCTCACTTCCCAACACACCCAGCAAAGTGTTCTGGCACCCTGCTGGGGCACTGACAGTTCTGCTCTTGAGCACAGCAATCACCTCACTCTTTTTCTACTACATCCCACTTCATTCCCTTGTGAGCCAGATAATGTCTCCATGCATTGGATGGATAAACCTCTTCATGTGAGAAAAACAAACCATGTTACTGCATGTGGAATGGCTGACCTGGACATCCCTCTGTCCATATTAGCATGAGGTTAGAAATCAAATGGAGTTGTCCTTATGTTCAATGCTGCATGAAACACTTGATTTTTTAAGAAGTTGTAGAATTCCTCACAATTCTTTTGTTGAATTTTGCTGCAGTTGTCTCTAACCCTACATGAAGAACATTATCCTTGTCTGCATGCTACCTAACTTTTACGTCCTGCCATACCCTGGTTCTCTTGCATCATCTGAAGGGTTGTTTTGCCTTGATTTTTGTTTTGCCTTGGTAAGTGATGTACACCTAAAGCTGCCATTGCTACTTTGGAATCCAGCTGGGTCCCTAATTGCAGGCAGAGACTTGTTCTAATTTTCCTGATGAAATAATTAAAGCCATTCATAATTAAGGGCCCTACCAAACACAATAGGCCAGGGGATTGTCACACTCAAATCTGTGCACTGATGCACAAGCTTGAATTTCAGAGAAAAACAGAGGCCCTGTCCCCTGTCCCTTTGCCATCACCAAAGCCACAAAACCTGGCCAGATGATAAATCCCTTTCTGTGGAGTTGTCACAGAAAGCAGAGGCACAGCCAGCAAGCTGTCCCTGCCTCAGGGCACTGGAAATGCAGGATGGGACCCAGCTAAATGCTGTTTGTGTTCCAGCAAATATTACCTTCAGGTTACTCCCAGTTTAGAGCAAACACGTGTTTGGACCAGTATAAACTGGGAAGGATCCAGAACAATGCTATTTCAGGGTACAAAGCCACAGCTTTTCTGGATTCTGCTGGCAGAATTTACTGGCAGAAATGTTGTATAAAATACATTATTGGGTTAGGCCTGTGGAAAAACAAGAGCCTGTTGAGATACTCACAGAAAAAAATTATTTTTATGAAACAGGTACAAGCTTTGGGTTGACACCTGTTCTGAAATATTTGGTGGTTTGGACATCTGTGCTGTTAAAGCTGTACATGGAAAGGATGGAAAAGATTATATTTTTGAGGTAAGCAATCCCACTCTTTTTAATATCTGCTTTTATATATTAGAACCACCCAAGTAAAGAAGACTTGTGCTAGTTAGGAATTGTCTTATTTCTCTTTCGGGAAAGGCTGTGTATTTTTGAGCAAGGTTTAAATCATAATACAAAGCCACATGTTCAAGTTAGTGGCAAGGTTTGCTGGAAAATGTAACCATATATATGGTAATGTCTTTTAGTTTTTGAGGAAATGTACACAAACTACAAAACAAAACCAAATGTGGATGTCACATTTTCCCAACCCTTATGATTTCTTTCCTGAGCAGGCTTACCAGTTTTTCCTGGAAGGTTTATAGATAGCACAATCCCAAGGAACCCCAACCAAATTATACCTTTACATGGAAAGGGAAATTAAGAATGAAGTGGAAACAGCTTTACTCTTTTTCTAGCCTAAATGTTGCCTTTAAGACCCAATTCCTCATGAATCAGAAGTCTCTACTGTAGATAATTTTGAAAAGTTTGTTTCTTGTTTATCTTAAGTTTATTATGCACAAATATGACTTTGGCCACTAAAGAAGTTATCATCACTTGTCTGTCCCACAGTTAAGAATTTTTTTCAGGATCTTCTATGTTCTTAGAGATAGGCAAGGATCTTCAGAATCACCCCACTTCAAAAGAGAGTGATATTTGCTAAAGCAGAAGAGTATTTTTTTAACCATGAGAGTAATCTGGAGGCAATGGATTGAGCCTCTCTGGTTATTTGTATCCATTTATAACAGAGAAGCTTTCTAGAATAACAAATCTTGTTTTGTCCCAGTGTTAAGCAGCAGTATGTATTGTCTTCTCTGCTAGTTCCACAAATTCATTTATCCCAATTGCAACTGCTGGCAGTTCCCAAATCAATCAATAGCCCTTTAAAGGACTGAGCTGCTTCCAACCCTTCAACAAAATAAACACAATTCATCACTGAGATGCTGAGGAAGATGTCAAGCAATCCTGTTTGTTTGGTCTGCCTGGCCAAAGCAAAACTTGCTGTAGTTTATTATCTCAAAAGTCACTGTAGCTGAAAATTTAGGATTCCATACTAAAAAACCTCTTCATATAGAGCAGTCTTTCCCCCATGGCTGGCATCAACCCACACTACTGAGTCCCTCCTACCAACCTCTTTTATTCCCTGCTTCCTTTTCATCCTCTGCTTTCTCTACAAATACAGCTGGCACTTTCTGCAATTTCTCAGCTTTTTGAGCATCACCAACTCCTGCTGAAGTCAGGTACACAAACCAGCTCCTGCCTTAGGTCTTGGGAGGTCTGTTGGGTAGGAGGAGAAGGGGCAGCAGTTTTTTGAAAATTAAATCCCCAGCACCAATCATAAAATGGACCAACAGGGTACCCCTCTTCCTCCTGCTGAACAAATCCCTGATTTTCCATGCCAGATACAGTCCTACTGCTAAGCAAAAGGAATTCTGAGGACTGCAGGATAATGCAGCAGGAACTGGGTTTGTGGAGCATTTTAAGTAGTGCACATAATGGATGGTGCAATTAAAAGAAAGAGTGGGCAGAAGTGTGGTGATTCCTGCTGTGCCACAGAATCAGCTGAATTGTTTGGAAGATGGCAATGCCCATCACCAACAATGGTTAAAATCTGGATAAGACACTGAAATGTAGAATGGTTTGCAAAGCCCACATCCACCAGAACATCTGTAACGTGACCAGTTGCTACTAAAAAGCCAGCTGACATCAACAGTTATTACCCTACAATTTTCACAGTTAGTGTCTATAATTTTGTGATACAATGGGGAGCAGATGACCAGCTGCACCAGTAGAGGAAAAAAATTTTGCCTTTTGTGCACTTTCAACATGGGAAAATAGATGTGTAGTTAAAGGCCCAGCAGCTGAGCAGGCAATGGGTCTGCAGTGCTTGGCTTCAGCTCCAGTTGCTGCCCCAAACCTGGCCTCTCCTCTGCTCATGCTGGCTGGTGCACCTGCTCCAAAACTAAATATTTCTGGTTTTCTGACACTTCAGTTCCCTAGATATGACCTGACAGGAAACATACAGGTTCCTAACATCTGTACTAATGTATACAGATGGGTTCCTCCTGACTTCTCTGTGTAGGCACCGAGAGGCAAGTGGATGCACGTCCCAGCCACGAGCCAGGGTGGAATTCTCCTGAAGTATCCTTCATGTGCTCAGCACTCAAAATTTCAGCCTCAGAGGGGTGTTGTGTCATGAGGTTGGGAGCTCAGCATTTTACAGAATAACTGCTTAGCACACAATAGATATTTTGGCAAAGCTGTTCAGCAAGAGCTTTCGGACACACAGAAACCAAGAGAATATCTTGAAATACCCACAGTGTTTTGGTATTACATGTGACAACTCATTGCTTAGGAATATCCATTCTAAACAAATGTTAGGAAGCATAAGATGTAAATTATTTTGTATATTACTGTTTCTGGAAGGTTATTAATTAATTTGCTCTTGTCCTTTGCTTTCCTTTTTTTCACTTACACCAATAATTTTCTAATTTTAGATTTACAGCCATTCAACTGCTTGGTGATGGTCATTTTGTCATTCCTTGGTTTAATGTTCTGCTTCCTTTTATTCCCCCAAAGCATGGAGCAGTAAATGGTACCAGTTGGTGATATTAGAGTCATTACAACATTGTGTCTCATGAATCTAATGTTCTAACTTCTTAAAACCCCCCACTGTAGGGTGATTCTTTATGGTCTAGTATGCTACGCTTGCACTGCAGGTAAGAACGTGTTGGTTCTTCATGTTAGCTCCAGCCATCATGCCCCACTTCTTCAAGAGGAATAAACATTTTTTTTCTGGTTTAGTTTCTCTTAAAGTTTCTTTTCTATATGTGTGTGATAATAGGATGATTTTTAAATAACTTGTTTTAAAGCCTGGTGGTCATTCAAACTATGCCAAGGCTGCTTGCTGTGTAAGTAGAGTAAGAAGCTTTCAAGAATAGGATGGAAGGATTAGAGAACTAAAATGAAAAAAAAAAAAAAAAAGAATGTTTAGAGACACTGAAGTGTAGTTTTAGACACTAAAATTCTGCATAAACATTGTTGTGAAATAAATATACAGATTTTTATCACTGTTAGCTTCTTCTAGATGTCTCCCTCACAGGATGTGTTCCTCTGACCAAGTAGGTCTCAGTGTAATAGCAACCAAAGACATGGCAGTGATAACAGAGATTCCCACATTTTATACATTTGGGGGCTAGATTTGGGCCCATTTTACAGAGTTGGGTCAGTTCCCCAGTGCTCATTTGTTCATCTTTCATCATCTTTCCATAGCCACCCTAGAGATTTCCAGTCATTTAACAAGCTGTTATTTCCCAACCATTACAACAAGGATAATGCACCAGTAACCTTTCCACGTTGCTGCATGTGCTGCTCCCAGGGGAATTATTTTGAAGGCCTTCTTGCTGGGCACTTGAGGGGTACCCTATGCATCCCCAGGAAAAAAAGATCCAACCCAGTTCATCTGAAGACAGGAAGGACAAAATATTGAAGTCATAATGCTATCCAAGCACAATACAGCCTCTGTTTGCTGTGAAGCTACAGGCTTTCTGCAGTTTACTTAGATGGGGTCTCTAAGAATTAATTGTGACTTTTAATAGAAGATTCTTTTCCAAAGCTTCTTCCCTGTAAGAAAACACTTCCTTTAGAAGGACTTAGTGCTGCTGCTTCTCCTGTACTCCAAAAACTAGCTTCCAAGTCCTACTAGGGAGCAATGGACTAATTAAAAAATCAATTAGCTAACAAGAATGCTTGTCAGGTTGATCAGGAGGAAGGCCAAGTTATTATTGTGTGTAACAATCTTTGCTATTCATGTCGTGTCTATTCTTTTCCCCTCAGTTGGGAAACTCAGCTGCCAAGCATCATCATGCCAGAGATGAGCTGTAGAAACAAGGGTTTTGTTACCACATCACTGCAGCACACAGCTTGTGAACTGTCTTGCCAGTTCCTGCTAATAAGACAGCAAATTAAAGTCCACTAACTTCTTAAATAGAAGGACTTCTAATATTTCCCTTTTAAAATTAACCCCTCTGTAGTTTTAATGCTGCAAGGAACAGACACTTGAGCATCGTTCATGCTTCTGACTCCACTGAGTATTTCCTTTCAGGATTCCTTCTTGGAAAACCAAACCTCTGGGAAACTGAGCAAAAGCTCAGATCTTGCTGATGAATGCAGTAAAAGATAAAAGAGAACAAATGTCAGAATCCTTTCAAGTGGCCTCACAGGCAGTCCCCCAGATTTAGCTCCAAGTTGAATAGGTGGCTGGTTCCTGCAGGTGTCTTATTTCCACTTGATAATTTTTACCCTAAGCTATATTAAAATTATCTTCCAGTAATACTTACTGATCTGCATGAATAATAGTGATAATTTGGTTTCCATCTTGAGAATAATTATTCACTGATATTTTCTCACATAATATTTACATTTTCTGCATATATTGTTAAAATACCTCTGACTCTGGAAATTTTAAATTAGCAGCAATAACCACTTATGTGTGACTGTCTTCATGTTTTCTGGTGTTCATAATGAGCCTTACTTTAACCACAGGGGATCAAGACAGGTAAAATTCAGTGTGATGTGAAATTAATTGTCCTTTTCTAGACTAGACCAATATCTGGCACATACTCTCCAAGTGCTTGCATTTCTCTCAGCTATAGTAACTGCATTTTCTATATCTTTTTACACTTTTTTTTTTATCCACTCCATTGGCATGAATTTGCAACATACAAATTCAGCTCTATCCAGCAGTTTAGATGGGACACAGCAATCATTTGCTTAGTTTGTTTTCATCCCAGCTAAAACCAAGACCATATAAACTTCTCTGTGGGCCCTGGATCTTTCATCAAGGAGCACGGGATTCACTTTCCCAGCTGCTCTCTCTTTTTCTGCAGATGTTGTTACTCACCCACTCCAGGAGGGACTGTAAGAATTTCCTAGCAGTCACCACTGGTTTTCTGCTGCCCTGTCCCCTGCCCACTTCTCAGGTGTGGTTACATTTCCAATTACAAATGATTCCTGCATCTGCTGTGGAGACCTCAGGGAAAGCCCTGGGATGACTTCATACCCAGTCACTCCCTTCCTTCTCAGAAATCACACCCCAACCTCCTCAATCTGTTGGTTTCTCCTAATGTCAGTGACTTTCCCCAGACTTAGATCTCTTCAGTGAAGATTTGTATCAGACTCTGCTTTTCCAAGGCAAAGTTTTCACCACAATTGGAGCCAGCCAGGTCCCACAAATGCACCACAGAAAAACCTGTCCATGCTGTAAGAGAAGAACATGGCCATGGTGTAGCAACACCACCAGACAGCCTTTTATTTACAGACCAAAGGAAATGGGTTTGCTCTGTCCTCACACTCTCAAGAATGGACGTTCAAAGTCACCCTGACTGGCAACAAAAGTCATTCCTCCTCCCTCTGCACTTACCACTTATCCTGCCTTCCCCTGGGAAATCCTAGGACTTTTTCCATGTGAAATCCATAGATGGTTGTTCTGTTGGATTCCTTGGGCCCTTCCAACTTGCAAGCCCTCTGTCCATTCCTTCATGTTCCTCTTGCTGACCAACACCTTTTGCCACTGCCTCCCAGGTTTCCTCATCCTTCCTTCAGCCTCCACATCCCTCCTCCCCAGCACAGTTTGGGCTGGGGCTTCCCAAAGCTCTAGGCAAGAGATCCTGCTTAATCCTCCAGTGGCAAACGTGTCATGGAGAACCCTGGACAATGCCAGTCAGAGCAGTTTCTCCTTCAGACAGGATTATCCCTTTGCAATTAATTACTGCTACCTTACAATTGCACTGGCTCCTTGATTACACCCACCCCATTTCCTTCCATATTCACCAGGGATGAACAGCATTTCTCTTCCCCTTCTTGCCAGTCTCAGTTTTGCAGCCCAGTTTTCAAATCCTTGCCTTGCCCCCACCAGCAGTGGAGGGCAGGGGCTGATTCCCACAGAGGTGACATCACTGAAAGGTCAGGCTCTTGTTTTGTCACCTAAAGATGCTGCAGCAGGTTCTGTCTCTAGTGCTAATACTTGCACTCCCTCTCTTATAGCTTAATAAAAAGATTCTTTATGTCTAATTCAGAATGTGATAAGAGAAAGTCACCCACTGGCTACTGAAATGAAAATAAATTAAAGATAGAAGCAATACTTACTAACTAACTAATACTTACTAACTAATACTTACTGCAGTTCATAGTATGATTTTTAAATTCATTTTTTGACTGTTATATCAGTAACACATTTGAATTTCTAAATTAAAAGTGTACTTTTTTTCTATGGAATCTTCTTAGTGGGTAACTCCAATATTTTGACTACCTGACCTAGATACTGAAAAAAACCCAAGGAACCTGTCTGTGTCTAAATGGTATTTTAAAACTACTACAGGCTGTAAGTAGCCTATTTACAAACAGGATGCTTTGTGAATGTTTAAACTTTGTTCACTCCTCTGAAGTGGGAGAAATGCCAGCCTGGCACTCCTGTTAGTCATTCACAGGTTTTAAACACTCCCAGTTACCCAAGGTATTTTTAATTCTTAAGATCCATATATATAAAGCATCACTAATTTCTGATAAGTGTGATTATTTTCCAGGGAAGGTAATGAGGCTGCATTTGTGTTTTGTACCTCACTGGCTGCTGTCTTTGTGCTCCAGGGAAGGGCAGAACATGTCAGGGCTTCTCATCATTCAGGTCTCAGCATCTGACTTGGTATTTCTTCAGCCTTAGGGTCAGCTTACCCTTGGCCAACAATATTTCTTCTGGTATGGAAACAAAAAAAGGGGTTTTCACATCAAAGCCTGTCCAAGGGACAAAAGATTGTCAAGGGCAATTGGCCATGGGTTTTAATGTCACCTGTGACTGAATCTACCTTGGTATGTGAGTAAGGCATTTTCTAATATATGAAAATACTCTCTTCAAGAAATACAAGATCTTCACTGAAGTGGACCTGAAGTTTTGAGCAACAGTCCAGGGCTGCTTTTTTAAATCTTAGCCATCTTAATTCTCCCACATGAGAGAGAGTCTGGTAAACAAGGTGGCAATATCTCCTAAAGGTATCTCCTAAACTTGCAGTTACAGAAGTATTTCAAAGTAGAAATTCAGTCACAACTCCAGGTCTTAATCCTGCCTTTTTTTAGGCAACTTGTTACACAGTCCTTCCAAATAATTTTTTTTTAATGTAAGTGGATGGTAAGCAAAGCAAGGTTTTCTTTGCACTCTTGTGAAACATGTAGGTGGTGCTTCTCTTGGTAGGTAAAAGAGGGATTAATATACCCCTGGTAATGAGGGGCAGTATTTTAAAAATAATTGTCATTAAAGCCTGTCTTCAAGGGGCAGATTTTAAGACTCTCTGAAAATCTGTGGTTTTGCAGTGGACAATCAGGCATCCAATGTCCTTCCCACTGACATCAGGACTTTCCAACCTGCAGTCATTATTAACACTTTAAAAAGTGTTAATAAGTGGTTAATAAGTGGTCATTGTATCTGGCACACATGGTTGCCTCCTCCCTCCAGGCATTATGGGTATGACTCTTGGAGTGGTCTGATGGCATTAAACAGTTTTAAGAAATACCAATAAGTCAGTGGACATTAATACTGAAGTAAATCCAAAATATGTTCTATTGCAAGGCTGCATTTTACCCATTCAGAAATATCAGCTCGTGTTGGTTCAAAACCTTTCTCTCAATTAATTAAAAGTATTAGTTATGTTCCAGTTAAAAATATCTATATAGAAAATATCCTAAATTTTATAGAAACTTTCTGTGTAATTATTCAGCATTTCTGCAGTGCTGTGGGTGTGGCCCAAGAGTGGAAAAACATTGATTTCTTAGGAAATCTTTCTCTGGACTTCAGTTATTATTTCTTTTTTTTTTTCTTAGGGCTACTTTACAGCCTTTTATCTCTGAAGAAGCTTTGAGGAGACATCCTAGGTGTGAAGATGCCAGAACAAGTGTTGCCAACATTTTGGCCACCAATACACAATGGCAATGCCAGTTGTAAATGAGCAGAGGAACAATGGCAATGGTTTGGGGCTTCAAACTGATCTCATTACTATACCAAAGCAGCACTTTCCATAGTTTGAATATCCTCAGGCTTAGGAAATACTATTTACAGTGCATTTACAAGGTACACTGCAACCCCTGCACGAGATGGAAGTGTTAGGATGTTCTTTTTAAATCCACATCTCATTAAATACAAAATTTGTGTGTCTAATTCCTGGAAGCCCTTCAGTAGCTAACAGGAGGAAGGTAAAGTTCTGCTTTTTTTATCTGTGAAGGAGATAAAGTGGTGTCCCCCCTGGCTCCCTTCCACCTCAGCAGGATCCCACACAGTGCAGATGCAGAAGCTGAGTGCTCATCCCCCTGATCTCTGTCACCCCTTGGGATAACAAATTCTTCCACCTTATAAATTTGCAGGATCAGGTTTTATGACAAAATTTTAGCATCTCCCCATGGAGTACACAAGCAGGGTAACCAACAAAACCAGCTCAAGGCAACAAGGGTGCCCACCTGAGGAGAGGGGAGTGAAGCTCTCCAGCCCAGATAGCCCCGTGTGCCCCAGCAGGGCTCCTTTGCTGGTGCTTTGGCTGGAAATTGGGAAGGGGTCAGGGAAGGTGAAGGTTTTCCTCTGACCATTAGCACTTGGGATTGCCTGTGGCAGCAAAAGTCCTCCAGCACTCCTGACTCTGCTGAACCTTTTCAGTCATTTACCTGCAAGAGAGGAGGAACATCAGAAGCCCTAGAGCCACAGGAAGGTGCATATTTGCAAGTATCCCAAAAGTAGATCCACTGTAGAAATAGCAAATGTTGTGTAAAAATAACAAATGTTTATAACCCACTGAGGTGAACTGAATTCACTATTTGTTTTATTCATGGTTGCTGGACACTACTAACCTGCCACATCTGGCATGACACTGTGCACATTTTTATTTGCCTCTCTGATATCCTCCTTTCTTTGTAGAAATTCTTACATCTTTTTCACATCAGCCACACTACTTTTCAAAAAACCATATTGATACAACAAGGGTCATAGTTTAAATTTTTCATTAATGAATAAGGATCCAGCCAACCCTAGCAGCAATCCAACAAATAGCTAGGAAGCTGAGGTTTTAGTTTGCATTTCCATGGTCTAATTCAGCTGCTGAACACGGTATGAGCCACAAAAACACATGAGAAAGTCTTCAGAAATGTAGCTTAGACCAAGGAGCAGGCAATTACTTCATAGCCTGAGTAACCTCAGCTCCCCACAGGAGCTTTGTGCCCCAGAGTGGGGGCCCCAGTGTCCCAGGGGGGCTGTGGATTGCCTGGGGCTGGGAAGGGAGGGCAGTGGGAACTGGCTGTGCTCTTGCTCTGCTCACCCATCTCCTGCACATCATTTCTACAGAGCTGGTTTGGCTTTTGTGAAAAACCATGAAGTCAGCAGATGACCTGAGGTTGCAGAGAGATGTGGGATAAGTTGATTTGAGTGCTGTATCAGCAGCTGATGTGTTGGTTTATGTTTCAGGTCATGGACTGTGCAATGCCTCTGATTGGGGAGCATCAGACTGAAGACAGGCAACTTATCACTGATCTAGTCGTAAGCAAAATGAACCAAATGTTGTCCAAAACTCCCATACCATCTCCTCAGAGACCCACTGCCACTCAGCAGCCTCAGGTAGGAAACTCTTGTTTGAGAAAGAGATTCTTATTCTGTCATTTTAAGCTCAAAATTTTCCTCAAAGAATTTGACTGGAAGACTGTGCCAGATGATGTACCCTGAACTGCAAGAATTCAAGAACCTATCAACAAGGTTTTTTAGGTTTGTCACATTTAAATGAGGTTTAAATCTCCAGGTATAATTATCACAGAATCACAGAAAATTAGGGGTTGGAAAGCACCTCAGAAGACCACGGAGTCCAAGCCCTCTGGTAGTAGTCCAAGTGCTGGTGTAGTTCTACCACTGATAACTGTAGAATAAGTGGATTATCAGGTTTTTTGTTGTTTCTTTTCAGTTATACCTGTGTTAAATATCCTGGAAATAATAAGCAGGACTGGCAGACAATCTTTGCCCTTTCAGTTATACCTGTGTTAAATATCCTGGAAATAATAAGCAGGACTGGCAGACAATCTTTGCCCTTAGGATGTCAGAAAAGACACCAAGATAATTGTTCTTGTTGGTCTCATGAGAAATTAATTACATGACAATCTTTTTTTATTTGTTGCAAATCATGGAAATACCTTTCAGATCTAGGGAGCTCCTAAAGTCTGTTTTGCACACTAGCAAACTTGTGTCAAAGGCCTCAAATGGATGTTTCTTTCATGGCTTGATGGCTGAGGTGTGGGGCTGCAGAATTCTGCCCCTGGCTGTACCACCTTTCAGAAGTTGGAAACCAACTCTGTGTTTCCATTCCATGCTTATAGAAATGTTATGTTTATTTTATTGATCTCTTAAATAACTTCTAAGAGTCTGGTGTTGTTGTAAAGGGCTCCAAGAACATAAATTTTTTACCTCTAAGTTGGAGAGAGAGGGATTTGATGTCAGATGGGATTTTGACTGTCAGATGGAAAAGGAATTGGCCACGTCCAGAGTTACAGCCACCAACTCCACCTCCAAATGGAAACCAGTAACAAGTGGTGTCCCTCAGGGGTCAGTCCTGAGACCAGAACTTTTTAATCTCTTCACCAGTGCCATGGGCAGCAGGGTTGAGTGTGCAGGGCAGCCAGCTGAGTGCAGGCAGTAGGGTAGAGGGAAGGGATGCCACCCCGAGGGACCTGATGTCCTGCACTTGGGTCATGGTTGTCCCCCAGTACCAGGGCAGACTGGGTGATGAGAGCAGCCCTGCAGAGAGGACTGGGGGATGCCAGTGGATGAAAGTGGGACATGAGCCAGCAATGTGCACTCACAACCCAGGAGGCCAACAGTGTGCTGGGCTGCACCAGCACCAGCGTGGCCAGAAGGGTGAGAAGGGACTTTCTCCCCCTCTAGTCAGCTCTTAATTGAAATACTGCATCCACTTCTGGGGTCCCCAGTACAGGAAAGATGTGGACCTGTTGGATCAGGTCCAGAGGAGGGACACAAAGATGAACAGAGGGATGGAACAGCTCTCCTCTGAGGAAAGACTGAGAGTTGGGGTTGTTCAGCCTGGAGAAAGGAAGGCTCCAGGGAGACCTTATTGTGACTTGTCAGTACTTAGAGGGGGCTTAAAAGAAAGATCAAGAAAAACTTTTTACCAAGGCCTGGAGTGGCAGGACAAGGGGTGATAGTTTTAAACTGAAAAAATGTAGTTTTAGCTTAGACATTAGGGAGAAATCATTCATGATGGGGGTGGTGAGACACTGGCCAAGGTTGCCCAGAGGAGTTGTGGCTGCCCCATCCCTGAAGTGTTGAAGGCCAGGTTGGATGGGGCTTGGAGCAGCCTGGAGGGTCCCATGGCAGGAGGGCTTAGATGAGATCTTTAAAATGTTTGTTCTCAGCCCAGACTTTTCTACCATCCTATGGTTTTTTGCCACGTGCCCTGTGCACACTGAGGAGCATCTGCTGTGTCCTCACAGGTAGGCAGCAGGTCTGGTCCCCAAGAGCCTTGTCAGCTGCAACTCTTGTGGTCTTTTCTTAGCACACTGAAGGAATAACCCATGACAATATATCCTGACACAAACCATCAGGGACTCTATTTCTGCTCTGTACCAGCACAGCTCCGTGGTAAAGCAGCAGAAGAAACCAAACTGTCATACAGGAATTACCAAAACTGAATCCAGAATCTATTTTTACTCCCAGTAGGCTCCACACCAGGTAAACAATTTGAAAACAATTTTGTGGCATACCTCAGACAGACAAGTTCTTGAGGCAGAATGACTAATTTGTTCTTCAAATATATCATCATGCTTTAAGTTATAAAAATACATCATCCCACATAAAAAAGTGGTGGGGCTTCTATTTATATTACAGCCACTTGAAACTAAGCACAAAATTGTTTGACCACGGAACCACTTACAATGGAGAAGTTTCCATCCAACATGACTCAAGTCCATTGTAAAGGAGACTGAAAAAGAAAGACAAGGAGTGGGGGGAAAAAAAAATCACCTTATGCCACATTATGGTTTCTCTTAGGACTGCTAAATTAGACAGATACTAAAATGAAGCAAAGAGACAAATTTAGAGTTGCTCAGAGCATAAAAGTCAAAGTAAATCAGAATTTAAATCAGTAATAGGTGTTACTGTAACATTAATAGATTCAGAGCCATTGAGAGCATTTGATATTTCATATTTTGGGGGAAAAAAAGGGAAGGGCTTGGTCAGGTTTGCTTCTCTGGATTTTAAAGAAGACAAGGGTGGAGAAATGTTTATGGATACTGGTGTCACTCAGAGAAACTGGTTATCTGTTATATGGACATGGTTTTTACCCATTTCCAAAGAAAACTGCCTACAAAAGTGTGGAATTAAGTAGGACAGAGGAAGCATTATAAGAAAGGTCCTAAATTCCTCAGTCATTGCTGTCACTCTCCATGTCCATGAAAAGGTTTTTTTTCCTCTTAAACAAAAAGGCTTTGGATGAATCCAAAGATAATATTTGCTGAACCTCTATTAGATTTCTACTTAGTTTAGCTTACTGAAGAATTCATCCTTTCCTAATGCTGGCAGGATGTTATTCAACATTAATCTTCTTTTCCTTATCCTATCCTTAAATTATGAAATGCAGTTGACCAAAATCAGAAATGTCCCTTCAGAATAGATGCAATATTTGTTTTCATCTCAGTGAATCTTCCTTAAAATTTGCCTTGTCATATAATCTACCAGTTTAGAACAGACAAAGGAGACAGGAATTTCTGGAGAACATATTTGCAAATACCAATTAATCTTTCCAGCTTTAATGGAGAATCATGAAGCAGGTATAGAGTGTTTAAAACAGGTATCTCCTCACGTGCAGTTTATTTTTAGCTAGGTTGTTTTCCAAAGAATAAAATGTCTGGTAAAACAGGCATCTTTGGACACTCTTCTCCTTTTTCTAATCTGAGGAATTATTTCCTAATCATGAGCATTACATTCATCTGTGGCACAGGGGGATGCTGCATATTTCTGCAGGTCACATGAAATGCAAAGCCAGTAATTTATCCTAAATTATTTATCCTAAATCAACTGTGTGCATATGTATGTGTGGTCTTAGAAACCAAACTAATCCAAACATCTCAGAGTAATTTGTGTGGTTTTGCTACTTGTTTTTAAATGAAGAGTTTATAGTCAATAGTACAGCTGTAGATGTGCCATGGTTTGAATTCCCTCATGATCTGCATTGGTTTATAAAAATTATTTATAATCTGCCCATTCCATTGGTTGCATCCTAAAAAAATGCTCCAATTGATAAATGCCTGCAATGGTCAGTGGTGTTCCAATTAGCTCACTGTCAGGAAACAAATCCATGATTAAGGAAATAGGGCTTTGTTTGGAGCTCTGCAGCCAAATCTTGATGGAAATGATTGGCCTTGCCATATGTGCTGAGGCCAAGGAGTGCCAGAAGGAGCAGGTTCCAGCAGCAGGGACTGCAGGCAGACCCTGTCCTTCCAAAACCCATGAAAATCTCTAATCTGAGGTATCAGATACACTGGGGATTTTTAAACCTAGATTTTCTAGACTTCTTTATTTCTCTGTGAACACTTGCACAGCCTCTGTAACAAACTCTCCTGGTACATGGCAGAGATTCTGTGGAGAAAAGCTCTGCTTTGCAGCCCTGATGCTGCCTGGCTCTGGCTGCTCTCAGCAAATGTCTCCTGGTTTTCTTTTGGGCTGCAAACCTTTGTACTGGGGCAGAAAGTATTCAGGATTCAAAGCTTGCCAGTTTTGCTCTTATCAGCTACTTTGCAAGTCCTCCCACTGCAAAGAAAAGGACTGGACTCAGAGAAGTGTGAGCCAATACAACCACATGTGGTCAAAAAACTCCCTCTAAAAATTAAGTTGCTTCTCTTTAGTTGAAAAAAATGGCAGCTTGTTTTGCTCACAGTACATGAGAATATATATAACAGAACTTGATCTGGGAATATTGTTTTAATAGAAGTTTTCCTTGAGACAAACCTTCTGTCCTTGCAGGTAAGAAAGTGATGGAAATCTCAACTTCCACCTTTTGTAACCTCTTTGAATACTTCTGACAGATCTTTTGAGAAGCTTTTTTTCAAATATTCCCTAAAAACCAAACCAGTATGTTAATCCACCCAGGGAAGTGTTGCTGCCAGTGGAATCACTCCTCCATCTCCATCTGTTGATGGGACAGATCACTGCTGAAACTTCTGCTGTCTGGATCTGCAGTACTCTGCAGGTGGTTGCTCAGTGCAGGCTATTTTATGCTCCTTTCTGCAGCAGCATTAGTAAATAAACAATAATAGTACAACATCTACCCAAACCTGCATTTCAAGTCATCAGATGAATTGTGATGAGCTAAATTCTGTGTAGCATATTCCACTGGGCATGAATATTGCCATAAAATGCAGATGATTACAGTGGTGTTAGGAGCTGAAGCGAGAGAAAATGCTATTAGGGAAATGTTATTCCAGTCAAGCTCAGTTGACACCACGTTGCATTATGTGCAAAAGAACAAGGAATTTATTGTCCTTAATGGCAGGAGGAAATTTGTGCACCAGAGACACAACATCCAGAACAACTTAATATCACAAAGAGCAGCAGCCCCAGCTACCTCGACCTTAAAGAAAGGATTTGCACACCAATAATAAAGCAATCAACCATGCAGAGGACAGTCAGCCAGTTATTTGGAGACCAGACTAGCAGAGCCCAAGATGTTCCATTTTTTAACACTCTTTTCTAAAGTGTTTTCATGCCTGCCTCACTCTTCACCCTCCAGGAAGTTCAGTACAATGACACTGAGACCAGTAGAGGCTGGGGTTGAGGAGCCAATACTGTCTTCAGCTATTTAGAGATCTGGTGTAATTTATTGCTGGTTTTGCTGGTTTTCTCTTGATCTTACTCATTCTTCATTCCTTGCCCCCCTGTATAATTTGACTAGAGCCAAGCAGTTTTCCCCAGTTCTATTTTTCTCTGTTCAGAGAGCAAATTGAACCAAATGTGAACACAGTGTAAAGCCCCAAAGCATTTTCTCCAGAGCAAAAAGCAAACCATTACCAAATTACCTGTTCTTGGGCTTCCATAGGGGTGCTCACAGTTCTGTTACATTCCATCTGCTGGATTTACTTCTTCTTTTAAAGCAAACTGCTTATGATGAATGTGTTTCAAGTCACTGAAGCTTTCCTGATGGTCAGTACAGTTAATGGATTTGATCTTAACTGGGGGGAATGCACTGACCAGGGGAGGATCCCTCCAGTCACGGAGTTCTGTGGACAGAATTCAGTGTTAGTCTGTTCTTTTTAGAAGTGAACTTCTCTGCACTAATTTTTAGGCTTGGACCTTATCTCTAAAGAATCTTTCTGCTTTGCACAGTCTAATAATAGTTCATCTGAAGCACAACTGTGATTTGGAGGTTTGCTGCAGCTTTGTGTCATCCATCAGACCCCTCATGCTCAATCATAGAATCCCAGCCTGGTTTGGCTTGGAAGGGACCTTAAAGCTCATCCATTCCCATCCCCTGCATGTGCAGGGACACCTCCCACAGCCCAGGGTGCTCCAAGCCCATCCAACCTGGGCTGAGACACTGCCAGGGATGGGGCAGCCACAGCTTCCCTGGGCAACCTGGGACAGGGGCTCAGCACCCTCAAATTAAAGAATTTCTTCCTAATGTCCAACCTGAATCTCCCCTCTCCAAGTTTTAACCCATTTCCCTTGTCCTCTCCCTACCCCCCCGTGTCCAAAGCCCTCCCCCAGCTTTCTTGTAGCCCCTTCAGATATTGGAAGGTTGCTCTGAGCTCACCTGGGAGCCTCCTCTTCTCCAGGCTGAACAACCCCAATCCCTCAGCCTGGCTTCCCAGGGAGGTGCTCAGCCCTCTGAGCATTTGAGTGGCTCTGCTCTGGACACCTTCCAGGAGCTCTGTGTCCTTCTGGTGTTGGGGACTCCAGAACTGGAGCCAGGACTCCAGGTGGGGTCTCAGAAGGGCAGAGCAGAGAAGAGAGAGAGATCCCCTCCTTCCCTCTGCCTGTGTCTGCCAGGCCATGGCCATGCCACCAAGTAACTTCACCACCCCCAAGGTTCTTTCTGTCACAGTCCCTCAGCATGTTCTTGAAAAAATGTCTTTTGCTTCCTGATGTCTGAAGGGAAAGCCTGCCTGACAAATAAACAAATTAAAAGCCTACAAAAAAAAGCCAAATCATTCTGCAGGAATGAGGGTAAATGCAGAGTTTCAGTATTAGTGTAGGAGAATCCTGCTGACCCTGTGCAGAGCAAATAATTCCCTGGTGTAATTAGATCTCTACTAACAGACAGCAGGAGTCATTTAAGAACAGCTTGCCCCAAGAAGGTTGCTCCATGATCTAATGGTCCCTAAAACCATACATGCTGGTTTCTTTCTCTTAGGAAGACATTTCAGTAGTGAGGAAGTGGCAGCTGTGGCATTAAAACACCATAATTCCACCCATATTTGTGGAATAACAGATCCTAAATACACTCAAGATTAGCCTCACCTTCTCCCTTTTCAGGAGCAAGGGACCTGGAAAAAGGGAGGATTTTACTATATGGCTCTTTGTTTCCTTTCAGTCTCTTACATCAGATTGCTCTCTATAAACAGCAATAAACAAGTAATATATTTGTGTAGATATTAATTGAGCATCTCCTGTAGTCTACATCAAGCAATAATGAGGGGGTTTTTCTTTTCAAGGTTTCCCTCAGAAAGTTTGAATCCACTCTGACAGCCCTCAGTGGCTACAAGCAAAATCTTAGTAATTATTCTTCACCACTTACACAGTCCACAGGTTTTTTAATTACTTATTTTTAATTACTTTTCCTGTTAAAATGCTTATTTAGTTATTGTTGTGGCCTAAGGGGAAGGGGTCAGGCAGCAGCAGCAAGATGCCTTCCTAAAAATACAGGCAGAGAATATAACACAGTATCATCAAAACAATGAAAAATTTATATAGATACCTCACCAAACACTCACCCCCATTTTTACAGGTCAGTTCTGAAATCCTGGAGGTTCAGTCCTTTCACTGCAAGGAGTTTCTGTTCCCTGGCTCACAGTGACATCTTGTGGCTCCCTCTCTTTCTGTGCTCACTGATTTTGGGAGTTCCCTGTTGCTCAGCATTCCAGCACCTTACAGCAGCTTTATCACATGAAATAAGACACTGGGTATGCATTTGACAAACCCTAAATGTGTGTGTGTATATAAATATATATATTTTATATATATACACACACCGTGGTTAGCTGTGTATATGTGGAAGAGGAGATGCTTATTTTGATCAAAGGCTTTTTTCACCTTTTAGTTATTTTAGCTTTGTGAAAATGTAAGACAATCCCTTTTAGATCTTAATGGAAAGGAATAGAATTTTAAAAAAGCAGAAGAGAATAAGCACATATGGACCCCAAGCTCACCACATCCTGTGAAAAGGCCACATTTGAGGCACACTTCATTCCAGCTAAATTTACAGCAGTCAAGGTTATTTATCACAAGTATAAATTAAAGTATATATTTTACTACACCATGAGTAAAACACCTCTCCATCTGAGTGTCAGAGATGACAACAGAGGCAGAGACTCTGACATGAAGTGCAGGATGAAGGATGTCCAGAGATTTATAAATTCAGTACACAAAGCTGGACTTACTTGGAGCATTTGAACTTGACATTCAGGTATTGTAGTGGATTAGTAACAAAGCTCATGCAGGGAAATAAATCCCAATTTTTTTTTTAATACTGACAGTCAGTAAAAAACAGTGAGGTGGAAACACAAAGGTTGGGCAGGGATTTTACTAACAAATTGATCCTGAAAGTTAAGATAACCTACTTGAAAATACTTATTAAGATCCTCTACCAGTAGGTGGAGTGATTACTAAGGAGGGACGTAGGCACTGCTGAGTTCTGCTGCTTTTTTAGTCTCACTTGTCAGCAGATGTAGCTGGTAAATAGCTTGCTGGG